>NC_053118.1:13456936-14056936 GCF_010015445.1 Perca fluviatilis | reverse complement strand
AAATGACTGTTATCTGTAGTTGATTTAATGTATTACACAACTGTAGCAGAGAGCACAAAACTGCAGATAGATTTATCCTTATTAGAGTCAGAGTTTACATTAGCTGTGTCTACAATGAGCACTCCATTACTGAATTATAAATAATCTCCAAGAAACTTCTGCCTAAATATGTTTAACGAGGAGCTTAATTGATTGTGTATCATACTCAACTTGTACCGTTGCAGACATACCTAAATCACACTCATTCAAATGGTCTGGGGTAATAAAGTTTAATCTGTGGCTTTGTCACAATTTGTCTCTGAAATAACCATATTAAAAGGGAAATTAAGAAGTCATCTCTGACATCACTTCGGATCTGTGAAGTAAGTTAACTCACAGATCCAGTTTTAAATAGGCCTAATGCTATTACAGTGGGACGCCTAATACAGCAGATTTAACAAAATACACAGGTTCAAAGTGTGGAAACTTAAATTATTCAAATATTTCATTCTGTATTTCCTTTTAAAACAACTACGGCACTTAACTTTACTTGCAAAACCCCGGTTCTCTGAGTAGCATGAGTGAGCTGTCAGAAGCCAAGTTAATCTTTACCGGCTCTCAAGCCTAATTAGCTAAAGTCTCCTCAGACCAGACCGGATGCTTCCGTCACCAGGCGCTAGTTGTGGCAGATGCTGTTCTGACTGCCTTCATCAGAAGTGTTTATTTGTGCTACTCTGGCCTGTCTCCAAACAGTGGAGTATTGCTGCTTCTAGACTAGCTTACGTTGGTAAAGCTACGTCTAGCAAGCTAACGACACCGGGAACTAATTGTCACTCATTTTTCTATTCTTTAGCACACTAGCTAATACATACAGCTGCAAAGATTATGGTGCTTGTCTGTGCCAGGGTTTGGTGCATAGACTGTGTAATGGAAGGAAAAAAAACATCTTGATTGCCCCCCTGGTGGCTGGCTGCAGTAAAGGTCATAAATAATGCCCCCTCCATGTTAACGGATGGGACATAAGCCAAACAAAATCACGTCAAATACATTTTCCCCAAAGATGGTTTCTGTCATTTTAGGTAGTGTTATCATGCTGATGTTTTTTTACTGTGTTCATTTTTCTATTAAGTTTGGATTTTATTAGTTATTTGATGCTACAAAAAAAGGTGTGTAACGTCATGATTGACAGCTGTGATTGACTTGCGATTTGTTGGGCGGGTGTATGGGAGGGCTCCACCGGCGATCATTACTGCGCAGAATCTGGCTTACAAGATGGCAGCATTTTGTGCAGTGGGAGGAATTGGAGACGTGTTGTCCATCTTTATATACAGTCTATGGTATGTGCATATGGGAACAACATTTGAATATTGACAGTAAGACACATATGAAAGAGAATTTCAGTTTGAAGGAGAAATCCAAGTTGTTTATGATGGGTCCTACGATTAAACTAATCTATATAGCCTCAGTTATTAAAATCAAATTTTAAACCTATTCTAGGACAGGTCAAAGGTGTTCAGGAGAAGACAGTGATGCAAACGCACAATATAACAATATGCTAATATGTCTGGCTTTCGGAAATCTTTTCGTTTTAACTCGTCTCAGACTCATTTTTACTCTGAAGAGACATCAAACTTTTAAAAACTATTTTGTTCGAAATAAAGCTATCATACCATTGTGGTACTTTTTACCAACAAAAAGTGGAATATATAACAACACACGCACTGATAATGAAAGCCATTATTGTATTATTCATCCACATTGCAAGATAATAAAATAACACTAACAACTAACAATAATCAGACAGCTGAGTCACCAATTTAATTTTCAAGTTGTTTTCAGTCTAACGCATATTGCTGACCAAGATCCAAAGTGTGACTGTTTTTAAGGGATCACCGACATCTAGCCCCTAATTACTCTCCAATTATTTTAACTTGATCTGTTACTTGGATAGATCTGTAAATGCTTTGAGATCTGGCTTCCAATGATGAAACGGTTTTGTTAAAATTAGGTACTGCAACTTTGGAATAACTGAATTAATTAACTGGATTTAAATAAGACTGTTTTGGGAAGAATTTTGACTGTGCTGACTCAATTTAACACGCATTTGATTGCATTACCGCTTTTTTGTGTTTCTCTGTCCAAACATGAAAAAAGGTCTAGGTTTTTCACTGCAGAAGCTAAGCCAGTTAATTAGAGTCTATAGACGTCTGCTCTAACCATCCCAGATGGATCGGAACATCTTCTGACTGCTCACTTTTCTGACAATATTAGGATGCTGAGCTTGGGATGCTGGAGCTGAGTCAGAGTTGAGTGTCATGATGCCATGAATGGATTCAGGGTAAGTTTCATCGAAGCCATGGCAGTGTCTGACAGTCTGGGTGCATGCTGCCAGGTCAAATGTAGCAAATGGAGCTCTATGAAATCCCTCAGGTTCGAAAGCATGCATTATCATCATCATGGAAAAGTCTCATCCTTCTTACCTATCCCTAAAAGTGCTAGGATTTTATATGGAGAGTGTCACCAAATGACTGAGCAAGAATGACCTGATGAACTTGTGAAATACTTTGCATAATATATGACAGTTGTGAATGTAGTTTGACCTTAGAAACCAACATGAATTTTGCAGAGAAGAGAGAAAAGTTTACAAAAAATGCACAAAAAGAAAAATCCATAATAATTTCTCTGTCACCATGCAAGTCAGATAGATAACTATTTATGTCTGTATGAGCAGAAATCTAATGAGCAAACAGGCAATGCTTGCACTGTAAACATATTAATGATGTTGAATGGAGAAACAATGTTCTTCCTATATGAACAGACAAATCAATGTAACGATAAAATATATGGATGCCTCACAGTGTGCCCCTTGAGGCAAATTAGTGATTTGTATCTATACAAATCTGGCAGATGATCAAGCCAATAAGAGTAAACTAATTGTAAACTGGTGTAAAGAAAAATGAAGCCATTGTGAAAGACAGTCGGCAGTCCAAGGACAGTTGGATGTCAAGAGGCCATGTAGCCATTTGCTGTCAGATGGTCCCTGTCAAAAACTGGGCTGAGAAGATTTTAGTTTGGGTCTTTTCTTCCCTGACAGAATGTATTCAAACAGAGAAAATGGATTTCACGTAAGCCATGACAACCACAGAACAATAACTGACAGTGGCATTCCATTGCTGGTATGGCTCTGACAAGAGGAACCACTGCTGCCACCATCCACTGGTCAAATGTCAGCCTTTCTCGCTTTGCACCTATGTAGGAGCTATAAAAAGGATTATATGAATTTAAAGCTTTAGTGCGTAACTTTTTGATATTAATTAACGTCCACCACACCCAGTCGTTGCATATTAAACTCTTAATTAATCATGCCTATAGTAAGGAAGTTTTTTCTGAACTTTAACTTTGATTATTGCTTCTTATTTAGTCTTGAAAATGCAATGTTTTTGAGAATACTTAACATATGAAACACAATAACTGACTGAGAAGCTTGAACATGAAATAAGTAATTTTGATAATTCCAGAGATATTTCAGATATATAGAATTTCAAAATGTTTGGTAGAATGGAAATCTTGACCTTGTGGCGGTACTCAACAAAAGATCCGGTGTTCCCCAAAATCATTTGGAAACTACAATAGAGTGCAGACTTCCGCTAAAGTCACATGCCCTATTATTGCATTGTTAATCAAAGTGAAAAATAATTTTGCATTGTTAACCAAAGTGAAAAATATGTAATGTAAATATGTAAACCCGGCCACATTTGAAAAATATTTTTTGAATTAAATCTGCTCCAAAATATAATGGGTTCTTCCTTGGCCCATGCTACACCCTTCCATCCAAGTTTCATAAAAATTCGAGCCAGTAGTTACTAATCCTCTTAGAACAATAAATATCCAAAGTTAACTCCATAGCAACCTGGCCAGCAGAGATATCTTGACAGGACAAAGTGTCAGACAGACTAGCCTCTATTTCTTGTCAACCACTTATGGATGATGAGCTTTTCTTTGTGATGACAAAGGATCTGTAGCAAAGCAGAGGATGAAGACCAGTATGGCTACAGAACAACTTCAGCTTCTAGTTATTCTTTTGTACCAACAGCTATGTGCCAACTGTGAGTGAACAAAAAGCAGGACACCTGCAGTATCCGAGTGAGAAGAAGAGTTTTTCTTTTTTTTACTTTCTCCAGGGAGATACAGAGAATAAAACAGCATGTGCAAATTCATATTCCAGTAGCCTACATGGCACCTCCTATTAATTATGGTATGAGGACAGCCACACATATTCAAGTCAACACAATGTTGTCTGCATCTGTAAAGTAAAGGTTGACAACTCAAGGCCAATTTTGCACATACGTACCTGGTTCCTTTATACTTGCAAAGCCTTTTTAGCAAAGACATTTCTGTACATCTTTGCTGATATTTTTGATGCCACATTTCACACTACAGGTACTTACTGTATAATGTATTATATCATTTATTGACATTATGCAACTCTTTCATGTCAGTTTGTGTTTTGCAGTTATATTGCCAACAATTGGGGATATCTCACTAAAGAGTGTGGTTTTCGTGCTGTAGTTACTGTTTTCTTTTCATTTAGGAACAGCTGTTAAATGCTGTACTATATTAGAATTCGGCTGCAGAAAGAAACTGTCATTTCTGATTATGACAATGACTTTAAAATCGTTTTCAAGTGACCTTCATTATATGGCGTCAATTGTGCCAATCAATAGTAAATGGTGCAAAACCAGACAATGGCACAAAGCTCAGGAGTGACCTCTCGTTCTTGGAAATGTTGTGGCCAGATGCCAAACGCTTAGGAACAGGGAATGGACAATAACAGGACAAATGTTAGTCGAAGCCAAACAAATCATTCTTTATAAACCAGTGAGCTCTGATAATTTGTGACATAGCTAATCTGTAGCAGAAGCAGACAAAAGTATAAGTCAAGAGGAATCCAATGCCCTTCTGTAGGACTGCCATAAGTCAATAGATTTGTGCTCTTATTGAAATTAGATTGGGAGAAGATTTCACATGTTCTTACAATGTTGCTCTGTTCCAAAGAGACGGTTCAACAACATTTAGCTAAAAGCCAAACAGAAGTGGCAGCAGACTGCAGGGACAGTTTGGGTCATCCATCAAACATTGTCTGACATCTGAAGAGAATGTAGCCGCCCCCGCACTCCCCACTTCATACATTATGTTGCATACAAGCACCATAATACAGAGCCATTATGCACAGTAAACAGCTTGAATGAAAAATGCTCAAAGTCTGTTTAATCGCATGAGTGATTTAGATTTATCTTCTTATAGATTAAACCTGCCATATTATCCACAAAAATGATTGTAAGCTGATGTGGTTTTGAGTCCCAGAATGCAGCTGTGCCTTCGTTTTTGTGTGCTATTTTGCGACCTAGCCTGAGCAGGAGGGCATCCAAAACACTTCCAGTGATCCTTGACACCAAAATTGCACATCACCCCTTAATAGCTACTCACACACCACATCTAGTGCCTCTCCTCCCACTGGGACGTAGTGAAATTCACGGTTAGTTGCAAAACACTGAATGGAGCTAAAGAAGGGAAAAGCTAACTAACTAAATACTCAAATAAATAAACCTGTGCTTAGACTTGCCGCTTAGTTGACACAAATCCCTACCATGCACAGCCACGAGTTGTCTCTGTGTGATGTGTAATGGACAACTTAAGCTGTCCTCTTTAAGAAGGCGCTGCAGGCACCACTGTGCCACATTAACATCAGCAGAAGCCCATGTGATTATTCCTCGCAGGACAAATGTGCTCAATCATGTGCTTCGATAGCATCATATGTGGCATACTTTCCCCTCTTCTTCATTTTATACTGAAATGAGTTCCACTTCTTGCAGAGCATGCATGATAACAAATCCAAAATGTCAATGTCCTCTGATTTATAACACAGGCCTTAACTGAGAGTTTATACATCATGCCCAAACCTTCATTGACGAGATGAAATGTCTCATATTAAATTAAGGCTCATAACTGCAGATTTTCTCTGCCTGTCTCTCTCAAAATGTTGCAGTATCAACAGTCTGATCAGCGAACATCTTTATTTTCAAAGTGAGTCCTTGTGTGCCGGGTACTATACACAGGTGGGATCTAAAGGGCATATTATGATAGAATCAAAGACAGGAAACCATTTGTTGTGTTCATTCATAAGAGAGACAAAAACAGACAAAACACAGGCGAGTGAATCACTGGTTCCATCTATCAGGTGAGAGTGTTTGAAAAAAGTTTTTTGATTGCATTTTCTGTGATGTTCCAAGTTTCTAAATACAAACTGTAAGACTGTAGACACTGTACAAATGCACTTAATGCCACAGTAAAGCCAAGTTCCTTGTAAAATTGTATGCAAAATAAAAACGGTGTACCATTTGAACTGCCTTTTAATATTACTGTTCCACGTAAAGTGAGATATGTTTTTTAAGAAAACAAGGACAGCGCAGAAATGTTGTTCAGTAGCTATGGTCCCCTGAATAAAATATTACATGTGCTGTTTCAATTATGAAGCCCGATTACTCACTCAAAAGCCGGAGTGATCACAAGCAGGCTGCTCTGTTCTGTTGTGGGGTTTCTTTTTTCTGGATTTTTCTTAGAGGGAGCGTAGGAGTTTTTTTTTTACGACTGCAGTGATTGAGGCTTTGAGAGCTGATGAAATTACAATATTGCACCGTGTGTTTTTAAAACTGCACTCATGTCCTTTGTAAGGCTCATCCTCCATACAGCCGAGTACATTACCAGCTCCAATTTGATGTCTTAAGGAGTTGCCTTGTGGGAGAAGTGATTTTCTGCAGTGAAGAATGTCGGATGTGATAGATGCGATTGTCTGGTCAAAAGTATTTTTTTTTTTTCAAAGAACAAGAATCTGTTGTGTACAGACGCTAATGTCACATAACAAACTGAATCTGCCTCCTTCAGGAACGTGTCACAAGGCATTAGAACCTAATTTAGAACATTTCCACAATTAATTGCTGAAGACAGGAGGGCTATTAAATTGGACACCCTGTGAGCTATTAGATCAAACTTGTCATGTGCCTAGAAGAGCTTTAGTGTTCACACTGTGTTTGTACAGTATATATCAACGTGCTATGGACCTGGCTCAAGGCTGGAATTTGTAATTTCCCTCCCAGGTATGTTTTTTCTAATGTTTTAACATTGAGTTCTACAATGTGATTCTTACGTGTTATCATCTAATCAAGCCTTAAGCCTAGAGCTGTCAACCTCTCCATGTTCTGAAATGATTGATAGTATGGTTAATGTACTCAGGAATAATGTGAAATATCAATATGACTCTACAGCACTATATTAAAAACTGCCAGGTACAGGAATTGTTTCCGATTGTGATTGATTCTGTATGTACACATGATCAGTGATGATGTTGAGATGCAGTGGTCGGTGCATGCAACTCATTAAAATGCCATTTGTATTGACAGCATCACCTACCATCCATACATCTATTGTGAAGACTAGTTTATATGATTGGAACACATTAGCTTATCATAAAGACTAAAAACCCGCACCTCCAAAGCTCACTAATTAACATTTTATACCATGTTTGTGTCATCCATAAAAAAAGTTGCGTTGTTTTCTATTTAATATTTTTTTGCTAGGTAAAGTAACTTTTTGGTGTCTTTGCTTAGCAACCTCACAGTGACAACAAGGTATGAGACAGCTGGTATCCAACACTTGCCAATAAAGCACATAAGAATATTTCAAATGTCAAACTATTCCTTTAAGGTTTTTATGGTAAGGTTAGGTAGAAATCTAGCAACACATTTGCTTCTAAAAATAACAGTGTAATTAAAAGTATGATATCCCAGTAGTTGGGACATCGTCCTGCTATGATGAGAACTGCCTGATAATCTCACACACACACACACACACACACACACACACAGACACACACACACACACACACACACACACACACACACACCTAGGTTGCTTTCATTATAGTGCTCATAGACCTCAGTTTAACATCCTTCAATTCATATCAACCAGAGACTTCCTCGATCTACTGTAGGCTATTTCCCAATACCCATGTGATTCATCTGTGGGTTAAAAATGTATTTAGCTAAAATGGTTATGGAGAAATGTACATTATTTATCCACTTTAAGATTAAAAAGAGTATATTAAACTGTATAACTCATCTAGGTCCTGCTCTTGGAAACCGTTCCGCAGAATATTAAAATCTCAGTCTTATTATCCAAGACATGAATTTCATTGTTATGAGCCGTGAAAATGCTTAGTGCTAGACTGGGTAAACCCAGCCCCATCTACCGACGATTTGATCTCAATCTTAAAAGATTGAGCTTGGTCTGGTGATAGCCAGACTAGCTTAGTGCACAAATCATTAGGAAAGCGTGCTCTTAAAAATCTGCCAGATCGAAATTTAAGCTTTTGTCGAAAATGCTCGGATAAAAATGCTGAGTAAAATATGGACCCTTTTTTTTAAGTGCTGAGACAATTAAGACATGACATTCAGATAGGTTTTAATGCATTTAAGTGTGTCAACTGATATGTCCTGGGGGTTTTTCCTTTCTCAACAGCTTCCCATCTATATCAAGGACAGTCCACCGCCCTGAGGACATCTGGCCAATGAGAGCAGAGAGGTGGAAAATGGCTCATTAGTGAAAGACTAAAATATGCAGCGAGAGAGAAGCTAGTCAACTAACAAACCATCACATTAGAGCCAAAAAATCCATGGAAGCACACGCAACTCATTATGCTTTGACACGCGTGAGGGTGGAAAACCAACAACTTCATAACTTCTGCTTCTCTCAGTAAACACAAGACACTGCAATACAGGACGAGGAGTGAAAAATTCCACCGGTTAGAGGATTCTGTCAACAGTGCTCATTCAGATCAATAAGAGTCCCTGTTTTATGCGGGTGAGAACTATTGTTATGTACAAAACCGTGGGTGCTTCCATCTATCATGCAATGTGTCAATATTGCTGGCTGTTGATGTTGTGTGGTGTAATTTCACAGCACACATTCAGCCTCTTGAAGAAAGTGGAGGAATGCCACGGGGTATCTGAACATCAGAGGCAGCCAGTAACATCCCTTCATTTTACCCGCACATGCACCTCTGCAAATTGATTTTCTCCAGCAGGCACATGCCCACGCCAACAGACCACAAATGCCTCCATGAACAGGACAGTGAAATCAGCTTACTGCACTAACCTGCTCAGTCACCAAATTTCAATTGAGAATTTGTAGGATGACATGGTACAAACAGCAGCAGAAGCCCACCGCTGAACACCTAGAGGTTCCTCAAGGGATTTTCCGACACAGAAACCAAAGCTCTGATGAAGCTATATGCCGTTTTAAGAGCAAACAGGGGGTTAAAGTCAGAGTTTAGAAGTTCTTGCTATTAGTGCATTACACAGAGCATAACACCCATGCTGAACAAACACCCCTGAGCCTACTTGCCATCTCAGCCTAACACCAGCTTATATTACATCATCACCCTTTGGGTGGAATCTGCTTGATGAAGCTTCGGAGTAACTTCAATGGAAAATCCTTCTGGCAAATATTTCTAATCCATACACAAATCCCAGGCTTAGACCTTAAAGTATATGCTTAACCCGAGTCTGAAATCAAACCTGTTCCTGCCAGTCAAGTGCATGTTGTTTGATTTTTAGGGGGGCTCTTCATACTTTCGAGTGTTCAGTGATGTCGGTCACTCCCTTGCTGATTGTCTCTACTTTGATCACTGTAATTAGCTTCATCTTGATCAGTTACATAATGCCCTGACAAACTGTCACCTCTTCATGTTGCCATGACTGTGGCAAATATCTCCCTATTTCAATCCAGTCCATTTTCCAGCTAATGATGTTCCACTTTCTATAATTTCAGATAATCTACTTTGATTTGTTTGAACACTTGACTTTAAATAAGATAACTTCCACAAACTCTTTTCAGACATACCACTTTTCTGCAGTTATACATTTTCAGTTACAAATGCACATACTGTAGATACCATGTCATGGTAAATTCTGTTCTTTGTGCAAAAAACAGGTTCATGTTTTCCCTCAAATGATGCAACATTGTACATAAAAATCGCCTTGTTTTTTGGCAGCACTAGCTGTACATCTACCAGGGTCCATAAATCGTCAATCATCAAAATTGCCCACTCTGAAGATTTGTAAAAAAACTTTAAAAAATAAAGGACACCATAATTCATCTTATCTCGTGACAGAGATAGGCAGGTTAAATGTGACTCACATCACAGCAGAGACGAGCTGCAGTTTGATTGCTCTTGAATGCGTGGAGATGCATATGATGTGAAGTCAAATTATAGTACCATTTTACTTTTAAATCGTGTTTTAAAGGTTGAGACTGAATTTCTGCTCACACCAGATGCTAATGTTAACAAGGATTACTGACCACAATGCATTGTTACAGGCAGTCTTTAAATATATAGTGTCCCTTGGACAGAGATAATATCATTGCTTATTTTGGCTGAAGCAAGCAGTGGTCAGCAAGTGGAAAACTCATTACAAAAATCTGTAAAAGGTGCAACGGAGAGAAGCAGCAGACTTAATGATAAAAGCTCTCTGCTACAATGCAACAGCTTTTCTTACACTGCAAATACTGGAGCAGAGTGCAGCGTTTCATATCGGAAACTAAACCAATGGCATCTCTATTAATAAAAGAATAGCAACATGAACTTCATTATTTTATATTTTATATATAAATTAAGGATTTATACATTGCTGATAAAGAAAAAATACAAAACATTTTTTGATCTTACATGACATTTACATGTGAAATTTTACGCAACATATTCAATAACTTACAAATGCTTTATTTGCATAAAAAATATATCTCTTTACAAAACTTTTGTAATATGTACATATTCATATACACAGGTTTCTAACTGGGATAACAATTGTGTGGTACATTTAAAAGCATTCTACTCTACTCCAGAGTCTGATGTGAGACTGACTTGCTGTATATACTGTTTTTTACCAGATGCATTTCTTTTCTCATCCATAAGAAATATGAACTCGCAAAATATATTACATACCGATAACACAAGACATCTTGCCAAAGAATGCCATCAAGTATCAAAACTGTATAAATGTACAAAATGTAACAGCAATGACAGGAATCAACATAGTGGTACAAAGTACTTTAGCAGCAATTGCTATACTGGATCACTTTTTGCCAACATGCACAGGTATGAAAGTATGAGCTGCTTTTGCAAACACACCTCTTAGATAAACCACCAGAGCTGACATCACTCAGCTAAATCATTGCAAACTGTGCAGATAAATTACATTGATGTACAGTTCTACTAATGCAATAAATGTTATGCCTTCCTTAAAAATGTATGCCCATACAGTATTCAAGGCACTGCAATGATGTAGAAATTTGATGACAGTGGCAAATTCATTTTTTTTTTAAAACATGGATGGACTTGGATGATAGTACAATACTGATGGTGGCTCATGTTAAATGTGCAAATTGTTTTCATTTATACTATACATTTGTTGGCAGAAGCTGATGGTTCAGTAAGACACTGAAATAACCATTTGTATCAGTGTGTGTCAATGAAATAGGCCAGGGCCGTGTATTCACAAAGTGTCTCAGAGTAGGAGTACGGATTAAGAATTTACTGACTAAGGCACGGTTTCCCAAAAGAATAAAGTTTGTACAGAAACACAAACACTTAGTTTATGAAAAAACAGAGATGGCGTGGAAGTTGCACTTGCTCTGTCTTGGAATTACTCTAAAGTAAGGCAAATGCATGTCAAACCTTTTAGCAACATAAAACAAGACAACTAGTTTCATCCGACCTCAGACTGCCCACTGACGCATCTTTGCACTTAATTTACCGACATCCAGGCTTAAATACACTTCTGGGAAACCTGGCCAACTGTAGGTACTGTGCACTGAAGGTATTCTAAACTTTGTCATCCTATAAAACCTGAAATAACTAAGCAAGGAACTCCTACTTTGAGATCTGTGATATATACAGGGTCAAGGCTGGGGTTAATTCACACCAAATTTGGTTCATTTGGGACACAAAAAGAGCTGGAAAATCATATTAACTAAAAATAAATCTGTTTTCATAACAGTTGCATTAACTTAAGAACATGTTAAATAGATGGATGATTTGAGTACAGCCCCACATGACCAATATACTGAGAAATACAGTTTGCCTTGACTAGACTCTCAGACTAGTCAGCAATTTATCTCTCATTCTTAAACAACATTTCTGTCAAAAACTCATTCAAAACAATTCATTGCACACAACTTGATAATAAACCCTTACGTTGACTATATCTCTTGTAAAGAACCTGCACTGTAACAATAAAAGCCCTAGCATTCCCAATGGCACTCAAAATATTTTACTGCACTTCAGTAATTAAATCCCTTGCCATATATTTTGTAGGAGGATTTCAGCAGAAGGTACCATCCAATTAAGAGGTATAATTGACCACATAACTTTAAAACAGGCTACAGCACAACCACTATTGATAGAGAGGCAGTTTCTTCTCTACTTCTTCATCTCCTCTCAAACACTCCACTGCTTGAAAAATAGACTATAAAGATGATATTGATCAACTTACATTTGAGAGGCTCCTTACCTCTATAAGAAAAAATAATTCATTAGGATGAATGTGAGACTAAGACAAAAATAAAAATATAGGGTCTAGATTTGGGCTCCTTTCTTCAAAAGAATAAAGTTAAACTTTTATTTGGCATTGTGAAGTAACCCCTCTATATTTATACAACAGAGCATAAAATACTCTATTTTTCATCTTAATGCCAGAGGCTCTTTTATTCATGAAGCCAACACTCACAGAGTGTAAAGAACACATCTCTTCACCAAACTACGGGAAGATCCGGAAAGGCGTGGGACCTCTCCTTTCTCTCTCTTTAATCTCTGACCTTTAGTATACGATCGATTGCAAGTGTTGCTGAAAGTGTGCTTTATATTTCTGAGCAATTCTGTGTCTTTGTTGTATCTCATTAGAAACAGGGAAAATATAAATATGTTGATTATATTCATGTTAAGCAAAACAAAGAGAAGTTGTATTCTCCCCTCAATGTGTGACTCTCTTTCCCCTTCTGTCTTTCGTTCATACTCCGTAGACATCAAACCATGGTGCAGATGGTGTTGAGATTGGGGTCAAAGCGGACAACTTTCCCCTCAGCGGCTTTCGTGTTTGTGTTGTACATGGGATTCTCAAAAGTGGCCTGTCCGTTGTTGTTCTCGTGGACAGAGCATCCTGTGTACTGCGCTTTATCTGTTTTCCTGGGGGGGGGAAAGGCGGTTGCGTATTAGTTGAAACACAGTATCCCAATTATCTCACCTCCTTCCAATCCAATAAACATGTCTCCATTAACTTGGCGTGGACAGCTGCAATAGGTAAATGAGGCTTAATGGTAATTATTGTTGAAAAGATCAGTCAGAGGAGCCCACACCAGCTCACTGGTTACTAATATAATAAGTGCAGAATTTGCATGTCACAGGTCCTGCGTTTATGTAGCCTACGGTTTTGACTAAATCCACTCGTCTACACACAGTACATTCATAAAGTGCATATGGACATACATTACATATCACATTGAAGTTGTTCTTATTAAAAATGCCTGATGTATGCTCATGTGTAATGTGGTTTGGATGGTAACCAGTTGACTAACATTGCATCATGCTTTGAAGCCTCTCCCAAGTAAGCTACTGTATCCAGTGAGGAACCTTACTGCAGTAAAGCAGGCTGTGGAAGTGGGCCACAGTGTACCATCTACCTCATCTTGATGTGCACTTCCTTTGGCTGCAACTGTACAAACATCTACATAAATCTGGGTTTCTAAAACTCTTTTAACATTAGAGATCTGTATTAAATAACTTTAAAACTCAGCATGGGACACAGACTCATGAAAAAGTACAACTTTCTTTCTCACACGGGACCAAAAAGGACATACACTACAGTAGCTACTGAATTTGGGTTCAAAGCTAGTACGGAAGACACCAGCATACAATACATACCTCTGTTTGTAGAGATAAAATCCGAGGCCTGCAAAGATGAGGGCAAAGAAAGGCACGAGGATAGCAACAGCAACAGAACTGCTGTTGGTGGAGCCATTGGTTTCAGGGTCAGTGAGTGTAACATTCTCTCTCACACTCAAACCTGGAAGAAAAACATATTTAGTGAAAGAATGTGAAAAATAGTCATAATACAGAATAAGTGAATGAAGAACATCCAAAATAATCAGATTAACAAAATGGCACAAACACTGGAGAAACTAAATGGAATAATAGAAAGGTACGTATCATCTGCTGCTGACGATGATGATGACGATGATGATAATGAAGAGGAAGATGATCACAATGACAAGTCGGAGACGCAGCAGCCAGTTGATAAAGACGCCAACCATAATGATCTTACTGATAACGATCGCTGTGATAATCTTGTTGAAGACAATCATGAGATGATAACAACAGGAATGTTGGGCACAAAGAAATGAAGGACAATGATGTGGAAGAGAATAATCTACTCTGTGTTATATGACAGTGGCAATAAGTGGTTGACACACTGTACATGTATGTATGCTGACAATACAGCGCAAATATTGTTTGCAAAGGAGGTGTTACGCCGCCTTCACACTGGCAGTTGAAATCAGCTCCGTAATATGCAATACGCCCCCAGCGGACGTCGTACTACACCGTTGAAAAGCTTCGGAAGCGACTCACAAAAATGGCAGAGAGACTGGAATGAGTGATGAATGTGATGAAAGTGTCTGAATGTACGATTCTCTATGACCTCTCTTATAAAGCTATAAATAGAAAGGCTGTTGCGTGGATAAAAGTTGCCCAAGACGTTGACATGTCAGGTCGATTAAATGTGATATAGCGGTATAATGTCAATAGTTCGCTGTCTGTTGCTAGCTAACCAATTAGCATTAGCAGGTTTGTTTATCAGTACCATAGCAACGCTAACTTCCGTCGGATAGGAACCGTCCGTAGCCTTTCGCAAGAGTTCAATTTTTTGAACGCATCCGGATGACCAACTGACACGATTTTTTTAGAACCGCATTCGTTTGGACCTTATATATATATATATATATATATATATATATCAATGGTTCGGACCCGGTTCGGACCCATTCACATGCGGTCTGCGAATCTCCTTGGAAATGAATGACTTCCGGTCGTTTCGAAGCCGTATCGGAGCTGATTTCAACTGCCAGTGTGAAGGCGGCGTTAGAAATCAAACGTAACAAGGAGGTGTTAGTAGAAAGAAATGTAAGTCCATTGGGTTTCAGTTTTCAGTTTTATTTTGAAAATGTGACCTCAAGAAAAGTCAATGAAAAGTCATGACATTGTTGTCTTATAAAATACCCCATGTCTGTTGGATCTCATATTGACAGTGAAGAATCTATTTACACTAAAGGATGAAACACAGTATATAGGTACCAAAGATGTTTTCATATGTCCGTCTTGATAAAACTGATCATGTTTCTACATTTGCAACATTTTGTAATATAATTTCAATTTGCCATGACAGCAAAATTAAAGATCCCTCCAGACATAAGATAAAATGTCTTTCCACAATAAATTAAATTATGTAGTTGAAAATTCTTTACATCTATTTTGTCTCCCTCATTGAAACGTTCAGAATCTTTGAATATGAAAATCTTTTTTTAATTTCCAAAGTTTAACTGTTGGACACAAGATGTCTCCTACTTCAATGAGAAGCAGGGTGGGAAATTAGCACCCACCACCAGCCAATGGCGGGTACTTTTTCAAAGTGGCGGGTGATTTTGCCTTGTATACTAGCCACAGTGGCGGTTGGATTGTAAAACATTCCTTGTAACGGATTGGACTTGGCTTTTGTCAAAGAATGCTGTTGCTAAGTAACAATGCACAATGCTTATAGGAGTCGCATTATGTTACTGCGAATGAATCCCCAACATTTCCGGATTCTGCTGCTTCATAATAAAAACATTTAAATACCAAAATAACGGAGGACTTTTATTGTGAAGAACTTATAGGAAATGAAACCGTTCACAGCCGGGGCTTTGACCACGCATATTTCCGTCAACTCCAGACTTTTGTCGAGTAGTTTTCAGCGCTAGTCTGTGACACCATGTAGCTGAAGTGAGGTACAGACGAAACGAAAATTATCGGTTAAAAAAATGTGGCGACATATCCCCGGTGTTAAGAGGCCCTCCGCGGAGTCAGCAGTAGCTATGACTGTACAAACTGTTGAGGGTGAAGTAAAGAAAAAGAGAAGGTACTTTTGCATCAAGTGGCACATTGACAAAACAAACAGCGAAAGATTGTGCAAAACATTTCAGACCATCCTGCCAACCTGTATTAAACTTCAATATACGTTGTAACGATTTTTCAGTCGCTGAAAGCTGCAAAATCCTGGAGGGACTGTTTAATGCTATGTTACTGAGAGATGAGTCAATATTTTTTCTGTTCATTAAACATGTAGTCCTACAATTACTGTAGATTATGACTGACCACAATTTAACCATGGTCTCGCAGGCTCTATAAAGGAGAGTTACCATTTTTCCCATCAGAGTTTAAAAATAGTACTTCAACATAAAGTTCCACATCAGCCGCAGCTATCTTGGTTGTTTTTTTAGTAGGTTAGTTAGTCATTACATAATTTGCGTAATGGGCAAAGGCTCCGCAAGTTGTCAGTCATTGTATCAAACCTGCCCCATATGAGATAAACGGTTTTGATTGGCCAGGGCCTGGTCAGAGATCTGTCTGAACAGGAGGTGGACCAAACGTATCTGCTGGAGCAAATCAAACATGAGCTCTGAGATTCGCCTGGTGCCCAGGCTATGTATGTATGCATCTGAAAGAGAGAAACTCCTTCAGCAGATGAATGTAAAAATCTTCTAATGTCAAATTCTGCTACTGCATCCTTCATTCACGACAATCAGAACACATTTTTGAGTGGAGGAGGGGTTTAAATACCATCTCTTTCTTTACTTTTATTGTGAGAATGAAAGATGAGTGAACGATTGTAATGGGATTCATTGTATTTGGAAAGACACATACCAAGTCTCTGTAGTCCAAACTGTCCGTAGTCTTTACCCTGTATAAAGCCTTGGAACACAAAGCTGCCACCCTCAGGCTCAGCTGAAACCTAGTAGTAAAAAAACAATAACAAAAAGCTTGAGAAACGGTACGTTTTTTTTCAACTGCATTAATAAATCTGATTTTCCTAGGCACCTAAGAGTGTCGCATCTATTCCACACCACATCAAAAACTACCTACGGCATACTGTATTTAGTACGACAGTCAACACATTCTGTCATGCTAGATGCTACATTCAAAAATAACGCCTTTGTTTTTCTAAACCAGCATTAGAAGCTGTGTAGTATGCTATCAATAGCTCAGCGGTGTGCAGTCAGCTGTCACAAGCTCTTATTAAGTGGACCTTGAAGTTTATTGTAGCAGAGGAACTTCAATTCCACCAACTAAAATTGCTTTGCAGTCGTTCCAGGTCCCTTAGATGTCAGGTGTGTGTCTGAGCTTATTCAGCAAATTGTCAAAGCAGGAACGCTAATACGGCTCATACAGAGCCACTGGTGCATTAAATGTACAGCCAATGTAAATATATGGAAACAAAAACAGACAATAAGCCAAGAAATGACAATGGTAAAGGCTTGTTGTCACATTTTCTTTCTTAAAATAAAAGCAGTTTTATTTATATAGCACGTTTAAAAAATAACCATAGTTGACCAAAGTGCTTAACAAGCTCAAAAAACCCAAAATGGATAACAGTAATAGTAGTTGGTTATTTTTAAAAGTTCACTGGCCAGCTGCTTACGAATTCCAGTGTATACTTACAAATCCATCCATTGCCCAGGTCTCATCAGTTATCCTGCTCAAGGAGCTGTGGGCCAGCGCTGTCATCTGGTACAGCAGAAGCATTAACCGTGCCTCCTGGCGCTTGTACACTCCTACAAGGTGGAAGAGGCCATACGAGAAATGATGTGAATAAAGAGATGAGGCAATACGAGTGCGGGGAATGATAAAAAAAGAAAAAAGAAGAAGCAGAGAGAAGGGGAGAAATTAAGAGAAGCAGAAGAGAAGCAGTAAGAACAGCTGAGGGAGGAGGGGAGCAGAAGAGTGACTCTTGAGTGGGCAGTTAGTAAGTCAATGCAGACTAACACATCCATCTTTAGAGCCAATAGTTAATTTCCACTGTCATGCATGAGATCATTTGGTGATTGACTGATTGACATGAGGAAACCCTCAAAATAAATGGAAGTGACATACAGCTGTAGTGAGAGGAGGAGAGTGGAGGCGGAGGGGAGGAAGTAGAAGACAGATGATTTATAGCTGACTCACCAGAGAGCAGAAACTCCATGCTACTGTCGGTTAAAGTTACATTGACTTTTCCCGTTGTGGCATTAAAGCGTGTGACTGTCAAAGTCATTGGCTGTTTCTGGCCTTTGTAATCATAGGAACCCTTCCAAACGAAATCAGGGGCAAAGACGTGGTCAGGAACTTCAGGAAAGAGAAATAAATGAAAACTCATTAAATAATGACATTAAATAATAGCATAAAAGAACTAACTAGCATAAAAAATTTATGAAAATGTGGAAGTTATCATTCCTAATGGGAGTCTAAATGTTTTTTTATTATTTTATTTTACAAAACATCAAATCAATATTATGTCTTTAATGCAAGCTGAATACTTGCACCCACGCAGCAAAATGGTAATTATATGTGCAGTAGAATCAACATATCAAACAGCTGTTACCAGTCTTTTCATTCAGTTTGAATAATATCATGTTCCTTGCTTGCTTTGACAATCTCAATTAATGATAAATAAATACATTCTGAAAGAGATAACGTTGGAATCACTTTGTGAACTAGGAACAACTTTAATAGTCTTGCACTGATTCAACTTTTTGTAGAACTGTGCGCCCAGATAGCTCAGTTGGTAGAGTGGGCGCACATATATAGAGGTTTACTCCTCGACACAGCGGTGCGGGGTTTCGACTCAGACCTGTGGCCCTTTGCTGCAATGTCATTCCCCCTCTCTCTCCCCTTTCATGTCTTCATCTGTCTTCACAACTAAAAATGGTATAATTATTGTTGGTGCAACACGAAGTGAAGGTTTAAGAGGTGGAAAAGGGACTTAGGTGCCATGTAACATTATTACTTTGCTAATAGCTTATTACTATGTATGATACTGATTAAGCAATGATAAAATGTAATTCTATAAGGGATGAATACTGCGGGCAATTTGTTTAACAGTACAGTTTCAACCTTCCTGGGTAAATGTGAATGGATACAATGTGCCTAGTTGGTCTTAAGGATGTGCTTCAGACTTGGTTGTATCATAGGAATATCTCTGGCTTGCATATTTGTGTTTTACTAAATCCCTTCACAGAAACAGACTATAGCCATGCTAGGGGCTTTGTGAGGTTATACTTTCAGCTAAATGCTAATGTCAGCAAGCTAACATGCTCATATTGACAATACTAACATGCTGCAGTTAGCACGTAATGTTTATCATGTTCACCATCTTAATTTAGCATGTTAGCATGCTAAAATTCGCTACTTACCACTAAACACAAATTACAGCTGAGGCTTTTGCAGGTATTTTGGTCATAAAACAAAGAACTGGAAAAATAACAAATTTGACCTGATGATGGCGCTAAATGACAAGTATGTTTAGGTATGTTTCGTAAACAAACTATACAAATTGTACTAAACCAATCTTTGTAATATGTCTTTTTTGCAATACAACGTTCATTGACACTGAAGGCAGATTATGTGCCTTTTGAATATTTACATTATAAATACAGAGTAATCTCTATTCGTTACATGAATGTGTGATGGTATAATCTGCAAGTCGTTACCTTGTTGCCCCAATAATTTCTAATAAGTTAATACATTTCTAAGACAAATTACATATGTATTTAGTAGATTTTGCACATATCTGTGATTTCTTACAGTAATATGCCCTGGTAATAATTACATATAATTATGCATTTGTACCAATTATTTACTCTTAACTCTTAGAACGTACTGCATATGTAACTGCAAAAGATTGGTAACCTCATATGTTAATTATTTTTCTCAACTGTAAGAAACGCTGACTGAGGTACAGCACTAAGAGCTAAGGGCCTAGTGTTAATACAATGAAACCTCTATGATTTTGATGAAGATATACAAAGATTTAGCCACTATATAAGACAGTACACTAATAGAAGACTGCTGACTTCTGTGGCTACCAGTTGAACAGTTTGTGCAATTAAAAACTCACCATTTATTTTAGGGCTTGGTGTCCCTGGTATGGGTTTGACAGTTTTCTCATGTGATTTGGAACCGACTGCAGAAGAACATAAATGTATGTCACAAAGATGTACAGAGATACATAGTGAGACTTAACAGCTGGAGGATGTAGGAAAAGTAAACACTGCTCAACTGTAACATGCCACCTAACTTCAACTCTTTCTTACTTTGGTAACCTCTCCAGTAGCTCAGTTCATTCAAACATTTACTGTACAAATCAACACACTGTTGAAACTTCAAGTTAAAAATGAAACATGAACATGTTCATTGCCATTAGTTGACAGTAGAGTGACAGTGGTTTTACAGAAAAAATACCTCATTATATTTGATTAGTGTCTTATTTGAATTAACTGTCTGTGAGCAGTAGTGCAAATGTCACATCACACAGTGTATACACAAGTACAATATACACTGAATCTAAACCGCTCTACTCTCTACCTTTATGCACTTGCACACTCTTCCCCTCAAACTTATTCTCCATATCACCCCCCCCCCCTGCCATCTTCTCCATCATTTGCCCTTGCAGACCTCTGCCCACCACGTACCTCTGCACACAGGCACCTTGCCAGTCCAGCTGCCGTCAGAGCGGCAGACACGGTGCTCTGAACCCCCGGAGAGGAAATAACCTGGCTGACAGGTGTACACCAGGGTGTAACCATAGGAGGGAAGGTCTAGACCCACGACGTCAGCGTTGGCCGGGCTCCGCGGCTGCTTGCAGGAGTGAGCTGGAGAGCAATCAGAGGGCAGACACATTAGTACACACACATACAAATGAAGCCAGGTGCACACATTCATGCACACACACAGACGTAAAGATAGACAGGAAGATAATTAAGCACTCGCTGGGGGGAGAGAGAAGGGGAGATGGGGGAGGGTTAGAAAAAAGAAAAGAAAGAGGATTAATAAAAGCAAGCACACACATTTTACAATTTGAGTCCAGGGAGCTATTAGGGAGCATATTGATACTTTAATATATCTAGTTTCTTTTCTTATTATATGAATATGGACACTTGTGACTTGGGAGATATACTGCCTAATTTGAGACTGAATTAGCCTGCAAAATGTAAATGAGCTTAAATTTAATCAAAACAATAACTGTGTGAATTGTTATAAATGTAATTTAACCATCACCTTGGATTGCAAAACATACTGTAAGGTACCAGCACAACAGAGAGGTCTAACTTAACTTATCATTCAGCAATATTTTAAAAACAAAAAAAAATGTAGTTTTTTTTGTGTTTCTAGAATTTTTTAAGAGTGAGACCAAGAGACCACTAGACTAAGGTCATCGGTGTCATTGCAAAACAGTGCTTAAGTGTATGTTATTGTAAATTTTGCAAGAGTGTTTTTCATTATGAGGACATGCATAGAGGTTGCGAGGTCGCAGACACTTACAGTACAGACACAGGAAGGAAGAAGAATGCTCACTTAAATAACTGGCTAATAGTAGGCTTATAAGTGCAGCCTATGTCGAGGAAGTCAGACCAGTGTAACCCGAAAAGAGTGTGCTCATTGGAAAACAACAAACAACCACTAACATATAGTATGTGTAGAGGTTTTTTAAGACTGATTCCCTTTTTACTCCACTGACTGACTTTCTTAGCTTATTAAATTATTCTGTCTCAAAAAGCAAAAAGTTAGTGACATGTTGATTTCGGATAGAGTTGAAAAGCTTAGTTTTCTAGGTTTCGCTGAAACAGAAACTAGGGACAAAAGCTGTTATTGCTGTGCTGCCAAAACAGCAGCTTCTTATAGACCATATTAAATATTTGTACTCTCTCATGAGTAGGTTGAGTATACTTAGTTTAATTTTTCACATCAACAAACTCTCCACAAAACAAAAATGTATGCAAATCACACCGCACCACCAAAACACTGAGGGGTAGAACATTCATGCTCAACAATAATGCGAAAATGGCTAAATAATATTGCAGCTTGTGAGTGAAAGAATACGTTGCCAGCTGTCAAATGGGAGGCAGCTGCAAGTGAGTCACAGTACCAAATCGGTCCTTCATGGCGTCTTAAAGACATTAGTGGCAGTAGAGTGTGAAAAGGATGCCAGGATGAAAGTTTGAGCTTTATAAAAGACGAAGAGACCGCAGGAAATTCCTCATTGGATATTACTTTTGCTGGTGTTTGATACAGTAATATGCATGTCTGAAGACATAAATCTTTACAATGCTCTAGAAAGTAAAACAGGTGCATCAAGGTGAAAGTTGTGTGCCGAAATCCAGGAGAAAACTTCTTTTATTCATTTTATACTCCGCTACACAGGGGCTATAACGATTTATTATACATTAAGAAAGCACTTGGACAACTGTATTAAGTCATCCGTATGTGCCACCCAGAGCTTTTTCAATGGGTTGATAAATCTGCCTTGAGGAAAACTAATGTGGTATCTATTTACAATGCAAAAAAGAAGGAAAACTGCCTCATACTGCAAGTTGTAGATATAAAGTCTGGAGACCAAAATAAATAAATACATAATTAAATAAACGCCCTTCTTGCTGCCTAAGCACAAGTCTCTGTAACCCATTTAAAGTTACAAACTGTCAGCACATGTCCAGGGTGGTTGTTGAGTTTGTAGACCATGAATACTGAAGACACTTACAAGGCCGATGAATTGTTGTATCAAAGACACATCACATCCCTCATCAAGTTCGCTCGACAGTGCCATGTTTATTAACACTTCAAGAAGCACAGCAGGTTTTACTCCTGCGATTACAAGGCGCCTCAAAAGACACTTTTTCTGTCACACAACAAAATGTTATGTTATTAGTTCAAAGTTGGCATCTCTGATAGAGACTGAGTGTGTTAGTTAGGAAGACAGGCAGACAGAGATAGACACAGAGAGACAGCCTTGCTGATGGATTTCTGTTCAAGCCAAGGAGATTGGCCAGCTACAGACAGCAACAGCAGGTCACAGTCAAGAGGACAAAGTTAACCTTCGAGTTGTTACAAGGTTTTTCTCATAGTCATAGTCACATTGCATGCTTTGCTGTACAAAGTGATACATTCTTAAAAACTAGCAGCAGCTGGTCAGAGGCTGGCAGGCAGGTTTTGATCAGAACCATGTTTAGATGGCCCCCTTAATTCTCAAAATGTCATTGCTGATGCTTCAGAACTAAACGGCAATTCATTGCTGTTTTTAAAAACATCAAAGTGGGCTGGAAAGGAATTTTGGGATTTGGGCCGTTTACCTATAAGCAAACATATTAATCTGATAGAAAGGTAACATGATTAAGTGATGTTGGACTTGTGGCTATTGCATCTATTATGTTGATAATCCCTCAAAGTTTTTGGTTTCGCCAGCATTGCAAGATTGGTTGGCTTCACGTTTAAATCCATTTAAGTGGCTTCACAGTAACAGAAGACCATTTAATCACAGAGAAAGGTATTTTAGAGGATTAAGCGTGTCGGACCCATACAAAAGCACTCATACTCATCATGGCGTATATGATACAAATATTTAGAGCAGCAGAAAAATTCATAAAATTTAAAAAGACGTGGTGCAAGACTTCCCCATTATGGCATAATAGTCGCCTTCTGTCGGGGGGAAAACCGTTTGCTAACAAGCATTGGAAAGAGAAAGGAATTAATACCCTTCAGGATATTAGTGGGGAAAGGGCTATTCTTGACTTCCAGGAGCTGGTGTCTCAATATGATGTTGATAAGCACTCCCTATTCTTTTATTTCAGAATGAGATCAGCCTGTAAAGCCTATGGGGTTCCTTGGGGGTCTGAGTTAAAGGACCATCCCATTTTGAGCTGGATACACAACTCTCCCAAGCAGATGGTGTCATACCTATATAAAAATTAAATTCCCAGAAATATATGCCCACACCAGGAATGAAAGCTTGGGATAGAGATATATCAGTAGTGGGACAGGACTTAGACTGGGAGGTTATTTGGGGTAATGTAGCTGGTGCCTCAAAAAACCCAAACCATAGATATATACATTTGAAATTTTGCCATAGGGCCTATTTAACACCGAGAATAAGACACCAAATGGGTCTGGTCTCTGATCCGTATTGTTCATTCTGCCCCCACGAAACCACTGGCTCCTTTATGCATGTTATGTGGGAATGCCCAGGGGTATTTGGTCTGTGGAGGGAGGTGATTGGTGTTATTGCCGATTTAACAGGTGTCCAGTTCCCAATGGATCCTGCGGTGCATCTCTTAAATGATGATTCCCGTCTTGGTCTTCCAGAGAAAACTCGTAAAGTTTGGCTAGCAGGTTTAACTGCAGCCAAGAAGATAGTAGCTCAGCGTTGGAAATCTCATGATATCTCTAGGGTTCACTGGCTCCGGTCGTTTTTGGATGTCTCTTACCTAGAATTGTCGTCAGGAAGAATAAATGATGCTCAGCCGCATACAATTTTGATATGGGAGAAGTTGATATCTGATTTGAAAGATCTTTTGTTGAGATAAGAATGCTCTGTCTGTGTTTGTATTAACAACCTGCTGGAGGGTGGAGGGGAGGGGGTTTGACTTTAAAATGTGTTAGAAATTGGAGGTGTGTGTATGTAATTTCTTATATGTTAATAAAAAATTAATAACAAAAAAAAAAAAAAAAGCACTCATACTCAAATACATATACATAACCACAAAACTAATTTATAGTTTTATATTACAAGAGAAATACACAGTGAACTTTTGGTTTATGTTTTTGGATCTCCAATGATGTAATAACTATATCTATAAATTGCAGGAACGCCTGTCTGTGTTATGCGCATATCTCTCGAACCGTTAGTTCGATGGATTTCAAATTTGACAGGCGTCTTGCTACGGGCACGAGTAAGTGCAGTGCCAGTTTGACGTTGTTTGGCTTAGAAATGCTAAATATATCGTTAAATAAATAATCGTTAAAAGAAGCACACATTGGCTTTTGCCGCTCTAGCCGCTAGCCACTCCCCCTCTCACCCTGCACACTGACTGAGCACATTGCAGGACCAGACACAGAGAGGGTCGAAGAAAGCAGCGGAGCTTTGGCAGCTAAAATGTGAAATACACCTCAGACCCACAAAAATGTGCAAAGTAGCACTACTTTGACTTTAAATAAACAAACGACAATTCCCGAATTTAAGGACGTTTCAGAATCCCACACATGCAAAGCACAACCAACTACAGACAACGAGTGGCAGAGAGAGCGTGATGCCACTTATAGGCAGGCTATCCATGTATCTGTATGTACAGTGCCTTGCGAAAGTATTCGGCCCCCTTGAACGTTTCGACCTTTTGCCACATTTCAGGCCTCAAACATAAAGATATAAAACTGTAATTTTTTGTGAAGAATCAACAACAAGTGGGTCCCAATTATGAAGTGGAAAGAAATTCATTGGCTATTTCAAACTTTTTTAACAAATAAAAAACTGAAAAAGTGGGCGTGCAAAATTATTCAGCCCCTTTACTTTCAGTGCAGCAAACTCTCTCCAGAAGTTCAGTGAGGATCTCTGAATGATCCAATGTTGACCTAAATGACTAATGATGATAAATAGAATCCAGCTGTGTGTAATCAAGTCTCCGTATAAATGCACCTGCTCTGTGATAGTCTCAGAGGTCCGTTTAAAGCGCAGAGAGCATCATGAAGAACAAGGAACACACCAGGCAGGTCCGAGATACTGGTGTGGAGAAGTTTAAAGCCGGATTTGGATACAAAAACATTTCCCAAGCTTTAAACATCCCAAGGAGCACTGTGCAAGCGATAATATTGAAATGGAAGGAGTATCAGACCACTACAAATCTACGAAAGACCCGGCCGTCCCTCTAAACTTTCAGCTCATACAATGAGAAGACTGATCAGAGATGCAGTCAAGAGGCCCATGATCACTCTGGATGAACTGCAGAGATCTACAGCTGAGGTGGGAGACTCTGTCCATAGGACAACAATCAGTCGTGATACTGCACAAATCTGGCCTTTATGGAAGAGTGGCAAGAAGAAAGACATTTCTTAAAGATATCCATAAAAAGTGTCGTTTAAAGTTTGCCAAAAGCCACCTGGGAGACACACCAAACATGTGGAAGAAGGTGCTGTGGTCAGATGAAACCAAAATCGAACTTTTTGGCAACAATGCAAAACGTTATGTTTGGCGTAAAAGCAACACAGCTCATCACCCTGAACGCACCATCCCCACTGTCGCAAACATGGTGGTGGCAGCATCATGGTTTGGGCCTGCGTTTCTTCAGCAGGGACAGGGAAGATGGTTAAAATTGATGGGAAGATGGATGGAGCCAAATACAGGACCATTCTGGAAGAAAACCTGATGGAGTCTGCAAAAGACCTGAGACTGGGACGGAGATTTGTCTTCCAACAAGACAATGATCCAAAACATAAAGCAAAATCTACAATGGAATGGTTCACAAATAAACATATCCAGGTGTTAGAATGGCCAAGTCAAAGTCCAGACCTGAATCCAATCGAGAATCTGTGGAAAGAACTGAAAACTGCTGTTCACAAACGCTCTCCATCCAACCTCACTGAGCTCGAGCTGTTTTGCAAGGAGGAATGGGCAAAAATGTCAGTCTCCGATGTGCAAAACTGATAGAGACATACCCCGACACTTACAGCTGCAATCGCAGCAAAAGGTGGCGCTACAAAGTATTAACTTAAGGGGGCTGAATAATTTTGCACGCCCAATATTTCAGTTTTTTATTTGTTTAAAAGGTTTGAAATATCCAATGAATTTCGTTCCACTTCATGATTGTGTCCCACTTGTTGTTGATTCTTCACAAAAAATTACAGTTTTATATCTTTATGTTTGAGGCCTGAAATGTGGCAAAAGGTCGAAAAGTTCAAGGGGGCCGAATACTTTCGCAAGGCACTGTATGTATGTATGTATGTATGTATGCATGTATGTATGTATGTATGTGTGTCTATGTATGTATGTGTGTCCGTGTTTGGGGGGAAGGTGCACATCACATCATCTCTTTTCCTGCTATTGTATTAAGTTGCTGTGAGCTGGCAGAACATAATATAGCATAATCTCAGATTATTCCTTCAGAGCGCTGTGCAATGCGAGAAAATCTCAGAGTTGAACCGGGCAGACACAGCAGTTTTCATCAGACTCACCCTGGGTTGGGTTAAGTCTACTGCTAATTTACAACACTAATAACATTACTGTCGCCAAAATATCCCCATGAATCAAATCCCCTACTTCACCGTTAATGGTCAGGCAACTAAACCTGTATGGAAAAGAACACGTCCTCTGCTGAAGTGTTAAATTTGTTAATGATCATACGACACAACGTCTCTCTCTCTCTCTCTCTCTCTCTCTCTCTCTCAAACAGTCTGGTTCTGATGGCTAATGAACGCAGATATGTGCTGATTAGCTCTCCTAATCAGGTGGGGAGCACACTGCCATGAGTCCATGATGCTAATGTCTGATTACTCCACATTGTCATTGTGATATTTTGTGATTACATTCTGAATCTGCAGCGTTCTCTGTCAGGTAAATACAGTAGTACAATGTCTTCCTCTGATGTAGTCGTAGCCTACACTGTAAGTCAGTGGTAGGCTATACAGTGGAGTTGCACGTTAAGTGGTTTGGGGTCCTTCTGTAAGGCATTTTGGGGTACAATTTGGTTTTGAAGAATTCTACAAGCAGCAATACCACAGGCCAAGCATTCGCCCATTCAAAACATTTTCAACGGGCTCTGTACTAGTTCTTAAATCAATTCACAAAAAACAAAAAATAGTAATACAGGTATATAAATGGGCTATTAAATGACATTAATATGGTGTAATTTACAAATTTAAAAGGAGAAATCCAGCGCAAAATGAACCTAGTGTTCATAACACATTTGTACCGAGTCGACCGTTCTCTGGGATTTGTTTTCATGCTAATCGAATGTAACCAGTTTTATCTCAAACCGCTAATTAGCTTATAAAGCTAGTCGTCGGGGCATTGGTAAAGTAAAAATGTATTATTATTTCTATACCACTAATGAGGCTCAAAATAGCACCACACTTCAACGGTAGCATAACGAGGGTCCCTACATGGAAACTGAAGCATTGAGAACTTTGTAAGTGTACAGACAGTTTATGTAAAAGATAGTTTATAAAGACTGTACCATTCATGTATACATGCAGGCGCCATCTTGGGAAAACAGTCATGACCAGTCGAATGATGAACACCGTGCTTAAGCTATGTTACTGGTCACTGGTTGCACAGTGTTCGTCGCTGTAAAATAAGGATGGCTTCTTCTTTTTACAAATAATGATATATTCATACACCAGACCAGCAATTTTAAAATTGCCAAGGTCTTTTAATCACAACATTCTGAAAACAGAGCCTGCAGTACAATATGAATGTAGAACATTTACTGGATGTTTCTACCACATATGAAAGGAGTTATAGACCTAAGGTGTTGCGAAGTTACAGGACAAGTTTCAAACGTCCTTTAATGGGTACCAATGTTTGTGTGACATTAATGTAAAAGTTTTCTCAGTCACAAATGTGATACACATGTGTGGGTACTAGAATCTAGTGACCGTCCGAGATATATTTCTCTGTTTTAATTCTAGCGGTAACAATGACAGGACGAGGGCAGAGGAAAATCAATACATTTTTCCAGCCACCACAGGTGATGGACCAGAGCCAGGGAGCAGCTCCTGAAACTCTGCAACCTCAACAGAGACAGACAAACCTGGCTAATAAACTGCACCTGCTGAACAGAGTGGGTCAGGAAAAGTTAAAAGCCTCAAAACATGATGCCTCTGAATAAAATGCTAACTGGTTGTCAAACTGCCATTTCAGTGGTTGGCTTTAAAACAGCATTGTTACACAACATAGGGTATACAATATGTTATTTTATATTTACCACTGTGAAAGTAAATGTGGCTGCTGGGATGTTTTGTATTGAAATCCAAAAACTCCCAGAGGCCATTCACTGGGGTTCAATGCATCACAGTATAAGAAAGAGATTAACAGTGACCAAATTAAATCAAATTTAAAGTATGCACTGGCATCTCAAATTTTACTTTTTCTCAGAGTCCAAAGGTTATAAATGTACAAGTTGTTTAATTCAATTTAAAATTGATACACAAGTTTATAAAGCACTGAACGGTTTAGGGACAAAATACATTTCTGATCTGCTGCTATATTATGAACCATCCAGATCTCTC
Organism: Perca fluviatilis; assembly: GCF_010015445.1. NCBI lineage: Eukaryota > Metazoa > Chordata > Actinopteri > Perciformes > Percidae > Perca > Perca fluviatilis. The sequence continues at coordinate 14,027,511 of NC_053118.1, read as the reverse complement.
AGGTCGTCTGGGACAGGTCTGCTTTCTGTCCCCAGAGTCAGAACTAAGCATGTGGAAGCACGTTCAGGTTTTATGCACCACATATCTGGAACAAACTCCTAGAAAACTGAATTTCTTTTAAATCAATACTGAAGACTTTTCTGTTTAACGCTGTTCTATTAAATCAAGTAACTGTCAATTTTTAATTGCTCTTTAATGTTTTGTGTAAAGCACTTTCAATTGCCTTGTTGCTGAAATGCGCTATACTGTACATTATTATGCATACGATTTCCTCAAAGGAGAATCAAGACAATTGGTTTGTCAACTTAAGTGACTTTAAGAAAATTTTATTTCAAAGCTTAGAAGTCTATCTTCTTTTTTAGTGGTTTATCTTCTATTTTTGTTGAATTACTATGTATATTGCTATTTTCCTTTTCCTTAGAAGCTCCACAAACAGACAAATGAGTCTCTCACAAGAACATCCCATCTCAACCTTTCAAAGATTTTGACAGCAGAGCATGCAGCCCCTGAGAGAAGGAGACTTTGTATGATCCACTTTGTATCTTAACTGCATGCAGATATTCCTCCTCACCTGACACAGCTGTCAAAACGTTTCCAGAGAGAGGGTGTTCAATTGTCTGGTTATAACGAAATTTGTAAGTGCCAGTTTGAGAAGTTTGCTGGAGCTTTAACCTATACTTCTGTTGACTTAAACTCACTCTGACTGCTCTTTTATTTTAAGGGGCATGTCAAAGTGCTGACAATAAATGCCATTTAGGAGCAAGGGGAAGTGCAACCTCCTGAATCATTCCTTAGTGAGCGGAATGATGGGGTCAACAGTTTGAAGGTACAGGTAAAGCAGGAAAGGCCAGTGAGCTGTCGGGTGACAGAAGTGCTTTTTGGATTCTTTTCTGCTGTCAGCTGTTTTAATGAACATTTGAATTAGAAAATAAACTCCATGAACATGACAGAATATTTTGTGAATTTTGTGAATATATTGTTGCTGTGTTGCACTGTAAAATGCAAATTATATTGTTTGTAGATTTGTTCTATATATTATAGCTTATACATAAAACATTTTAAAAATATTTATTACATAAAGGGCCTGTGCCTGCACAGTCACATGCATGCATCATTTGTCTCAATGAGGGGAAACTAAATATTAAAAACACCTCTTTGTATAATGCAATATAATTTAACAGCACCACAAACTACAGCCTCCAAAATGACCATAAAGTCGAATCAACATCTCACAAAAACATTTAAATACTGAACATGATAAGTCTCATGACAGAAGGATTTAATGCAGTGATCTTGTATTAGACTGCATTGGTTTAAGCTAGGTGTATCACTCACTCTCACACACACACACACACACACACACACACACACACACACACACACACACACACACACACACACACACACACACACACACACACACACACACACACACACGTGCTGCAGAGTAGATCAGGCAGAAAATGAAGGGTAGGTATTACAATGTTTCTGCTCCCTCAGCACAAATGTCTCTGGAAAATTCAAGTGGGTGTTACATCTTGGGGTAGTTATGAAATCAACATTACAAAATATCATTTGAATCCCCTTATCACACAGCTCAAGTGTTTACAATATAAGTGCATAGTAAAATGCAGACTATAGTACAATGTGTATTGGGAATATTTCCATGAAAAAATGCTGTAGCTGAAAGGGATGCCAGTGAGATATTGGATTACATCACAACATAGATAAGTGGCTTGGCTAAGCGAGTGGGCTAAACTGCACAGCCCTAGTTTGGTGCTGGTTGACAGTTCAGGTAGTTCAAACAGAATGACAGTAATCACACACAACACCTCACTCTCAGAACGACTGGGATGGCAGGTTGATTAAGGATGGAGCTGCAATCTACTGGAGGGCAAAGGTTATGGCAGGATTGAGCGAATAGAGAGAAGAGAGAGAGAGAGAGAGAGAGAGAGAGAAGGGGTGTTGAGGAAAAGTAAAGAGAGTATCTAAGTAGCCAACAATGCAGATAAACAGTGACAAGATGCCAAAAGGGGAAGTGAAAAACAAAGACAGGGTGAGTGATATAAAGATATTGTGAGAGGAGCACTCACGGATACAGCTAGGCTGGATGCCGGTCCAGGTGAGATCTGGCAAACAGAGCCGGGTGGTGGAGCCCTGCAGTAGGTGTCCCTGTTGGCACTGGAAGTCTACTCTGCTGCCCACCTGGCCACAAACAGACAGAACACAAAGTGGAGAGAGTCAATACACTGATGCAAATGCCAATAGGCTCCCAGCATAAAATCTAAAGAGCTTGGGAAAATATACTGCACACTAAAGTTTTTTTCTCCCTTTTTTAATGATTATCTGTAGTGTGTGGAGGCAGATGGAGACTATTCCTAGAGGCGATGGCCCATGTTTGTGTTCTTAACTGATGCACCGACATTAGAAAGTGAAGGAGCTGACTTTCTGGTAAAAAATATAGGAGACAAACTGTTTTATGTTATTTTAATAAATGACTTGGATTTTCAGCCACCAATCCAGTCGACTGAACATTTCTCATTCGGTGGCGTCAAGATATTGGTAAAGTTGTTCAGTAATGCAGAAAGATGCAAGAGTACAGCCATTACAAGCAGTGATCCAAATAATAAGCTGCTTCTGCTTTCATTTGGGACAAATTTCATATCAGATATTCAGCTGAATGTTGTGGAGAAATTGTTTGCACTTAACTTGTAAGTGTCACTCAACAGGGAGGAAATTAAATGAAATAAACTGGCTGAAAACATCTCAAGGGAGCTGCTGAGGACACACCAATGGTCATGATGTTATGTTTGCATCTGTATGTATGTTATGTTATGTCATGATTTTTCTTGACTATGATGCATTTTAGCATTTCTCGTTTTACACACAAATGGTCAAACTGCATAAAGTACACATTATTATAGATCTGGCTATGCACCATGTCTTCACACATTCACAGTGGTAGAGAAATCCAGTTGGCTTTCTTCAGTGCAACCACCTGGGATGGATACACACATGCATCACTGTTTCATCCTTGCAGCCATACGACATCATCCAAAGGAAGAAATGATGATTGTACATCTAGCATCTGTTGAAAACTGGCCATTTGAAAGAGGACTAATAAGTACAGGTAACACAGCAGAGCTGCAAGCTTTGTTTGGTACTTTGCTTCTTGTGCATCTACCTCCAACAGGCTGCTTCAAATATTGATCACATGTAGGTTTGTTGTTGAGCTAAATTAAGCAAGTATATAGAATAGTATCATATCCACACAAAATCAAACATGTTGTGCTAGTTAAGTCCCCTGTTGAGTTGAGCTAGTTGAGTACCGTTCATATGTTTTTAAGTTACACACCTGTTCTCCAAACCTGTCTCCAACTAGAATGCCATTTTTCTGGTCGTGTTTAAAATACATTTTCTGGTACAAATTAATCTCAGAGTTAAAGAACATAACACCATCTATTTATAAAATGAGTCCGTTTTACCTTAAAGCCGGTTGTGTAATTCATGAAGCCATGCTCAGGGGTCCCTGGATTTTCACAGGTGGTTCTTGTGGGCTCTGGAACAAGAAATCATTGTCATGATAAGCAGGGGAATTGCAGGAGAGCAAAGATGAGAATATGACAGAGGGGCAATCATTGATAATGACATAGCAATTTCACTCTGGTGTACAATGTACCAGAGGACAATTACTGAAGTGGCATGGTAACATGAGCAGAATTGCCCTGCCATCTTTCAGTCTCCTTGATCATGAATTCCTCAGTTTTTACAAGTCTCAGGAATATCGACTTATTGAGACTTCTAATCATTAGTGAGACTAAATTCAAATTAAGACACATTCATTTGGTAAAGCCTTTCTTCAGCACTTATTTCCAGCAACACTGGGCTGCAACTATAAAGCATCGCCCCTGAGGTAACAATATAAATAATGTAATTCATTCTCAGGATTTAGTTTTACATCAGTGCCAGATGGCAACACACTGATTCAAGTTTACCTTCAACTGTGTTTTGTTATGTTAATATAGTATATAGTAGTATATAGTATTGTATGATTTTTGGAATGGTGGGATGGTACGTGGCAGATATCTTCTATATCTAATTTCACTACCTTTGTTATTTCAATCTACAAATTAAAATCCTCATCTTTTACATGTAGAAAAGTCAAATCCTGCGATAACATTATTCAGATCAATAATGTAAAGGCACGGAAAATCAGAAAAAAATAAAGTTGACCATTTCAAAACCAAAGAACTACACCCCAGTCTAAAATCTGATTTTTTTGTGGATTAGCTGAATCAACATACAGGTTAATAATTCAGTACCTATACATCGAGGCTGAGATCCGCTCCAGGTGCCGTCCTCTTGACACATGCGTGTTGTTGATCCGACCAGCATATAGGGGGTGCTGCAGCTAAACACCACCTCAGACTTGAAGATGAAACTGCGCCCTTCTCTCCGTCCTTTGGCAGGCATACCAGGGTCTCCACAGAACTTGGCTACAGAAGCAGAAATGTGGAATTTTGCTGATGTGATAAGCTGGGGGCCAATAAATCCAACACAGATGTTACACATTTTCTTGCAAATATTCATATAGTTCATGTCAATGCTGATGCACTATTCCTCTGTCCCATTTATGCAATTCAAACATTCATCTCTTTTAACCTTCACATATGGAATACTGCAGCAGCTACAGCAGTCAATTGAATGCAGCATTGCGTAGACTATTCAGCATTTAATTCACATATAAGCTGTGTGGGCTGCTGCTGCTGCACCCGTACAAGATCAGACCATGATGAGGAGTGCCTACAGTGGTTTCTACTGATGCTGTAAGCTTTGCCATTTTTGATGGGCTTTTTATTATATCCGATTTATACGAGTACCTCACTGTGAATATGATTGTCTTTCTATATGATTTGGAACGTCTTCATGAGCTGAATTATTCAAATTGCATTGACATTATGCTTGTTGCACTGATTCCTTTGGCCATTTTTTATTTGCATGTGGGCAGATGCATTGATGTCTTTGTCTCAGGATGAATTGCTCTGTCTTAAAAAAAATGTTTCCAACAATCAACCTTTCTGTTGAGTGGTTACAGTAAGTATGTGAATATTCATCTTGGCCGCAAAGAGGGAGTAAGGGAGGTCATGGCACTCATTTTTAGATCAAAAATAATTAGCAAGTGAAATATTAATTTCTGACAGGGCCTTGGGGTTAACAAAACTAGAGCCATCTGCTGCCGCTGTTGCTCCCCAAGCCTCTGGTATGATATCGCCTTTTTAATGGGACTCAAGCCACAGCCTCAGCAGATGAAGCCATGTTGCATCATCACTGCTGCTCCTCCAATCTATTGCTTATAGACATCTAATCAAATTGACAGAATCATTTACATTGAATGGGTTTGATGGGAAGAGAAGTCAGTCATTTTACTGTCTGCCAATGAATCTTTCTATCCATCTTTTCTGTATATACACACATACATTCACTATAACCACACTGATCAGTAAAAGTCACTTGTTAATGTAGGAGGTTCAGAAAAGCTCAGTGTGTGAGAGCAGAGGAGAGGACGAGAGTCAGAGCATTCAGTCACGCAGCCAGAGCACTGTGGGATCAAGCCAATAATAAGGCAGGCTGCTTCTCTAGACCTGACATGTGCTGCTGTGTGGAGGTCTGGAGACAGAGATAAGTTCTCCTTTGCTCTCTTCCTAGAAGTCAGGAACCAACAGGGGCTTCCCACAGCCAATCCCTGACATAATACAATATATATACAGACATGTGAAACATATAAATTAGCCAGTTATCTTAAGAAAGCCTGGGAGAAGAGGAAAAATGCTCTGTATCAAGATTATGTGTAGATCATAGTAGTAGTTTGTAGTTTATATATACTGTCTGTGTGTGTGTGTGTGTGTGTGTGTGTGTGTGTGTGTGTGTGTGTGTGTGTGTGTGTGTGTGTGTGTATGTATACATGGGTGTACATATATACTTGTATTCATGTATTTCTCCGAATGATTTGTATATGCAACTGGAAGACGTTTGCTAAATAAGTTTGTGGTGTCTTGTAATCCGATCTGGGATGGGCCAAAATGTTTGGCATGACACAGAAATAAAAATAATCTAAAACTATACAGTACACTGTATATATTGAGTAAAATAGGAGATTTAAATCCAGCCCACACAGGAATGGCTGAATAAAGCAAATATTGTTATCTCAGTAACAAATCCTTGTATTCAGAGACATATCTTCTCCAAGAAAATATGTTTGCCTATACTGCAGGTCCCACCTGAAAACAATGCATTGCTAGTTACAAACCCCCCAGTACCCAATAGTTAGTTTGACCGCGTTTGATATGTCAACAAATACAGATGCAAATCTGAAAACGACAATAGGCCAAACAGGTGACATGCACATCAGTCATAAGCTTCCATCTGCAGGAAAATAATGTACTGTTTTATGGATATATAAGAGAAATGGCCACGGGCAATACCAAGCTCAGCATATTTAAGGTGTGTGTGTGTGTGTGTGTGTGTCTGTGTGTGTGCACACGCGTGCGTTGGTGGATGAGTCAGAGAGAGAGAGAGTGAGACTAGTCAAACTTTTTCTCACTCTGTCTCTCACAGCTTCTCCCCTGCCTTGATGAATTATCAATGCTTTGAAGTAATCAGTATGCAGAGGCCAGATTCAAAGTTGGGATCACAGTGTCATCCCTGCAGACACATGAACTAGCATTCTCAGACACTGCATTTTGCTGCTTGCTCTCCGTTTCACATGTGTTGTGATAGGGAACATACATATGCATCTTAATTGTGTTTGGCTGCAAGTGCTTACGAAGTCCAGATTTTAAGAAATGCAGATGGATTTGCTTTTCCAGATGCATGGCATCTCCTGCAGTATTGCTGATCTGTATTTCAACTAAAAGTGCTGCATTTGCAGCAGATGTGTGTTACATTACCAATAATACAATTTTGGTCATGTAATATATTGACCAATCTTTAGGGTATATCTTTATAGTTGCATCCAATGCACAGGTACAAAAACAGTTACTGTCCTGTGTGCATTTACAGATGTTCCATTCATGACAAATGTTTGTGTTTATAAAGTAATGCTGAGTATGCACCGTAATGGTCAGTCTGGTGACTACATTGTGAGTGTTGACACAAATTTAGGATTTAGCACCTGAGATTGCAGTAGATAGTGCTGTGCTGACATTTTAATGCATAGATAATAGCCTTTTCCACAACAAATATGATCAGCACTTTCTTCCCTGTTGTCCCCATTTTCCAGAATCATTTGTTTGCCTTAGTAAATTTCGGTGATTTATCACAGACCTGCTTCCCCTTCGAGTACTGTAGCGGGCTAGCTATAACATGTTTAGGAGAGCCTGGTTCTTTACAGAAGCTGGTTATTGATCACACTGAATGATATTTATAGTCTAAGGCTCTCAATTTGTGTCGATTTTGCGCGAGCATTGGAACCTGCATTCTAGGTTGTAAGTCATGGAGCTATTAAATGTAATTACTACATCAAAAACTCTCTGCTGAGACGCATTAAACACCAACATGGAACATAAAGGTTACTCGCTCACATAGCTGCAAGAGGTTGTTTTGGTGGTGCTGATGTGGGAAAATGATTGTAGTGTGTTGAGGAATGACACTGCTCATCATAATTGCGGTAGACAGCAAGTAGACATGGTACATTTACCAAGTGGAACCCTATCAATTTTTTAGGCCCAGATGACATTTTTTACCTATAACTCAGGACCAGAATAAAAAATATACCAGTGCACCGCAATAAAACAGGCAGTTCGTCACTTAGTAGTGATCTGATCTTAACAGACAAATATGATAATTTACAGTTAAGCAGGATATAAATCAGACAGCAGTGTACACATTGACATGTAAGAATTACAATAAAAGACTGCAATGTGGCCATTTAGAAGAGCAAATGGCTGCACAAGGAACTGTGGTTCTAGTTGTATGGTCACAAACACTAGCAGTCTGTCAGCTGGATCTCAGATGCTAAATACCCATATGGGACAGTGTCCGCTTGACTGAATATGGCCACAAGCACCAAATTCAGTCATTAGCATCAATTACAAAAGAACACAGAAATTAATGTAGTTCTTTTTAAATAGGCTCATGGGTCTTATACTGTTTTTTCTTTTTCTTCATGATCCAAAATGTGTTACTAAAATACTGCAAACGATCTTATTTCCTTCCAATTCATAAACTCTCACCTAAAGTCAGCAATCAACACAGTGTAGTTACTATCTGTACAATTAACGCATGCAGCCATCTGGCAGCAGAGATTCCCTGCAAAAGACGGCTGTAATTATTAATTGATTTGATGCAAAATGCAGCACTTTAGCAGTCAAAACCAATTAAGTGAAGGTGTTTTTAGTGCAGCACGGCTGTCAGAAAACAACACTTGAGGTGTTGTGCATGAATATTTTTTTTTGTGGCAGTGGTTTTTGTTCCACTTTTTCCTGACTAAAATTCAGAGAGTTTAATGTTTAATCGGCGCTGTCTCGCCGTCACATTGTCTGCTATGGAGCACAGGAGGAGGAGATCGCCCGACTGCATGGAATACAGGATAGCATTAAATACCCTAGCATTAGATGACGGCAGAACACCGTGCAAATAACTAAATATCTGTCTTTAAAACTGTGCATATATCATCAAATGTCAAAGTCTGAAAATAAAGCCTTTAAGCTCTCGCGCAATCGTTATGGTTAAAAATGGGCGTGTACAGGGGGGGATTAGAGGCTTATTCACGTACGCACACTTGTAGGTAATCTCTGATTTATAAAGGAAACAATGCTTACAGATGTGCGTACACACGGTTTTATAAATTTTGGGCTTTTGGGCGTATGTATGTAAGGACCCTACGCAGTTTTATAAATGAGACCCCAGCTTTTCCACCTATAGTAGGCCCTGATGTTAAATTCCATGACTTATTCATGACTTATCATTTTAATTAACTTGAGATAGCCTCTAAAGGGGCAAGCAGCAAAGTGGCAGAACGTGCTTGCCTCAGAAAAAAATAAACTTAATACAAATGTACTGAATGTATGAGCAAAGTTGTAAAACAACATGCAGGTCAGGTTGAGAAAAATTACCTGTTATTTTACGACTTCCCAAATACATTTGTTCAATGTTAGGACTTTGACTGGATTATTATACCTCTCAGAATTCCATGTTTTCCACAAATTCCATGCACAGCGGTAATTTCAATGTCAAATAGATCAGGCAAGGTAGAATCTTTTGGTTTTACTTCCAAACGGTCATATGAATTTATGATAACTTGATGACCAAAAGCAACAGGATGCCATATTTTAATTATGAGTTCAACATTTTACTTACCTTTTATTCAGACAGCAACAGAAATGTCACCGAGACCATTTCAGTCTAAACATGAGGAGACTTCCTCTGGACCTCTATAATTATCATTATAATTATCAAGGAAGTACAAAATGGTGACTCACGCAAGCACTGAGGCAGGTCACCGCTCCATGTCCCATTGCCTGTGCAGGTGAGCACAGCAGGGAAGGACAGCTCATAGCCAGCTAGACAGCTGTAGCTCACGCTGGTACCCCACTCCAGGACTGAGCCCTTCAGGAGGCCGTTGGGTATAGGTGGAGGTGTAGGACACGTCACCACTGTGGGGATAGTGAGGACATAGTCACAGTCAAGATAAGCTTATCGGAGTACAATCGATGCACAAAACAGGTCTAGTCAAGTTTGAGTCAAGACCAGGATACAAAAGATAGTGGAGCTGAAACCAAAACAAGACATCAGAGCAAATCCGGTTGGTCAAAAAAAGGTTGAATCTGTAATTGCTGCACGTTGTTGTAGCAGTGGGGAGTCAACACTAATCATGAAGGAGTTAGAGTTGATTTAAATGCTTGATAGTTTTGGGCTACTATGCATAGACAGTACTGTGTATGGCGGCCCACCCAAAATATCTGTTTCGGAAATGTGGTCACTTCAAGACATGTCCAAGTCAAAATAGGAATTAAAGCAAGAACATCAATTCAGTGGTCTTGAGAATATGTGGTTCTACAGCCCTGCACACAAGCATGAAGGATCAGAAAAGATCCTTAAAAAAAAAATGTTGCTTTGTACAATTAAAAAAAAAACAGCTATTGGGTGTAACTCTAGAACAACAGACAATGTTAAAGCTTGGAGATAATTACTAGGATTTATGTGGATTTACAGGGATATGGCTATATCCTGGGTCTTTCCACTTCTAATCTAGTTTGATAAATTGAGGTGGCGGTGATGGTAAGAGGGAGTAGTGGTGTATTAAACATTGTAATGAACCCACTATTAATCCAATAAATTGTCATTCTTACAGGTTTTATCTTCCCATTTATATCCAGAATGATAAAATGTCCCAGAAGGCTTTTTTTCTTTTACAGACACAAAAAAGAGACATAACTGGATTGAAGATAGCTTTTTCATTCAGTTTAAACATGAACATGTTTTGTCAAATCTATTATTGCACCGGATGATTCAAATTATAGTGCTATTTTACAGATATCAAGAGGCAATAGATGTGGCACAAATTCACAGTTCTACATAATGTGGATTATGACTGAATGAAAACAAGGTCTTTAGCCCAGAGATATGGTCTGTATTTTGACTGTGACTGCATGGGATTTTTTTGCCATTTCAGTTTGGAGTATACTGAATTATTTCTGTGAGAAATGAGGGGACATTTTGTGTCTGTGTAAGCCATAAACTTTTCTGTTCAACAAATGTAATAAATGAATGCATAATAAAGCTTGGAGTTTGTTCTGACACACTTGGAGATGAACCCGTGGGGACGCAGATGGGTTTTAGGGATGTGAATAAATTATAGCAGTTGTTTTATACCATTACTATCCTCCCTCAACACCCATCATTTCCCAAACTATCTTTCTTTTAGACATACACAAGCATGCCAAAACACTTGAACAAAGATCTGCAAATTGAAGTCAGGCTATATCCAAGCCTCCCAACTGATCAGATATTGAGTTTACAAATCCAGTTACTTAAAGTGTCATGTTAACATTCTGGCTCTCAAGTTAAGGTTTAGTGTTTTGGCAGAACAACAACATAGTCATTTTCACTTACCAAATGCATGACAAAAATATACTGATGCAGCCGTGTGAAGACAGAGTCTATGGACATCTTGACTTTGGGCAGGACCATGAAAAGAGTCACAAGCACCCACAGCATTTGCGGGCATCATTAGAAAGACAAAGACTTGGCTAAGGCAGGTTGGACTAGCTCCCAGCTGGGGCAAAGATTTGAGAATACCAGACCACTGGACACTTCCATGACCGCCACCTTCTTCCCACCTGCTTCAATTTGCTTCACATTACCTTTCTTTTCATTTCCAGAGCACCACTCCCCACCTCTAAACCAGCACTGTTTCTAACGTTTATAATTTTAAAATATATTCATACAGTTACTGAACTAAAACACCAATGCCGATGACCAGAATAAGACATTATTTTTATGAAATTTAAAATTATATCATATATACAAATATATATAAAAAATGCACTAAAACTATGATGCATAAAGAGAATAAAGGCAACTAATTTGGATGCAGCATCTCAATATTAAATAGCTGGCACAATTAACACTGATACATTATTGCATGGAGGCTTCCTTTCATACATTTCAGTTCAATTTCTTTTACACAATACAGAAAGCTTCTGGTCAGCCGTTTGAAGCTAGGATTTACACTGTATCACGGTTAAAATTTAAAAATGAGTGTTTTCTTATGACAGTGTTAATATAAGGTAGGCACATGATGGACAACTTTCTTGCCTCGTAAAGTTTAGATAGATTTTCTTTTTCCACACAACTTACAGTAAATGTGGAGCAAGCCACTGTGGAATAGTCACACATTCTCTCCAAGGTGGAACCATCTTTTGTTCTTGGTTGGCAGTGGATCCAAAAGGATTTCCATATGGACATGTTGCAGCAGTATACAATATATATGCTTTAGATGTATGCTATATTTGGAAAGATATTTAGGCCATGATAAATAGTGAATCAAAGTTAAAGGCAAAACCATACTAATGTTGCCATCTGTTTTTTAATGTTTTGTTTGGTAATGACATTTTCTTTCTCAAGTTCTCAAGGAGAAATTTTTTTTGATGTTAATGAATTAGTAAAGAGCGCCTTCAATTTGGGATTTTCATGTTGTCGCTCTGGACCCCCAGAAAAAAAAGGCACTTCATTCTGAAATACCTCTTTAAAATGCCGAGCTGGATTTTGTAAAGTAGAAGGATGATTTGGGTGTGTATGTGTGTCTCCCTACAGTATGTCTGTATGAAAGTAAGAAAGAGGGAGGGAGAGAAAAAGACAGATTGAGGGAGAGTGTGAGCGCACATGTGCAAGTACTATAGGCAAATTACACTGATTAGAACAGTAGGCCTACTAATCCCATAAGAACTGCATCAAAAATGACTTTAAATAAATGACTAAATAAAAATAAAAAACGGGTGGCAGGCATAACTGAATGAGACGAGAGAGAGTGTCCTTATTTTCCTAAGTAGTTCTAAGCAGCATTAGTGCCTCTTAACTGAACATGCCAAACCTGGGATTCAAACTGAATCCTTGCCGGGCGAGGCTTAGGATGTGTCATCGGCAGTGTGTGTACGCAGGGTAGCGAACAGACGCACACACATTATGTGCAAAATTATGCAGAGTGTCGGCACACATAAAACCTCTTTGTCTCTTTTAGTCTCACATTCTCTCTCTCTCTCTCTCTCTCTCTCTACCCCTCCCTTCCTGGAATATAGGCTCATAGCCATGCGGCACATCATCCAAATCTATGACAAGATGACAGATGCCCCACATCATCACAATTTCAATCGGCTCATGCTGCCTGAACCAGTGCACCTTCAACTTGGACCCAATCATTCAGAAGAAAAAGGCAACTGATCTTATTGGAAGAGGCATTGTTTTTAGTTTCAGATGTGAGAAAATAGAAATGTTGTCAGTCCTTTTCTAAGACCTTTTGCAGCGTAGGCTGTCAGGGAGAGAGATGATAAAAAAAAAACGTGATTACCAGTGAGCTGCTCTATTGCTTGTCCTAGTCTTAGAATTAGACCAAAGGAGAGGAAACGATCAAAAGAGGAGAAAGTAAAGTATAAAACGTCTGCACTCCTTAATACCCCACCCACACTGAGGAATCATAAAAATTAATATAGAGCGCACACTCTTAGTAATCAAACTTCTCTCTCTTGCCTTTCTGTTATTCATTTACCCCATGAGAGAACTAAGTACAATTGGAAAAGGCAGAGCAGCAGCGAGAGCAAGAGGAGGCAGGTCAGTACGATCTGACAGCACTCAGGCAGCGGCAGCAGTGGTGAGAGTAAACATGAAGGTGTGTAAGCATCTGTGCCTATGCATGAGAGATACACTTGTGTAATTTAATGCCCCCATTTGAATGTATGCATGCATGATGCGGGTGTGATGAGGACGGCTAAGCTCTAGAGTTTCCCTCTTCTCCACACCACACCCATCAAGCGTAGCTGCACCGGGGCTGAGTGCCTTTGCTGTTGCGGTAGCTGTCAAGGATTAGGGCTCGGAGGTTAGGAGCTTCACACACTTTTACATACACACACGCCCGCTGTCTCTCTCTCTGTTTAAACTGCCTTGCGACCATCTATTCATCCAACATACCACAGAACAGGGAGCGTTAAAAATGAAACACCCATGAAATATTACCAATCAGTGTCAGTTTGGATGTTGTAAACTTCTAGGCAATGTTCTACAGGGAGCCTGAGGAGGGCAAGAAGTGTGTGGCTTAAAACCACAGCTCCCCAAGAGTTGAACTAAGGAAAGGCGATGACACAGACGACTTCTGGTCAATTTCAGCATTCTATACACTATAAATCTATATACAGTATATCTAGACACAGAAACATACTTAAATTATATAAGAAAGAGATCAACAAGCTTTATGTTTTTAAGATCCCTGATACTCATTCACTTTCAAAGAATGCATCTGTGTTTGCCTTTCTCTAACTTGTCTGTGCATATTTCTCCCACCTGTTATGTTTGTCTGTGTGCATGTCCGTCTCTCATAGCCTGGCTCCGCCCTCCTACATACTTCCGCTCAATTTTCATTTTCTTTCAGTATGCCGTCTGGGTTTGTGGTATATTTGTGGGTTTTCTCTGGCCAAATCTTTACCGGTCCAATCAGCGAACAGAGGGAGTGGCTGAGAATGATAACGTTGAGGTTGTGCGCTAGTTTGAGTTGTAGTTCCATAATGGTGGCAGAGAAAGATGCGAGCGAAGCCATTCAGTTCGTTGTGGCAACGCTGATGAATATCTAGAAGTTAATGCCCGAGCAAGAACAATCTTTGCTGAGTTTTGTTGTTGGCCATGATGTTGTGGCCCTCCTCCCCACGGGGTTCGGGAAAAGTTTGATTTTCCAGCTCGCTCTGTTAGTGGTGAAGGAGTTAGACCAAACGTTAGCAATTGGTTATGGCAGATCCAGAGTGGCTCTGGGCAGATCCAATATTTTTTAACTTCAATAGAGTACCTGCCTTCAAGGAAGTTAACACTTGTCAATGGAAAGTGGCCAGACTACCTGTACAAATGAAATGTACAAGAGTCTGGTAGGACCAGGCTACATCTCTCACACTCAGCCTTTTTTTTTCTTACAGTTCATCTTGTCCCATTTCTCAAAGGCAAATACAATGCCAACTTTCCTTTCTGTAACTGAGACAGCAGCCTGGGAACAGTTCCTTAGCAACAATAAGCCACCATTTGCCTTGTGGGCTCTTCCCTTTCCTGGTTTACTTTTGAACCGTTTGCTGCACAAGTTAATCTTCCCTGCAATACTTACTTTTGGGTGTCGATGGCAGACATGCTAATCTATGCCTCCACTCGAGCGTCATAAATCATAGAGTGATGTAGTGCTGATGGGCGTACAACAACTAAGTCCTCTTAGTGGATTTCCTAACTTTGATGTTAATCAAGCCCATAGAGTGTGCACAAACTTTTAGAAAGAGGAAGCCAATGATTAACTGTTAGGAGTACAATTAGAGGGATCCTTTTTGTGATGAAGAGGACTTGTTAGCCATCCATCATCAGGTGTCAGTGGAACTTTTAGTCTTGGCTCTGTGCCACCACAGGTACAACTCTAGATGCAGGTGTAGGTGAAATAACTGTGTCCTAGATCAAGGGCTCTAAAAAGTTACATATTCTTTTTTTTCTTTTTGGAAAGCCAGCTTTAATCTCAGGACTCATTAAAATAAAAGTATTACTTTTGTAATGTAGGAATGCACTGGACATAATTCTGAAAAAGCATTGTTCATGTGTGTTTGTGTGTGTGTGTGTGTGTGTGTGTGTGTGTGTGTGTGTGTGTGTGTGTGAATATGCATTTGTGAGGGTGTGTGTCTGTCTGTAGACATTCAACCTTATGTTTTGTTGGTACTTACTTTACACACGTGATGTGAACAATATGACACTATCTAACCACATAGGAAGTTCTGTGTCACCTCGCATGCTAATCTCATTAGATCTCAGGGTGTAAGCATGCACTCTATATCGTACGTGACGTGTGCTAGCGTGCCAAGGTTGTTACAGCACGGTCTGATGGTTATCAAGGTTGACTGTCTACTGCAGAACGTGTACAATGCACTGTATGAGAGTGTGTGCATTTGTGGTCGGCACTTACCTTGGCATACTGGCATGGTGCCACTCCAGGTGCCATTGTTGGTGCAGGTCCTTGTGACAGCGTTGTCCCCTCCTATAATCACATATCCCGGCTGACACATAAACGTCACATTCTGGCCCACCGTGACGTCATCACCAAATCTAAGTCCACTCGCTGGAATACCAGGGTCGCCACAGGTGATCACTGATATCGGTGGTAGAACATAAGGAACTTGCATCAGAAATCATCCTAAAACATACTGAACTGAAATATGAAATATACTGAATATTAAACATAATGTCCCTAAGCATTCTGAAGAAAGAGTATTGAGGGGTTCTTAAGTAAGCACAGGGGAGGGCCTGCTTTTCCCCCTAGATTTTCTATTTTTGGCCTTCTTTTGTTAAGTTGGTTGTTTGCAAATCTTGCATTTGTTCATTAACACCATCAGGGCATAACCATACCAAAAGAGTGGGTGTGATTAAAAGTTATACTTTTAGCCACATATTTGGTTCAAAAATGTTAAACAGCTGTGCTAAATACAGTTGGGCAATATGAAAATGGCTCACCCAATAAGAGCATTAAAAAAATCAGAGGATGCAACCGGACCTCACCCCACAATCCTTACCAGCAGTTTTTAATTATTACCATGATGATTTGCTGAACAGACGCACATTGTAAAACACGATGGACTTACGTGTAAAGCTACAAGAAACTCAACATTGTAAGTTTGTCACCAAATAGGTGTTAATTGTGTGGTGTACATCGCTAACTGTTAATTGTCTTTTACCTATGATAGCTCTTGCTTTCAACAGTTACAAATTGTGTTCAGTTGTTAATGCACAATACAGTATTTTTAACCCTAACTCAAACAACTCTTCGTCTGCTTGAGTTGTCCTGTGACAAAAACCCTCACAAGTTGCAAACATTGAAATCTTTCCCATCACCACAATCCAAACCTAATATGATGTAAATGTGGTATTAGTGCAGGACACAGGGACTCCTCTGTAATGACACATAGTGACAGTGATTCGCACAATAATGTCAAATTAAAAACCAAGTATCTCCAAAATGTTCGTACACTAAAAAAAGAGCCTTGCTTTACGCTTTGTGGCAATGCATTTGTTAGATAATGCAATGGGTTTTTAGACGGTATTTGTTATTTAATACAAGAGAATTCTATGAACATTTATTTAATCAGAAAACTTAAAAATTCCCAAATATGAGAATATCATGGTTTTCACTGGACAGCATTAATATACATACAATTGCTCAATCTGCATAAAAAAAGCCACTGGACATTTCCATACAAAAATTGAACACAAATTGCATGACACACAAATATGTGTGTGGTTATTGTGTAGCAACCTTGTGTTGGTTGTGCATAATTTTATCAAGGTAAACACAAGGAATCATCTGTGCTTCCGTGCATCATTTTTTCAAATTAGATTGCCTCTGCATATGCAGGGCAATAAAAATAATTAAACAATGATTTTCAAGGCTTCCGTTACAATGTTTAGTTATGTGAAGGTAAGAAATAGTGGCATAAGTTGATGATACAGCTGTAGCCACATGAATCTAAGACCAAGCAATCAAAGCATCATCACACAGCAACTGTTGCCCGTATTGTTGTAGTAATCCAAATAATAATAACCATGTTTTATTTTCATATGCCCCTTTCTAAAATGCAACACTGTCATTATATTATTTTGAAAATCAAAAAGTCAAAATAATAATGTTTTGGGGGGCTTCTCTCCCCAAGTCATTTTTGTTCAGTCTCTTCTTTTTATATATCTATTCTTGGCTATTTCTCATGGCAAAATTTCTCAAAAGTAAACAGATGGCTGAATGCTGGCCCACTACATTTTCAGGTCTTAACCTAGTGCTATCTCTGACAGAATTGTAAGTTGCCAGCCTCTATTTCTTTGCTTTTTCATGAACCCTTTTTAATCTTACAGCCTTAATTTGTGTCTACTTATTACAGAATCATTCCTGACTTGTTCACCTTAATGTAAGACGCCAGTTTGATGCATATGGCTGTCCCTGCTAACGCCTCCTCCCTTAAATTAATTTCTGTTTGTTTATTTTCAGCTACTGCCAAGGACCTCAACACTTGAACATATTTATCATCGCTGGGTGAGACTAACTTTGAATCCTGACAAAATACATCAAGAGAGCTGCTATTTGTGAGCACAGAGAATACCAGCTGAGGTTTCGAGTTGATGGCAGTACGTTCTTGTTTGCTTGTATAATTAATCTAATCCTAGATGTATCTTTTTTTCAAAATGCACACACAACTTCAACACTAACAGGGATGACAGTAACTTGCAGAAAATATGGTGAAATGTATGGTTAACTGTCCAGTCTTGATGTGTATCTGATGGATGGCACAGGTTATATGGCTATTAGTGTTATCTGTTACCTGAATTCCATACTACATCCTCCTCAGAGGTTCCTGCACCCTGTATCTTTATCAGATGATTTAATTGCAGTACAGTTGCCACTGATATATTTGATGTTTGATACACAGTGACTCATAAAGGAGTCCATGATTATTATTTTTTACTTTTCTTTATGCACTGCTGCCTGCCTTTCATGGAAATAGTTTGTGTAATAAATAAACTAACATGTCAGCCTTATCTAATGTCTTGGACTTTCTTGGTCTTGTGGGTGGTGAACTCATTTTTTTGGGGGGTCAGTTCACCAAATCCATACAAGAACATACTTTTGCACTCACATGTAAAGTGGTATCTGTCCATGCAGACAGTAGTTTACAGAAACAGAAAACTGTCTATTTACTGAATTAGGATACGGTTTTGCTCATTTAAATGTTTGAGAATCAGATTACGGAAGACATCTAACTGGTTACTTCTAAATGTACTAATAGGCATTTTGCTCTGATGTCTTTATTTAATACTATCCCCCAACCCCACATCCACAAGGACCCTTTCAACCGGGGGGAAGAGGAAAGGAATGGAGAAGAGGAGAATACTAAAAACTAAAAAAATAGATACACATCAACAGGATTGCAGCATGTTACAAAGAAAATAGTCTTCCTGAATAATCAGTGTTTACAGTTTATTTTATATATGGCTTTACTTCAGTTCATTGGGCAAGTCTCTTTCCTAGTGCACTTACGCCAATTCCCTAATTACTTAACATGCTCTATAAATTTCATTTATCAACCCAGAACTTTTCTCTCTCCTCTTGAGAATGTTGTGTGACTTTGATCTGGTAACTTAGATGATCGATTACCCATGAACCGTGAAAATGATTACCTCCTTAATGAAGGCACACGGAGCCAATCTTGGCATCTTGTTGATGTTGACGGCGTTTTGATGTCCCTGGGCTGACCACTAAAATGTAATGTGAAGTGATAGCATACAGGAGAATAACAATAACATGTTTGGTGATGAGTAGGCTTAAAAGTGGGGAAACGAGGCAAGAAAGCTTTTCTGCCTTTCTGCGATCATTAAGATTCAATCCAATTTTTTAATCTTTCTCTCCTTCTCCGTCCCTCCCTGTGTATATCTCTCCAGAGACTCGTTTCATTCCAAAAATTATTGCCCATACCATTTATCTTTTCTTGTGATTCAATAACATGCAAAAAGAATGAGGAAGAGAGAATATGGTGATTTTTTTAGAGAGAAGAACAATGTGTAATTCTGTTTGATAGTCACCCTTGTGCAAATTGAATATAGATTGGCATACTTCTTAATTACTGCAAGGCTCATTTGCTGAGATCCAGACAATAAAAAACTGCCTGACAGTTGTGAAGCTTGGCAGCGAGAGAAGGCTCAAAGATATTTATATGCTATTTGAAATCTTATACCCTATTTTAGCACCACTGTTGATCATTCAGAGCGCCTCCTTTTGGCAGAAATAGGGAGCAAAATCATCTTCAGTCCTGTCTGTCTTCATACTTTTCAAAGGTTTTTTTCTGCTTCACAGTATAAATGACATGTTTTAATTTGGTTATACAGGATCACAGCAGACACTTATTGTGATTGGCATACATGGACATGTGTAATTGGTCACCAGTGACTTACTACCATGCACCAACGGGACTTGCCCAATCTTCCTCATCCTATCTTTATTTTTCTTTTCTATTTCTGAAACCGAACATAAACAATTCTGTGACTGCCAATGTAGGTGTAAGTGTGTCTGAGCTAAATGTGATCAACCAAGAAACATTGAATTGTGCTCTGGTATTCTGTGCATATAAAACTCACTTGTGCAGTTTGGAGCCGTTCCAGACCAAGTGCTATTTGCCAGACACTGGCGTGTGGGTGCACCAGTGAGAAAATAACCCTCCATACAAGAATACACGATAGAGTGGGAGAAGGTTGTGCCATCCACACGGGAAATACGGCCATGAGCAGGTGTGGCTGGGTTCCCACACTGTACCGCTGCAATACAAGGGAGAAAAGAGAGTAGGTGAAGGTCACAGGTGTAAAATAGTAATGGATATTCTATTTTCCATATCAGTGATTCACAATCCGAGGGCTGGGAGCCCCAAAGGTGGCTTCAAGATGACTTCTGAAGGTCTCAAGGTGATTAAAGGGCTGTGAAATATATATCCCTTCCATATTGTGTAAATAGTAGGGCTGCACAATTAATCAAATTTTAATCACGATCACGATTTTGGCTTCCCACGATCAAATTTGCGTGATCGAGCGATATTTAAAATGCGTCATTCTCTTCATATAACTGTTTTTGCAAAGCCAATCTAGCGCTCCATAAACCACTGTCTGATCACATGTCTCCATGAGCCAATCAGAGCTGTTCCCTGCCTGCACCGCGCAGCTTAGTTTCTAGATGTAGACAGTCACAGAGGACAGAGTAACGTGAGGAAAATTCCACAACAGGTAGCAGTCGGTCATCATAAGCCGGTCACAATGTTTACCAGTTTACCAGTAAACGCAACGTTTTGTCCCGTCTGTGTGCAGTGACCAGTGCTAGTTTGTGTCTTTTAGCTCATAGCTTTAGCAGCAGACTGTTGGACGTCCCGCTGTTGGAATCCTACAGTGAAATACAGACACACTACACTGTTTAGCAGTCAGCATTTTAGCCGTGTTTAATCCAGTTACTACTGTGGCTAACGGTAGGCTAACGTTACCTGCTGTGTAACGTGTTATTAGTGTTTTCTAGCGTGACATTCAGCGATGTTTATGTTGCCTCTAACGTGGGTTTCGGAGCATCAGAGCGCAACGCAGACATGTAAGTGTCAGTGTAATGAGCCACAGAAATCCGCGTAGCTATACCAGGCATACCAGGCACCACATGCGCCGTTAACGTGAACAGAAAATTGCGTTGCCTGTATCTTTCACGGCAAACATGCATGTCTGGAAAGCGGTCGCACAACAGCTGAAATGGCATACTCCTTCACAGTATCCTTCAATAAAGGAGGAATGTAGCACAATATGGATGTATTAGTAGGAATGTAGCACAATATGGATGTAAAAGCAGTTACAATTATATAATTATGTGACAATAAAATTTGTTTTGGCTAAAATCAACAAATTATCGTGATAATTAATCGTGATCTCAATCTTGATCAAAATAATCGTGATTATCATTTTGGCCATAATCGTGCAGCCCTAGTAAATAGTAATATTTATTTATGAAATAATTGCTGTTTTGCTTATGACCCGATACATTTGTAGTTTCTTGACTCAGTGCGATTAGCACTCGAGTGGAACAGTCTGAAAAGGGCATGTGGAGTTCTCCATTATGCGTTTGTACCTCACATCACGGGATGAGAGGAAGCAGTTTTTTGTTGTTGAAAAAGCTGTGAACCAAACCAGTGAAGAACCACTAATCTATACAGCAGCACAGCTTTATTAAGAGAGGCTAATGAACAGTAGCTGGTGCAGTGGTAGACTAATCCCCATCACGCTATTGATGACTCATCAGTAAATAAAGTGCAGTTTGTGTATTGTCAAGTCCCATAGTACATCTACAGTAATGACATTTTGTGCTGTCTAAAAACAAGAAGAGGATCGTGGGAGTAATGTAAAAATTTGCAGCTGTGCTCTAACAAATAACACTAACTTTTGTTATGACATTTTCCTAAATAATGAACAGATGTTGAGTTATTTTCGAAATATGAAATATGACTCCTGACAATTTAAAGCACAAATTGAACTCAGAGAGGAGGCTGAAAAACTTTGACTTTCTGTAGTGAACTGAAGGGTTGGGCTTTTCACACTAACAGCATTGCCAGAATACGCCAAACAAAATGTATCCCTGAAGAGGGAAATGGACAGAGTTTGTTTCATGTGTTTTTCTTCTGCCCCAAATCATGTCTCATTACGAAACTGATTTGCTCTCTCAATCACCTAATTGCCTGGAAAATCTGAAATAGTGATTCTTGTAAGAGACAGACGTGTTGTAGATGCGGGAGTAATTTCTCGATTAACACGTGCATCCACACACAAACTCGGTGCAAAGGCATCACTCAGGCACATATCCAAACACACCAGGTGCCATCATGCTCACATTACTTTACTGTAAATGCACACACAAACATACGCGCACATGGCAAAAACAAAGTATGGTACCCTCTTGGGCTCCTCTCTTAATTATTCAAGACAGACATGATGACAGATACACAAAACAGACCTTGATGGTTTTGTGAGATGGATATTAAGCTGAATATCCACGGTGACTGTTTTCCAGAGACTGTAAAAGGTTGTGGATAACGGATGGACGGGCTTTAACAGTAGACAGGGACAGTAGATCACAGGCAGACAGCACTGAAACTCATTCAGGCTCCAGTGAATTCCTGCCTCATCTCTCCTGAGATGGAGAGATGGCTAAAACAATCTTTAAATCAGGAGTTCAACAGAGAGATGGAGAGATAAAAAGGTAGTGAAAGAGAGATGTGGGGTAAAAGGAGGAGAGGGAGGGTAAGGCTGTGCAATAGAGAGATAAAGAGAAAAAGAGAAAGACAGAGGAGGGACAGATGGAGGAGTGGACAGGGACGGAAAGATAGCCATCCAACCAGATTAAAGGGGTGATAGAATGCAAAACAGAGTTTACCTTGTCATAGTTGACAGTTCGGTGGGTGAACTGGGCATACAGAGAACCGAGAAGTCCCATTGACACCTCTTTCCTATGCAAATCTCACAATTTGAAACTGCAGCTGAAAACGGACGAATCCCAACGAAGCAAACAGTTGACGTCAACTCGGTGGCTGTACCTTAATTGGCTCTGGTCTGTACCTTTGTCACGCCCCAAAATGTACATACAGTCCACTGGTCTGAGACCAGCTGCTGTTCTGAAGAGTCAGGACTTTTCCCGGTGGACCGGTAGTGTTTCGAGGCCACGAGGGCGGGTCTGATAATAGTTATACATTGCAAGTTCTTAGCAACACCATCCGGCGGTCTGGTTTGCGGCCGCTGCCCACTGGTCAAACTGTGCAGCCTCTGCTCAACCCGTACGGCGGGCCGCAGCAGCAGGCATCATTAGACTCACACACTGTCACATACTGTTAACGTTAACGATAGACTTCCAAACATGTGGCCGGGCAGCGGCCACGGGCTGCCCGGCCGCGGGCAATGGAGCGGGAGTTGTGGATCTAACACGGTGGAGCAGAGGACTTGCTGCTGGAGCTGCTGCTGCTGTGCTGCTCTCTGTCGGTGTGCCTGTGGGCTTGACTCTCCGCTAAATGTCCCCGCGCTGAGACACTGAACTAGCTACAGTGCGAGTTGTGATTCCTTGTCTGGAAGTGGAGGTATTTTATGTCCCAAGGGTAACTTTACAACAACACTAGTTGTAATGAAAGTGTCGAAACTTTGCATTGGGGTGTGTGTGTGTGTGTGTGTGTGTGTGTGTGTGTGCGTGCGCAACACACTGGAGGATGACTAAACTGTAACTAAACTGTGTCTCTGGTGCTTTGTACAGTAACATTAGTTGATGAGTTTATGTGTCGGAGCAGAAATGAAGTTTGAAGCCAGCCAGGGATATTTTCTCGGGCCTCGACTGCTCCAGCGGCACTGCGGCCGTTTGGAAGTCTATCAGTAACGTTAACAGACAGTGTGTGTGTGAGTCTGATGATGGAAGGCCAAAAAGGGAAAGGTGGCGCTGAGAACGTCAGACTCAAAAGGACAAAAAGGTATCATGTTGCTGTGCTCTGTGTTGTTCAGCACCCCCGTGTCTTTGCTCTGCAGCTTCGTTGTAAACCAACCAATCGGTGCGCAGCTCATCTAAATATTCATGAGAATACCATATAAGGGAGAAAACCTCTCGTTTCATTTTAGGGCTATTTCACAGGGTTGCATTAGGATGCATAGAACAGCACCCGGCCATATTCAACCCAACTAATGTTACATACCCTATTCGGAGACCTTGGAACAGTGTGAAATACCCTACATAATCATTCTATCACCCCTTTAAGACAGAGAGAAATAAGAAAGAAAGCAAGAGAAAACAGGGGAAATGAAGGATAGATAGAAAAGAGAGAGTGAGAAGAGAGACAGAAAGTCAAAGAGAGACAAATTAAGAGAGTTGGAATCAATGGTTGGAATAAAAGAGAGAGATACAGAGAGTAGCATCATATTGAAAATGACACTAGCAATGTGCCAACGTGGCAGACAGTAAGAAGAAGAGAGCAGAAGGAGTCAAACATTTGCCTCAATATCCGGTTGACCCCTGGGGGTAATTTATGCAAGATGTAGAGCTGCCGCTCTGTGAACTAATATCTTCAAAATCCACAATGATTCATTTATCACAATCCACAAAGAACTTGGCTTTAGGTGTCTAGAATTAATGAATTTTTTGGTTGCAATCTGGAAGCTAGTCAAAGCACCATGTGCTGGCAGGAAATACCAGACTGCAGCAGAGAGATACTTATCCATCTGGTGCAGTACTGTGTTTGTGAGCTTTTGCAATCATATGTGTGTGTAAGTGTGGATGCACATGAGCACCGATCTGTAGACTCTATGCACATTCAAGCCTGCATGCCGCCCATGTGTTGCATATAATATTTGTGTGTGTAAGCCCGGTCCAGTTACTATTTGAAACCTTTCTATATGACAGCTGGTGAGTGTTTTGTTACCGTACCAGTGAACACATCCAACATATCAAATTCAGAGTTTAATTTTAGAAAAAAATAAAATTGTGTGACTTGCAAGATTTAAAACTTTTAATTTAAAGTGATGGTTCGGAGTAATTTCACCCTAGGGTCCTTTGCACCATGACCTCGAACCAAACACCCCCCCAGAAGCTTTTTTTACCTGGGTCTAACATTGGGAGAGTTAGCGTAGAGTAGCGTTAGCCGCTGAATAGCTTAGCGCAGAGGCTAATGGATCCGAAGTGTCTCTTAACATTACCCCACTAATAATGCCCAAAATGATACCAAAGGTCTACACTAGTATATATAGGTTATGCACTCATAAAACGATGGATTGTAAAGTTTGTAAGTACACCAGAAGGTTATATAAATACCACTTGCCTGCTGGCTTCTGCTCTCTGCTGTTGTTGTTGCTGCTGTAAGACAGGCACTTAGGGAATCTACAAATTACATACCCAAAAGAGATGCAACAAAAAATATTTTTAATTTAACTTATTTTTAAAGTAAGTGCTGTAGTATAACTAGCAGGAGACAAGTAATAATTGAGGTAAGTTTGGAGACATTACCTTATTTAATCATTAAATTAATAAATATTTTTGTGCATCTTTTTCGGGTTGTAATTTGTAGATGTCCCTAAGCACTCTTACTGCCCGGTAGTAACAGCAGCAGCAGCAGAGAGCAGAAGCCAGCAGGCAAGTGTTATTTACATAAACTTCTGGTGTACTTACAAATTTTAAAATCCATCGTTTTATGAGTGCATAACCTATTTGTACTACTGTAGACGTTTGGTATCATTTCGGGCATTATTAGTGGGGTAATGTTAA
This sequence comes from Perca fluviatilis, assembly GCF_010015445.1. Taxonomy (NCBI): domain Eukaryota; kingdom Metazoa; phylum Chordata; class Actinopteri; order Perciformes; family Percidae; genus Perca; species Perca fluviatilis. The sequence goes on along the minus strand of NC_053118.1, from coordinate 14,001,947 downwards.
AGACACACTTCGGATCCATTAGCCTCTGCGCTAAGCTATTCAGCTGATAACGCTACGCTAACGCTCCCAATGTTCGACCCAGGTGAAAAAAGCTTCTGGGGGGGTGTTTGGCTCGAGATCATGGTGCAAAGGACCCTAGGGTGAAATTACTCCGAACCATCACTTTAAGTATAGGTTAAACCCCTAAAACACTGGATCCACCCTTCCCATAATGCAATTCAATAGCCTGTTTTGTTCCCTGCCTGGTAAATGCCCATGTCTTTCAAACTATAGGCTCACAATTTGTAACAAAGCAGTCGTACAAGAACTTTGCCTAAATAAAATGATTAAAAATATATATTTTAAAATTAGGTTTGAAATTGGAAATATCTGATCAAATGAATAAGTAAACAAGACTAGGAATCTGACCAGGAATCTGACCAAGCCTTTAATGCCAGCTTTTGCTTTTTGACAGTTTTTAATATTGGGTGCTACGGGACCTTTGAGTCAGTAAAAAATGTATTGAGGTTCGATTACCCTAGTGGAACCATGCATCCATTTGTGTAACTGTAAGAGTTTCATGGTGTACGTGGGCCTCTCTCAGTGCTGGAAGACATTACAGTGCAACACATTTATGGTAGGGAACAGGTATCACTGCTCTATTAAGTGATTTTAGACAAGACACCGGAGTCTTCAGAAGATAAACCTAAAAGCTGGAGGCTACATTTACAGGAGGAAATCTCAGAACAGGAATGGTCTGAGGTAAGCCTGAAGGCTTAAACACAAACAATTAACACGACAAGTTGCTACAATACATTTGGATTTAAGAACATACATATCAACATCAGACACATCACTTTAATCCTAATACGCCACACATGAATCATATAACATTGTAAATGTAACAATGCTAAAGGAACACTCTTTCATTTGGAAGGAGGTTCTTAACATAATTAGAAAAATCACTTGTTGGCCAAAGTTGTGCATCCTGGGTATTTATCCAAGTGATTTGATCACTGAGAAAAGTGATCGTGCACTAATACATATACATTGTAAATACTGTAACATCTGTATATTTACCTCTGTTTTAATTACTACGTTATTATTTACTTGCCTATTCAGTTGATGGTGTTGTGTATTTGCTGCCAAGATTAATGTTTGTTTTAATTGAAAACCCCCAATAAAATATTGTTTAAAAAAAAAGATGTGTGTCTTATGCACTCCTCTCCTACTGTTTCAGACGTAACATGACAGACATTTGAAAGATTTCCCTTACGTTTACAGAAGGGCTGTCTGCCCGACCAGGTCCCATTAGGGAAGCAGATCCTCTCTGCTGACCCGTACAGTGTATGTCCCACTGCGCAGGTGAAGCGCACCTTGCTGCGCACTTTGAAGTTGCCTGCCTCCCTGCTGCAATGGGCAGGTGTGCCAGGATCCCCACAGGTGCCAGCCGAGTCACCTGCAATGGGAGATAACCAGAAAAGGAGCAATGAAAAAAAGAACCTGAAGATGCCATCCACTTTAACGGTCTATGTGTGTGTTCACAGATAGGCCCTTTTAAGTTGGTATGGCAGTGAATTACAACACAGTGTTCCTTTCTGTCAAGCATAGGGGCAATACAAAGAGGACTTAGACTCAAACTGTACATCTTTTGAGTCCTCCAGGAAGCAGCTATAAAACAGACAATGCACCAATAAGCAGTTGTCACCGTGCCAACAACCTGGAGGACCAATACCTTTCACTGCTTTGACACCAGGAGCTTTCTGTCCATAAAAACAGCGGGGCCTGCATTAAAAGGCAACCAGCTGTGGTTATGAGAAATGATGAATACAGTTTGACCTCTAAAGCAAAATGCATTTTCATTATCCTGAATTATCTCTCCTGTCTTTTGTTCTGTGGAGGAACATACAGTACGTTCAGTGTCTTGCACCACCTGTCTAGCACATCTATAAATTAACTCATAGAAAATAATGCTGTGCCTCTTGTAAATTCTTTCTTCTGATGTCCCCATTAGGACTGCCACCGGTGGGTGAACCAAATGGGACATGTTCTCTATCTGAGTCACAGGAAATGCGAGAGAGAGAACAGGTATGGAGTCTGGGCAGTGCCATAACTACGGAACATTTTATGTTGTGATGCAAGCAAAGCTAAGTGGTGTTCGAGTCCGGATGGAGTCTAGGGGGTAGGGTTTTGGTTTTGTATTACTGGGGACATACTCAAAGCAAAGGAAAAAAGCAAATAACACACACAACACCAACCAACACTTCCACTGTTGCTTCCCAGCAGAGGAGAGAAAAGAGAAAAATATTTGGCCACAGAAGAGTATCACAGAAAGAGATATAAATGGATAGACAAAGCAGATATATAGATAGGCAGATATTCAGAAAGACAGAGAGATCACTGTGGTTGTCTGTACAGTTCAGTACGTGTTGTCTCTTTTTGAAGGCGCTGTGCTTTATTGGCTGTGAGATCCTGTTCCTTGAGCTGTGCACACACCCTGTGCATCATTCCATGTGTGTTGGCAGCTGCTTTCTGTCTACAGAGCAGCAAACAGCTGCAATAATACTTGACTTGTTGACAAAGCCTTACTGCACAAATACCAAGCTCATATCTTCTACTGTACACGCATCCCACTGCTTGCATGTGCACATACTGGATTTGTCAGGTCAGGGGCTCATAGCAAGATATGATTAGTTTGTGTGTGGCTGTGGTTAGCAATGAGTGTGTGTGCAAATATGCACCGTTGCCTACCTTTTGTACTGCATATGTGTGTGCGTCTGTAGTGCATGTACTTGCATACATTTTGCACTCTTTGCAAGGGCTTTTAGGTATGTACTGTATACTTATTTGTTGCCCGTGTGTGTGTGTGTCTCGCAGCAGCTGTCAGTACTTCATTAGTCTTCTTCGGTTAGGTAAGGCAGCCTGGCTCGGCATGAACTGTGACAGCAATAATCTCTCTAATTGGGATGGTGGTGGATTTGGTTTGAATCTGAATTAATGTCCATTCACCATGCTCCCTTTGTGAGGAAATAATAAGGCCTTCAACTCAGCCATGCAACAGACGAGGACAAAAGAGGAATGGCTTCGCAAGCAGTTTTTAGCCCCCTCTTACTAATTAACGAAGGAGGACAGATGAGAGGAAGGATAGATAGTTGCGTGGATGGATACATGAATGAGAAGTGTTGCTGATGCTGGGCTGGACTTTTGAGGAATTCATAGCCCAAATTATTATGTTGCTATTGGTGATGAACATTGGCTGAGAATACAAATGTGCCATTTAAATATATTCTAGTCCTGCAGATAAAGCTATAGACTTTGCAGCAACCTTTCTGCAAATAAACTTTGAAATCATTGCAGAAGCATCAACAGACACAAACACTTTCCAGATTACTCATTTATTTTGCTAACACTGCAGTACTAATTGCATCACCTCAGACGTTTTTGCTAATGTGCCTGTATAAAAGTAGGTGTTAAAATGTACACTCACACTAATTTAAACCTCTTCAGGCATTTGCTGCATCACAACTTTAGTTACTGTAAGCATTAAGCAACAACTCAGTGACAGCTGTGCTGTGGTTCTAAGTTACCACTGCTACAGTTGAAAGAGATGTTTACCGCCATGGATCTGAATTCATCAAACATCTTAGTGATGAACAAGTGATCAACAAAGGTGTCTTATTTCCTTACTGCCTGACAATGTGAGGACAATGCATTTACACTCTAATTACCATCATATATAACCATCATCAATAACAATATTTTTTGAGGGCTAGATATCACAAAAATTAAAACTACTTTATTACTGTACTTTGTCCTTTATGTTTTTGTTTACATATCTGCAATTGATATAGTCACAAAATTACGGATTGAGTCTTGAGCCACAAAATAAGATCAAAACAAAACTGCCTCTAATCCTCTTGTAATGTTTAAAGAAAATACACTCAACAAAATGGTACACAAAAGAACTATTGCTCTCAAATCTTGTTCACAAATCTGTCTAAATCTGTGTTAGTGAGCACTTCTTCTTTGCCGAGAAAATCCATCCACCTCACAGGTGTGGCATATCAAGATGCTTATTAGACAGCATGATTATTGCACAGGTGTGCCTTAGGCTGGCCACAATAAAAGGCCACTCTAAAATGTGCAGTTTTACTGTATTGGGGTCCGAAAACCAGTCCGTAAAAAAAAAATTAAAAAAAATAAGAAGTTGCTGCTGAAGGAATTATTATTTCTTCTTTCTTCCGGCAAATGAATCGCCTTTTTGAGGGGCTAAACATACTCAAAAACTCACCAAATTTGGCGGTCGCATCTGTTACGACCCCACCTCTGCAGTGCAGGGGAAGTTCCTCCTACAGGCAGAGGGTCGTTAGTGATTGGAACCACCTGGGCTCAGCGTATTTAAGCTGTTGCTAACCACTCTGTTTTCTCTCTCTGTTCCTCCAGGTATGAACCTGTTTTTGTTTGTTCCTTTATAGTTTTACTTAGTTTCCACTCAGTCATTCACACCCATACAGATTCACTCACCCATGCACTTTACATACAACTTACATTATGACATTCTCACACCTCATTCCCTTTTTCTTTGTTTAAAGTTAATAGTTTTGATTTACAATAAAGTATCTTTTTGATTGGCCTATACTTGTTGTTGGTGTCCCCTCATTTCTTTGCCACAGGCCATGAGCCGGTTTGTGACACATCAAGTCTGGTGAAGATTTACGTATTTTAAGGGTTTTGGGAATAGGCGGACAAAAATGCCTGATAAGTTATTAAAAGAAAATCTTTTCGTCATAGGGCGTGGCCGTGGTGGGGCAACCATTTTGTGCGTTTCTTCATCGAAACAGGAAGTGGGTGTAACTTGAGAGTACATTGTCCAATTTGCTCTAAACTTTTCAGGATTCATAAGAGTCCAACCCTGAGGACATATAAAGGCAGATATTTACTTAAAGTCATAGCGCCCCCTAGTGGCAACAGGAAGTAGGCCTAAAAGTCAAGGTGCTATACTTTAACAAACTCCTCCTAGACATTTCATCAGATCGACTTCAAATTCGGTCTGTGTCATCAAAACCCCTTAATGAAAAGTTTAAACTTTTCGTCCAATGGTGTGGGCGTGGCGGCCATTTTGAGCATTTATCGATGAACGAAGAATTTATAACTTTAGTGTACACTGTCCAATTTGGCCGAAATTTGACACGATTGACAAGAGTCCAGGCCTGAGGACATTTATAGGCAAAAATTTACTTTTGGTCATAGCGCCCCCCACTGGCAACGGGAAATCAGCCTTATATGACAGACATCATCCAATTTACATGAAACTTGTGTGGTCTACGTGTGATACTGAGACTCCTCCTATACTTTAACCACACCCACTTACTCAGGCCACACCCCCTTTCTTAACATTTGAACCGTTTAAGGTAAAGTCTTGTGTGAGGTGTCACTGAACTCAGCAGAGCGTTCCTTCTTCATTGGTGATGGTTTGGCCCGCCCCCTATGCTTAAACCATGCCCCCTTTCATAACTGGTGACCCATTTAAGGTAGAGTCTTGTATGAGGTATCATTGAACTCAGCAGAGTGTTTCTTTTTGATTGGTGATGTTTGACCCGCCCCCCCTATGCTGTAGCCACGCCCCTTTTTATAACTTATGACCCATTTAATGTAGACCCTTGTGTGAGGTATCATTGAACTCAGCAGAGAGTTCCTTATTCATTGGTGATGGTTTGGCCCACCCTCTATGCTTAAGCCATGCCCCCTTTCACAACTAGTGAACTGAATGGAAATGTAGCATTATATTATCAACCTTAATCTTTTAGCCAAATGGCATATTTATAAATGTAAGTACTCTAATCAGAAACCATTATTCATTGTGTTTGAAAGTGAACCATCATACAATTTTTAATTAATGTGATGCCATGTTTTTCTGCCCCCTGGCTGTTATTGTTAATGTCAACTGTCAATAAAGTTAAAAGGCTGTTTCCTCTGAGGCCGTTTGGTCTGAGGACGTTTGGTCTGTGGCCGTTTCCTCTGAGGCTGTTTTGTTTGAGGCCGTTTCCTGAGACCCGATGCATTTTTGCCTGAGACCTGAGGCTGTTTTATCATGAGGCCTGATGCCTTTTTGTCTGATGCCTGAAACCTGAGGCTGTTTTTCCTGAGATCTGACGTTGTTTAACCTGAAACCTAACACCTTTTCATCTGATGTCGGAGACCTGACTCTAAAACGTACACCGTACGCTACAAAATAAACTGAAGTTGCATTTTTTTATTTTTATTTTGATTACATGTAATCAAACTATGTATTATATACTATAGCTCACCCCAGTACATCCTTTGTCTTTGGCTTTGTAAGTCACAGTGTCATTTATTATGATTAAATCCTCTGGTCACTGACCCAGGACTCTTATTCTGCTGCACAAATGCCTCCACAGGGGTTTACTCTCGAAACTGCTCTTAGACAATTTAAATACTTTGTAACAGATTCATGTTGGCTTTACTTATCTCCCTTTTCAAGTGATGAGTTGATGTTAATTAGGTTTTGGACAAGTTAAATTAAATGCACTAAATATAGTTTGGTGTTACATTTTATTTTGCCCAGATTAAAGCAAAGTTTATTGGCTGGGTTTCTTCAGACAAACCGAGACAGTAGAGCTAATGCTGGTGATACACAGCTCAGAGTGAGTGGTGAGAATCTTTTTTATTGCAGGCCTAAAACCGCTATTAGGCTGTAAAAAGCAGATAATAATGCAGGTGCAAATAAAGAGAAATACCACATTGTTATGGAAAATGACTGGGTTTGAGCCTCTGCAATCATGTGCCCCTTCTTAAAGTGCCCATATTATGAAAAAAACACTTTTTCTGGGATTTGGGGTGTTCTTTTGTGTCTCTGGTGCTTCCACACACATACAAACTTTGAAAAAATCCATCCATGCTGTTCTGAGTGAGATACGGTTTCTGAATGTGTCCTGCCTTCAGTCTCCTAGTGAGCTGTTCAAAATCGTCTCGGACTGTGACGTCACAGTCCGAAATGAGCTGGCTAACCACAACCGTTAGCTCATTAGCATGCTAACCGTTAGCATTAGCATGCTAACGCTAATGCTAACGCTAGCATGCTACGTCGTTCTCAATAGCAAAGCACTGCTACAACACACACAAGTTCACCATAATCTACAAAAGAACTACTTACATGTGCGCCCTCACTTAGAAGTCTCCCAGCTAATCCTGCCTTGTAACTGACCAAAGTTGGAGAAACAGGCTTTCTTTTACTGTCTCTAGAGTTAGCTAGCTGACATGATCTACATCTGAGCTACTGAGCATGTGCGAGTGCAGTCAAAGATAGTACAGAAGAAGAAGATGAAAAGAGGTCTCACTCTGTAGCTAAAACAGAAACCAGGTGAAAAGAGGATCTGCAGCAGTGAGAGAGAGCTGTGCAGTACAACAAAAATATGGTGTTTTTTGAAAATTAAACCATGTAAACCTATTCTGGTACAACCTTAAAATACAGTTATGAACCTGAAAATGAGCATAATATGGGCGCTTTAATATCCTAGGAGTCTAACTTCTCTACTGCCTCGCTACTTTCCAACTGTCTCAGGAAATACTAAATATTGAAGGTGAGTAAAAAGGTTGCATTCCCATTTAAAGAAGAAAAAACACCATCATATAAGTCTGCTTACAAACATTACTTCTGGGTCAGGGAGCTGAACAAACCAAGTGAACATTCAGTAAAGACAATCCACTTAAATGGTCAGGAATGCTTAAGTGTGATGGGAGGAAAGAGCACAGAGGGATTAAGGGGGTAAGTTTGTAGTTGAGGAGACATTCACTATAGTACACTTTCTTTCAGGTTTTCAGAAAACACCAAGAGAAGAGTCTGCAAATAAATGTTCTGAACACTGGACACAAAAAGTTCTGGTAAAACCTTTGGTTGCCAGAGTCTGCATTTACGTTATGTTAGGGCTGATATCTCTCGCTCAATTTAATTGTTTTTATTCAGGAAGCAACATTTGCTTCTACACATTCTTTGGCTGAGGTGTGAAGTCAAAATTTCATCACCAAATGGAAGAGTAATGAAGGGTAGGGTTATTTGGTACTGGTCCACCATCAATTGCAAACATTAATCAGCCATATGCAAATATGTCCGTTCTGAAAAGTAAAATGCTGTACTGCTTTCAGTAGATGGGGAATTTGTGAACAATAATGGTCAAATATTTTGGAATGTAGGTACAATTTAAAAAAAAATTCTGTAGGAGCTCGACGAAGCTCTAGTTTGAATTTGTTAGTTAGTTAGTTAGTAGTTAGTTAAATTGGGCTGGGGCTCTCCGGGGCATAACCCCGGACCCCCCTAGGGAGAGCCCCCCCCACATAACAAATCCCAATTTAACCCCTGTCTGGCACTAATACAGCTCTGGCTGGCTCTAATACAATGGAGTTTGAGTGAATTGTTTGTGGTGCTTACAGCTTTGAGAAATTACATTTAAAGGTCCCATGACATGGTGCTCTTTGGATGCTTTTATATAGGCCTTAGTGGTCCCCTAATACTGTATCTGAAGTCTCTTTCCCGAAATTAAGCCTTGGTGCAGAATTACAGCCACTAGAGCCAGTCCCACAATGAGTTTTCCTCTGAATGTGCCATTTCTGTGTCTGTAGCTATTGAGGAGGAGAGAGGGCGGGGCAAGGTGGAGGGTGGGGGTGTGGCCTTGACCAACTGCCACTTTTCTCGTTTGAAAGCCATGTCGTCTCTCTCTCATGGGTTGGCCAAATTCTCTGGGCGGGCAAAGCAGAGAAAGGGGAGGTAACCTCGCTTGTTATGACCTCATAACAAGCAAGATTCCAGAACAGCTCATCTGAGCTTTCATTTTCTCAAAGGCAGAGCAGGATACCCAGGGCTCGGTTTACACCTATCACCATTTCAAGCCAATTGGGGACCATAGGCAGGCTGGGGGAACTCATATTAATGTTACCTCAAAACCTCAAAGTAAAATTTTCATGCCATGGGACCTTTAAACAATTCAACAGCAACATGTGTCTGTCAGAATGTGTTTCCTGATCAGGCTGTATAATCCACAGACATTGCTGTGAACTGTTTTCACTGGACCTACTTTCTACCAAAGAAATAGTACTTCTGAAAACTGTTGACAGTGACAGTGTAGAGTATTAGGGGCATTGCTACTGGAAAAGCAGACCTGCCAACCTTGAAGAAATGTTATGAATACAAAGGCCTAAAGCAACTACTAAAGAAGCACAGATTGAAGCCTGACAGACACAATTATAGGCTAATAAATAACATGGGTCAGATATTTTCAGATACGCTTTTAAAAATTTGACATGGGTGACATTGCATTATGTCAGTTGCCATCACATCACATACATAGCCTAACGGTTACCTTTATCGTACGTTAATCAGCACCTGGCCTTTCTAAAACCTTTTAGTTTTCTAGCCATTCCACCACTTTTCTAACTGCCCCCAACTAATGGGAAGGATGGCAGGTGTGATAGGCTAGCCTATTGGCACCAGTGTTGGGCAAGTTAATTACAAAATGTAATACATTATTGATTACTAGTTACTGTCATTTGAGAGTAATTAGTTATATTACAATATTACTGTCTCTGAATTGTAATGCTCATTTTACTTTTGAGTTACTTTCACCAAAATAAAAGCGCAAGTATTCTTGGCAGGTAGCTTGTGAATTTCACCACGGGGTCAACAAAGTCTCATCTTTATCCACTTTAATACATCATAATTTATTCATATTATTTTGTATTATTAATCTGACGCTGCAAAGTAACTAAAGCTATAAAATTAATAGTTAAGTAAAACGTTCAATAGCCTACTTGACTCTGAATTGTGGACTAGAGTATCCTAATAAGTAGGACTAGAGTAGCCTAATAAGTAGGATTAAATGAAAAATACCCAATTAAAATTGAATCAAAGTAGCCGACTGTAGACTATAGTTACTTTCCACCGCTGATAAAATGTAATATTACGTGTAGCAAGACTAAACATTAATTCTCGACATGTTATCTGTCAGTTGCTCGGTCACATTGCTGTCGCCACTGACGGGACACAGATGTTGTCTCTGGTTCTGACCACGGAACAGTGACGGGACAGCTTGCTTCAACGCAGCGTAAAAAACTCTCCGTGTCGCAAATGTATCCGTCTCTGCAGTCATTTCAACCACTGAATTGTAACGCGCTACTCAAATGTTTTTTTCTTATCATCCATTTATTTTTAATATCATTATATTTCAGGAGGTGGGGAGTATTTGTTTATGGGACTGTGTTCGTTGCCTGTTGCCCCTTGGTGACTGATGTCGATGTCTGTCTTCCACACAGTGCAGAAAGTGTGAGGAGGTTCTATATACTGTCTACGTGAGGTAGCCTGGACATGTGGAGGAAAAGCTATCTCTCCCGTTAAGAAATCGTTCCGAACCTTTTTTGAGGCGGTTCAGCCATGGCATGCAAGCCTACAGTTATCCAGACAGCCTGGCTTGCTGAGGCACTGAATTGAATTAAACGCGCGAAGCATTTGGCTAGGAGGGGCAGGTGGGCGGAGGGTTAAAATGCAGCGCTCTGATTGGCCGAAAGCTTTTCACTCCACTGCTCAGCGGCAGAATCAACGTCATAGATGTAGATTGCATAGAAACTGAAACCGGAGAAATGCGAGATGCAACAAAATGCGTACCTAGAGAGCAGCGAATCGTACAAGCGTACTTAAGGGTCAAAATGGGTGCCGAGTACGAAAAATGCGTACATGTTGGCAGGTCTGGAAAAAGTGTTTATGCTTAATTCTTTAAAAGTCATTTTTAATTCTATGAACTCTACAAACAGTATTCCATTAAAATCTAGAATATTGGGGTGATGGCAGTAATCTCAGACAGATATCTCAAAACCCGGGCAAATAAAACTAAAACTATGTGTGTGACTTTATATCAATTGAGGTAAGCGAGAAAATGTTTTAATATATTTGGGTAAACACAGCTCTTGCCATTCATTTAGAGAAGCTCAGCACAGACTGAGTTCAAATTAAACGATACATAAATTTCAAATTAAATAACTACCAGTCCCTAATATGATACTGAAATCATTGACATAAGGAAGAGTGAAAGAGAGACCTGTGAATGTATGCAGGAATGCTTGTGCATGATTATATTTGTTTACCTGCGCAGTGGGGCAGTGGACCACTCCAGTGTCCATTTAGTTGACAGGTGAGTGATGATTCTCCTATGAGCTGGCGGTCTCCAGAGCAGGAATAGCGCACTGTGGAGCCAAATGTAAACTTCTCCCCGCTCATTACTCCATGTGGAGGAGTACCTGGGTGGCCGCAGTCCACCTCTGCATGACAAATGGAGTTTGAGGACAGGAAATAAGATTATTAATGGATGAGTAGTCTCGCATTGCCAGACCTATCTCCACAGCGCTGTGGAGTAACGGATGAGGGAATGGATAGACGGATTCGTGTTGCCTCAATAAAATCACCACTTATACGGATACTGGTGAGACACCCCACTGTTTTCAACTGTTAATTAATGGTTTGATGAAACGGTAACATACATATCACATGGCTTGCTGCTTCATCAAGAAACCTTTCCAAAACCAACAACCAGTCCAGTAGCATATTGATCTACACTGCTGTGAACTTTCAATCTATAAGTAGCTCAGAGAAGCTTGTTGAAAGAAAAAAAAACATCTAAGACTACTGTGCCTAACTACTAAAACAGAAATCAGTTTGCTTGTCATAATCATGTTTCATGAAGATAATTTGAAGTAATATTGTATATACACTTAATAAAATGGTCACTGGATTGTTTTCAGAACTTTTTGTGCTACTTTACTTTACGTACGTTTCTGGGTGCTGCCTACTTTGCAAAGCTAATTTCTTAACAAAGAGTCACTGTTATGAAACAATCTGATCATCTACTGGCTTGACCTCTGTGAGTTGATTCTGAAAGCAGTTACGAGCTTGAAAAACAAAGTGACACGAAGCAGGGTTCAGTTCACAATGTTGTAAAGGTTTAACGAGACACAAGAATATATACATTTTCTAACAATCGCTGCATTCACTTTGACGACAGGGTTTTCACAGAATGGAATGTAACAGATTCACAACAGTTAGTGACGCCTGGAGACGTGAATAAAAATGTAGACAGACACTCCTGTGTATCTTTTCTGTGTATCTGTTTGATGAAAGTAAATGCTATGCATCATCTCTCTTCCATGAAATGAAGTGTTTTCTGAGCCTGTGTGCAAAATGTAGAAGTTTACTTTACATAACTTCACTAGAAATAGGTCATTATGGTTGGCGGCCTCACACAAAAGTAGAGTGCATGATGAGCCAGGTGTTTGAGCAACATTACAACCTCAGATAACCCCTACAGTTCATAGATGGCTGTTGTTCGAATCTGAGCGCCTGGTTTTGAGGGAACATTAGCTATAGCCTGAACAACTGGCCGTATGACAGTTTTCCCTATTTCTCAATTAGGCACAGTGCAACATAACCATAAGCCACTGGGGCATCGAACATTACACAGATGCTCTCAGCCACCACATTTAGCAACTTGTACCATTTAAACTCTAGAAGCAATTGAGGACACAAACAAGGTTGTGGACACTTAATTGAGAGTGAATTCTCTTAATTTGTATCTGCATCTCTTGTTAAGAGTATCAATTCATTAGCTTTTGCATGAATGCACTAATTACACAGAAATGTGGATAGGCTGATGAACTGAACAGTGGACAGGAGACAGACAGATAAACACAGTTAATAACATGATTTGCCAATTGATTGTCAAGGTAATATTAAAAAGGTAGCCACTGTACCGATGCATTCTGGTAGAGGTTTTTCCCAGTGGCCTACCGGCAGGCAGGTGAGCACTGCTGAGCCGAACAGGTAATATCCTGGGTTACAGTCGTAGAAGACCACGCTGCCGAATGTAAAGTTACCATGCTCAATCTTACTCTCCCGGATAGAATTGGCAGGGATACCTGGATCTGTGCAGTTTACCACTAAATGAAACAGAAAAGAAAAATAATACAGTTATGCCACCATGAATTATTCAATTAGTTTAACCATGATGGGAGAATACAAACAGCAGACTATGACAGCAATCAAATCAAGTTTTTTTGGTGCAAGGATATTTCAGGCGTTACAGACATTTTAATGAAATTTCAGGTAAATTACTGTTGGAACTGCATAGTTGTTAAAGTAAATGTTGAAAAAGATTCCTTTATTTCTGTAGCACTGAGCGGAGTACTTATCTTCGCTCTTTATCATATGCGTGCTGTGATATTGTAATAATAGTTAGCAGAACTGTTCCTGGCATCGTTTCATACACATCAATTTATTGTGATAAATAAACTATTGATGTACAGTACAGGACAGTAATGGTTACTTGAGCCAATGTGAATTCTAATTTCTTGGCAGCGTTTCCAAACCCATCTCATGAATACTGTGGGCATCTCTATCCATAAGGTTGCTATGGCACTAATGTTCATAGTGCAGATCACACCACTGAATAGCAGGAGATTAAATAAAGCATGCAGTGATTATTAATTGAATTATGATACCATACATACTTTACTGTACTGTATCAATATTTGGATTATTTATTTGCAATGGGTTTCTATAACTGCCTTTGCCTGAATATAAATAATTTCATCTACTGTAGTCACATATAGTGTACATATCAAGTTAACAGTACCTGGAATAATTTTACCTCAGCATGGCAGAGAGTAAAAAACAAGACAACACATATAGTCATGTGGCAATCTGCCTAATTAACTCCACCCAGCATCACCACCGGGGATCTCTGACTTTTCTTTCCTGGAAGCTGTGCAGTCTCCTTTGGTCGGAGCCTCATCAGCATATATGCTCTCTGTCAGCATGTTTACTTGTGAGTTAATAATAGAACTGTTGACATGACCTGATCAGTGGATTTTTCTGTTTATTCTACAAACAGGGAGACAAGTGAGCCCAGGCTATATTTAAGCATAGTCAATAATAATATCACCTGATGCTTCCTCCTGAAAACAGAAGAACCAAATTGTCACAAATGTACATGCATCCATTTAAGAAGCAGTGGAAGTCTCTGAAACCACTCTGCTGATAAAGTGGTTTAGACAACTGAAAGTAGATGAGGGTGAAATTAAGTTCAGAGAAACATCAAATTAAATCAATAATGCAAATGTGCGAAAAAGCTGTGAGAAAATTTAAGTGCAAACAAAAGGACGTATTTTGATAAAGGGAGTCATGGCAGTTTAATATGATTTTACTCTTGATCTTTTACCAGGTCTGTCTCTACGGTGCTATTCAGAGTAATGAAATCTGTGTCTCTTCACATCTGACTGCCAACAAAACACATGCCAAGAGGAGAGCTATTTTTAAAATGGGCATAGTCTGGCAAATGTAGCCTTGGCCAACTAGATCCAGAGGTAGCAGACCAATTAAAGCCACAATGGATATCACTTATATGCATTTCTTTAATTGTTTTGTAATGTTTGCTTCCCGTTACCTTGTTCTATAGAATATTTTAAGCCAGTTCAGATCATATGTACATACATTTACCACATCTTGCAACACTGCAACAAATGTCTGTCTAAAGTGAGAAGTATTCAAAGGCAAATATGAAAAAGCTATTTTTCCAAGCATTTTATGAATGAAGAGCTTTCATCATATTGTGCAACACATCTATTGTCTCTTTCTATTTTATTTGGGTGAAAATAATGCAAATAGTGGAAAATATTTCCAGTACAAATATTGTCAAACTGTCAAAATGATTTTGAGCAAAGATTATTATTCATTACATGTCATTTAGCTGACACTTTTATCCAAAGCGACTTACAATTGTTATATACTGTATGTCAGAGGTCGCACGCCTCTGGAGCAACTAGGGGTTAAGTGTCTTGCTCAGGGACACATTGGTTTATGTGTCGCAGTGGGAATCGAACCCAGATCTCCCACCCCAAAGGCATGTGTCCCCCCCCCCCCCCCCCCCCCCCCCCCCCCCCCCCCCCCCCCCCCCCCCCCCCCCCCCCCCCCCCCCCCCCCCCCCCTCCCCCCCCCCCCCCCCCCCCCCCCCCCCCCCCCCCCCCCCCCCCCCCCCCCCCCCCCCCCCCCCCCCCCCCCCCCCCCCCCCCCCCCCCCCCCCCCCCCCCCCCCCCCCCCCCCCCCCCCCCCCCCCCCCCCCCCCCCCCCCCCCCCCCCCCCCCCCCCCCCCCCCCCCCCCCCCCCCCCCCCCCCCCCCCCCCCCCCCCCCCCCCCCCCCCCCCCCCCCCCCCCCCCCCCCCCCCCCCCCCCCCCCCCCCCCCCCCCCCCCCCCCCCCCCCCCCCCCCCCCCCCCCCCCCCCCCCCCCCCCCCCCCCCCCCCCCCCCCCCCCCCCCCCCCCCCCCCCCCCCCCCCCCCCCCCCCCCCCCCCCCCCCCCCTTTTCCCCCCCCCCCCCCCCCCTCCCTCTTTCCTCCCCCCTGTACACCAATGACAGAACAGCTTGCACCTGTTGTTGTACTGCAGGCGGGTGAACGGCGGTCTGGCGTTCATTATAGTCTGCCTGACGGGGTCTATGCAGCTGCTCAGCAGCTGTTTGGGCCCTCCAGTGGCCAAACCCACAGTTGAAGGCGCTGAGAATTGGGATGCCACATCTGACCAAGTCATGAGGTCTAAGGACACCTGTAACAGGTTGATATGAAAGACTGTCAACGTGTTGTCCGACCGTACAAGCCTTCCTCTGAAGTATTGCAGAAAGTGCTCGAGAGCTATCCGCACCGCATGCAGCTTAAGAAAACTGATGTGTGCAGCGCGGTCTTCCACAGACCAGCCCCAGTGTCGCCTTGATAGGCAAAACGCAGAAACTGTCTGTGCTGAAGTAGAATGACATGAATGTAGGCATCCTTCAGGTCTATGGACGCAAACCACTCTACCTGAGCGACAGTGCGCAGCACATCCGGTGTAGTGAGCATGTGGAAGGGTAACACTTTCAGGTACCTGTTGAGTCCCCTCAAATCCAAAATTGGACGTAATCAGCTGGTCTTTTTTGTGATGAGGTAGTATGTTGAGTAGTAGCCTCTGGGGTGCGACAGAGGATCTACAGCCTTAAAGTGATGGTTCGGAGTAATTTCACCCTAGGGTCCTTTGCACCATGACCTCGAGCCAAACACCCCCCCAGAAGCTTTTTTCACCTGGGTCGAACATTGGGAGCGTTAGCGTAGCGTAGCGTTATCAGCTGAATAGCTTAGCGCAGAGGCTAATGGATCCGAAGTGTCTCTTAACATTACCCCACTAATAATGCCCGAAATGATACCAAACGTCTACAGTAGTACAAATAGGTTATGCACTCATAAAACGATGGATTGTAAAATTTGTAAGTACACCAGAAGTTTATGTAAATAACACTTGCCTGCTGGCTTCTGCTGTTACTACCGGGCAGTAAGAGTGCTTAGGGACATCTACAAATTACAACACCGAAAAGAGATGCAACAAAAATATTTATTAATTTAATGATTAAATAAGGTAATGTCTCCAAACTTACCTCAATTATTACTTGTCTCCTGCTAGTTATACTACAGCACTTACTTTAAAAAATAAGTTAAATTAAAAAATATTAACAACAGCAGCAGAGAGCAGAAGCCAGCAGGCAAGTGTTATTTACATAACCTTCTGGTGTACTTACAAACTTTACAATCCATCGTTTTATGAGTGCATAACCTATATATACTAGTGTAGACCTTTGGTATAATTTCGGGCATTATTAGTGGGGTAATGTTAAGAGACACTTCGGATCCATTAGCCTCTGCGCTAAGCTATTCAGCGGCTAACGCTACTCTACGCTAACTCTCCCAATGTTAGACCCAGGTGAAAAAAGCTTCTGGGGGTTGTTTGGCTCGAGGTCATGGTGCAAAGGACCCTAGGGTGAAATTACTCCGAACCATCACTTTAATGGCGTTCTTGGCCAGGAGGGCGAATAACTCCTGGTCCAGCGCTTGGGGTTTTGCTGGGTCGCTGATGAAGGTCATTTTGACCCGGTCAGAGGCAGGGAGCCGGCATCGGAACTGGAGCCTGTACCCATGGGTTAAGGTGGCACCCAGGGGTCCAGAGCTTGAGCAGCCCAAGAACGAAGCAGCTGATGGGAAAAGAAACCGACAGCTGGCCCAGAGGCCTCAGTCTTTGGCCCCCTGTCCCATAGGGGCTCTGGGCGAACAACGGACAGGATCTGGGGCTCAAGACCGTCTGGAGGGAAAGCGGGTAGCGTCACGACAGTCCCTGGCCGGCTGCTGCCCAGGATGCTGAGGACCACGATAGCCAACGTAGCGAGCCATTGGTGGCGGATGGTCTTCCGAGCTTGAACGGTACGCTCCGGCACCTCCAGCGCAGCCCAACCGAACAGCTACCCTGGTTTTATCAGGATGCTACGGATGGAGGGTCCTCCTATATGCCAGAGCTTGAGCAGCCCAAGAACGACAGAGGTGACTGTGCGAGCCATACCTGGCACCAAGTCTGCACCAGGAAGGCTATCATCCGCCCGAGTTCCCTGGACATGAGGGCAAAAGCTTGTAACGATGCGTCATTAAGGCTGATTGTGGAAGCCTCAACACTGCCTCCCTGCAGGGAAGCAGAGAGGGCGAACATTAGTTGAGCCAGGGAATTGACAATACTGCCAGCACCAGCTCCCACATTGTAAGCCCTTGTGAGAAGGTTGTCCGTGACCTGACAGTCGCAGTGTCTCATCAGGAGACACGATGAGGGATGCAATGGTAGGCTCAACTGCAGGCATATGATCCAGCCCAACTCTTGCTGCATCGTGCATGGCTGCCGTAGCAGTAGCTCCAACATGCATGCAGCTCCTCCAAGTATTCTTCCAAGGGGGGCACAGCAAAGGCAGTAGGAGCCCGCCAGCACCTGAGGAATGAGCTCTCAGGGGAGGATTTGGCCTGCTGTGGTACGTCTAGCTGCAGGCGATCCTGGGCCATGCGCATGATGGCCTGCATGGAGGTATCCTCCGCCTCACTCAGTGAGCTCTGGCCCGAGGAATGGAAGCCTGCCGAGTCTTGAGAGGCTCGATCCCCATCATCATCATTGTAGACGCCGCCTGCCAGCTTTGCCCGAAAACAGCCACTAACTTAATGTAAAGAAGACAACTTATACCGGGAGTGGGAAGCTAAACGCTCCCTTCAATGTCAAGATTTACAAACCTCAGTAAAAAGTTAGCTTCAGCAAAACACAGCTACTAACTTATTAATGGAAAGTAATGAAAAAATACAACCTAATACTGGGAGTGGGAAGTGAAAAACGCCACTACACCGCCGAGGGTTGCACAATGTAAATCACAGACCTTATACCCGGAGAGTAAAACACCATCCTACCGGTGAGCTGCCACGGCCCATGGAGGACAAACAAATTGTCTCTGCTCTGACCAACAAGGTCACAAGGCTTCCAGCGACAGCAACGTAGAAAACGGCTTCAGCCAATGTTAAGTAAATGCAACTGCACGCGAGAAGAAAAAAGGAACAGATCCCCTGATGACACCAGAAGATATAGTCTCTCCCGGGTCATCCAGGGGTCACAAGTGACATTGTTGGTAATATACATACTCGAACTGCGCATGCGCAAAGGGAATATTCAGTACTTTAAGCACCGCCTCTGCTGGTCAGCAGGGATGAAATAGAACACCTTTAGTTGTATAGGCTGCCATTCTGGAGGAGCTCTGTAGCTGGACCTTACCTCTGCATGTCGGTGGCTGCTGGCTCCACTGGCGGCTCGCCTGGCACTGAGCTGTGGAGGGTCCTTCCAGCGTGTAGCCTTTGTTGCAGGAGAAACGCACCCCATCATTGTAGTTGAAGCCATCACCTGTTGTGCGGCCATATATAGGGCTACCTGGATGGCCACATGTGACAGCTGAGACGTGTCAGAGAGGAGGAGGAAAAGAGCAAAGAAAGGATCAAAGGGAAGGTAAAGGGGAGGAGGGGGAGAAAGAGAGTGTGTGGAAAAAAAGAATAAGGGAGAGAAAAAATGCAATAACCATGATCGATATAGGTGACGTACCTTGACACCTATCATAGAATTATCATTATCATATAATTAACCTCAACAGACATTGGGGTAGTTAGGAAAGGAAAAGAGCATATTTTACATTGCATCAATAGGTGACTAGGTGACATATGTATCAATTATTGACTTTAGCGCTTTTAAAACTAAAGGAGCAGGAAGCTTTGGAAATTAAGCTTTTTAACAGTGACTGCAATTTTTAAGAGTGCTAAAAACATTTGTATTTATTGGTTTATTTTAACAATGCAATCACGTCATCACATTTATTGATTAACCCTTTCTTGGTTGTGAATACAAATTTACATATTGAAGTCTTCCATAAAACATTACGTAATTAAAATCCAGGAATAAAAAGCACAACAGTTTCCATCAGCTCTTTTCCATCTGAACAGTGGTGTCTATGGTGAGAAACTCCGATATAACACACACACGATCCCTCTTTCAGTCAATCAGGCAGTCAGAATTGGTGTTAAAGTACTTACCGATACAAACTGGTAGCTGTCCAGACCAGTTGTGGTCCTGCTGGCAGATCCGTACTGAGGAGCCAAGGAGCCTGAATCCAGGGTTGCATTGGTAAACCACTGTGTCTCTATACCCAAAGTTTTCCCCGATCACCTGCCCATTTACGATCTGCTCTGGAACACCACAGTGACCGGCTGTAGGAAAAACATTCAGTATTGTAAACATGTTTTCCTTATTCTTAGTGTTTATCTCTCTTTCTCAACAACAACATGCATTCCTTTGTAACAGAGACCCTGACAAAAACAGCACACACCCTGTAATGCTTGTAGTGTATGGTACTAATACCACTAATAATGTTCAGTTTTTCAGTAGCTAATGTGGGGTTCCAATTTTTTTTTGCACTAGATGAAATGCACTTTGCATTACAAATCAGAATGAATTATCTCAACCAATCACCCGTGGTGCAATACTTAAGTTCAGCTTTCAAGTGTTTCAGAATAATAGCTTGCAGTGGTTTACATTGAACTAATAGACGATAAACACAATTTTGATTGTGTTATCACATTGAATAACTTTATATTTTGACAACTGTATTATAAAATGAAATGAGGAAATTGGTGATTTAAAAGCTCTTGGAATTATAATGCATGCAAACAAAATAAGTTAGTGTATTCATAAAACATATTGGATTTGGAAAGCATTTTTCAGCTCATTTTCTCTGAATTATTATTTCTAAATTCATATTGACTTCAGCTTCTCTTATGGTGATAACTCGGCTTTTCTCATCTACAGTAGACAGAGACACGCATGCTAAACCCCTCAAAACTTGTGCAATATGCTCATGCACATAATCATGTTACTTTTAGCTACAATACAGTACAATTTCAGAGAGGAGGAATCTTGCAGAGATTTCCACTGCCACTTAAAACCTGGGAAATTGCCACTGACTGTGAGTCTTATTTCCCTAATTTACTCGTGCACCCAGAAACTCAGCTGAGCTCCACTCTAGTTGAGAGCAGACAGATTCTATGAAGATAGTGCTGAAGTAGGCAACTATCCCGAGAGGTCCCTGGCTATGTTAACCCTGACAGTCATATTACTAAACAAGAGAGTGGTGCTCTTCTTTTAATGAAGTCAACCAACTTCAGCGAAGCTTGGAGTGCTGGTTCCACAGGGTTGATAAACGCACTGCTGCATCTGCCAGGGAAACCGTCACAGTCTGCTGCTGCGTGGATTTGAATGCGGCTCAAGTAATTACATATGTCTCGTTTTCTTCCACAGTACAGAGCTGAGATGAGCTGTGGAAAGCTAAGCTGTAGCATATTTTCTTGTTTATATATCTTAAAAACAGCTCAAATTGTGCTGGTATAGCTTGGCGAGTGTCTTATAGTTTGAAGCCAGCTGTGGCTCTGTAGCTCTCACATTTAACATTTTAGAACGCCACATCACACTGACTCAGAGGCTTTACTGTACAGCAGCATGCTCCAATCAAGCAGCAGTTGCCAAAGGTGATTGCACATTTGGACACCAATTGTTACCTTATGATCTCTACACTGTCTGAAACAGTATAGCCAGTGCCAGCCCAAAGGAAAATATAAAGTGACAGCGTTGAGTACCAGCGTGATGTCAGAACCAGATGACAAAAAACTGTACATCTTTCTAAATGTTTTGTAATTGGCCATACACACTTGGCAACAGAACCAATTATAGCCACCCTCTGCTTCCCCATCTGGTTCTATTCTGGGCATGTTGGCCCAACTCAAAAAAGCTCATGTCTGAACAGATCGCCAGCAGTATCTGACCTAGGTCAAGGCTGTCCTTTATAAAGTTAAAGAAAACATTTAGACCCTGCTTACCCAGGCAGTGAGTCTCCATCCCACTCCATAGGCCGGACAGGAGACACTCTCTTACTGTAGATCCAGTTAAAACATAGCCAAGGTTACAGCTAAAAATGGCTGATGCTCCGAAGGTAGTTTGGGTCCCAATTTTCTTCCCATTTGGAGGAGTGGTCAGATCCCCACAGGAAATGACTGCAAAAAGATGAATAAGATAGTAAAAAGAAGAGAAAGAAGACGGAGGAGGCCCAGAATGAAAGAAAAAGACACCAGGAGAGTAAGTGAGAGAGAACAAGAGAGAAAGAGGAGATGGTAGTTGGCTTACATCTTCAGAGTCAATGAGAGAGCACAGTCATTTACACCCATCTTACCGACCTTAATGTGATAAAAGAGTGACCTATACTATTTCATGGGTAGGATAATGATGGTGTTTGCAAACATCTTTCATCATACTGGCTGGCATTCCCCTTTGCCATCACACAGGCAATTCAGCTCTTATGCTCCTCAAAAAGTAGTTCTCATGGCAGCATAAAAAGCTTTTATTTCCCATTGCTGCAATAAACAATATCTAACCTAGGCTGAGACAATAATAGCTAAAGAATACAAATGTGCATCATCGAACTGCTGATTAAAGGGAAACTTCACCGATTAGCATTAAGCTTTGTATCAGTAGAAACCTGGTAGTATTTTTGAATGACCATGCTTCCCTCCATCATGTCCCCCTGAGAGGGGAGATCTCTGTATTGTGGGTCTGGAAAAAAGCCTCAGATGACGCAAAATGACAATTTTTGCGTTATCTGATGTTTTTTTGCCCAGAGGCAAAAGCCTGGTGTCAGTACCCGATCCGTTCCACCTGCACAATCCGTTCTGCGCAATGCGCAAGATGTTCACGCATGCGCTGTGGTACGAGGATTTACGACACTACCCAATCTGTTCCCACGCTAGCCTCCAGCTAACGTTAGTTTAGCTAATAGCTAATTCGGCGGACCGCTAGGTGATTATAGCGGTCTGCCATTAGCCTCCACAGTTAAGCTAACGTTAGTTTATTGCCTGCACAATCCGTTCTGCGCATGCGTTATTTTAGACTGAAGGCTGTCGGCTAGCCAAATTAGCTGTTAACTATCCCGGTGGAGGCTAGCGTGGAACAGATTGGGCAGGTCGTAAAACAGTATTATCATCTGCGCATACGTCATGGCATACGTGTCATCTTGCACATGCGCAGAACGGATCGTGCCGGTGGGGTACTGACCCAATGGTACTGACACCTGTATTAGGCATTGACATATACTTCCGCATAGCCCAAAGGGGGTTGGACTGTCGGCTTTTTCCGGAGATTGCCGAGGAAAAAACGAGTGTCAGCCATCTTGAATCCTCGCTTAGCTTCTCAGCAGGAGCAGAAACTGTTCATCCCGACGGAAATTTTAGAACAACAATTATGTGCATTCAAACTACCACAGACGTGTACCACCGGGATACATTGGAACACATCGGAGAATATGCAGGACACTTTATTACAGACGCAATACTCCACACACTACGCGAGCTTTGCCTGCACGGAGACCAGCGGTGGTGCTCGATTCCTGTGGCCGGTAAAGTGACCTCATCAGCGGGGAGCGTTGAACGAGTGTGCCGGTGGAAAGCTAACGCTAGCCAGCCATCTGTTCACCAATCCTGCTTGCAAGTGTCCGCTCATTAAACAAACTGGACTACATCCAACTTCAACGAAACTCCCAATGTGAGTTCAGAGACTGCTGTGCTGTGTTTTTGTTGTTGTGGAAATATTGCTGTGGACAATCCAGCCTGCTGCTCGGTCACCGGGTAAGACTACTAGTGGAGGTGGGCTGTGTTACCCCGGACTGCCTGTTGCTGAAATGGGGTGATTTGTATCCAACTAACTGCTGGTGGAGTTTGTGACTGTAAAATGCCGACAATTCTAGCTACATCCCACGCAAATGTACGGCTGTGTTTATACTTGATGTTTATACCACAGCCCACCAAGAGCTAATGCTAGTAGCTATGTGTTAGCCTTCTTTTATTACATGGCTTGGTTGAATTCTAATGTAGAATGCGGTCTGTTATTTCTTGATAACAGACCGTTGCTAAGGATAACACACCGTTGCCATGCATAGCAGGGCGTTGCCATGGACACAGTTCTGTTCACTCTGGAGCTATCAATCAATCCGCTGAAAGAAGTCTGGATAATGTATCAGCTGTGGCCAAAAAAAAGCATGTTTTAAATGTGTAACACCACTTGAGCCACGGTGAAACGTTTTTTCGTGTATATGGTTGAAATGACAATAAAACACACTTGTTGAGTTGATCGTCTCACTGTCTGTCTGTAAAGGGTAGGCGTGGCTTGGGAGTGGCCTCATACAGCAGCAAAGCAAGTGCATTCTGGGATTTGGTGTCTTTCATCCATATGAGCCAAAAACACATTTTCTGGCTTATCTCGGCCTAGAAGGCACCAATTTAAATTTTCTTTTCACATTTCTACTACATTAGTGACCCAATTTAAAGATATATTCAGATTTCCAGCGGTGAAATTTCCCTTTAAGTGAACTGTGAAAAAGGTATTCACTCTTTAGGTCATGTAATGTTACAATCTATGAATCTAGTGTTCCTAAGGTGAGGCAAGACATGGATTTTTCTTTGCATGTGACGTGTGCATCCACTGATGTTTTATTTTTTATGATAATGCAAAGACAAAATGGAGCCAAAGATTAAATTTCCTTTTGGTTAAGTTCAATTTCCCAGTTAATTTGTGTGATCTATAAGTGTTGTGTGAGATTTTGTGTGTTGCTGCGGCAGAAGTTACTCACTTCTACAACGAGGCCTCTCGTTTCTCCAGCTCCACACACCGTTGGCCAGGCACTGGATGTGGGTGGGGCCAACGCGGTAGAATCCAGGGTTGCAGGTAAAGATTATTTTAGTTCCATACTCATAGTGCGAACCGTTGACGATCCTCCATTTCCCATGGTCCAGAGAGAAGGAGCTGAGACTGGGACACATAATGACTGTGCCAAAAAAAAGAAAAGGGGGTTCAGTGTTCAATGGCGGGCATTGATAGTTTTGGATTAAACAAATGGACCGACTTCTGTTTCAATTCACTTATCCCTTATACACACACTGCTAAGTTAAAACGCATAAACATATGTAATAACCCAGCAGTGTAGAAGAAATGCAAATAGCTGCAAAGGAAAATCCTAATCAGTTGAATGTAAAATGTAAATAGCAAACTTCTCTGCATTTACTGTATACAAATGTTCTTCCACAACAAAGATGTTTATGAATCGGCACTCTCTAAAAACCAAATGAGTTTCAAAACAAACTCAGTTTCCCTTTTAGCTGTGAGAGACATATACAGCAGGGAATAAACATTGGTCTCAATAGTAAACAGAGTTGTCAATCACTCGTTGCACTGGCATGTAAAACACTCACCCCAGCGCCAGCTACAGATTTCCTCTCAACGATTATTCTCCCTTTCATCCATCCGTCTTATCATGAGTACCCAACAAGTTAGTGTGTCTGTGATGAAACCACAAAGCGTGGTTCTGTTGGGACTGCAGTCCATTTTCCATGACACCTTCCATTACAGTAGTGTTTTGTTAAAACTGTTTGATAGTCCACAACTTCTCCAGAGGATTTTTCAAACTAACTTTTTCCGTCTCCAACAGAGCTGTCAAAATGCTAAAATCAGCGTCTTCTCAGTAACTCTTTCCTATCCTCATCTTTAAACATGTCCTTCCCACTGCTCAACCGTGCGATGGGTTCTTGCAGTTGTCCCGTCCCTCTAAATCACTCTCCCTCCTCGCCTACATCCCCCTGCCTCTTACCTGAACATCCTCTACTCACCGATGCATCTGGGTATCTTGTTGTGGTTGCTCCAGGTGCCGTCTGGCTGGCAGACTGTGGTCGTCAGCTCTTTAGAGGAGAGTCTGTAGCCGTTGTTGCAGAAGTAGGTCACCCGTGTGCCGACAGAGTAATCAGCAGCGAGCACACCTCCGTTCACTGGCGCACTGGGCACACCGCATGACACAGCTGCAGGCGGCAAAAGGACAGTTGTCGACACACGTTTATGTGCAATACAAGACACATGCTAGAGAGATTTGCAGAAGGACGTGTGGTAAACACAGGCATGGTAGGCAGGCACATATTCACTTAAGTGTTAAATACACATGTATGTACTTCCACCAGTGTTGGGTGTGCAACCCCTTTCTGTTACACAAGCAATGCCAAGTGTTAGTTTTTCCTTTAAATGGTTGCAAATATACTAAGTAAAAACCTATAAGGAAATAACGGCTCAACATTGACATTGAACACCCCTATAGAATTTTGACAACAGACCTCACTCGTGGCAGCCACAGCAGGGAAAGCACAGCAGGGTTTTTCCTGCATAGAAGAATTTTTGGTGCCCCCCGAAAGAGGTTTTAGCCAGCTCCAAAGTAAAATACCACAAGCGCCAAAATAAAAACAATTCAGATTAAAAACAACAACTCAAATCCTCTCCAAATGTGTTTAAAAGAAATTTACCAAACAACTTGTTGAACGGGCAGAACATAAACTTGAATAAGAGCGCTAATCTTAGTTTTATCTCCAGAGTATCGGACTCTCCCGGTGATTTATCTAAATATTAATATTATTTTTTTTAACCAGTTTGTTAATTGGGGTTTTATTTACTCAAGCATAATATACATTTTTGTTTATCAAATTGTCAGAAATCACAGGTAAATGCATAGATTTCTGTCAAATAAAACACAAAACTGCCTTTATTGTACGCGGACTGACTGCTGTGCGTAGTCCGGCAGTCTTTTATCCGGCAGAATTTCCTGCTGCACCGGAGCAATCCCGGAAGTGGAACGTCGTGGCTATAGACTAATGAAACGTATACAGTAGATGTATATACAAAGCCCAAAAGACATGCATGCTAGGTAACTAGGACTACAGTTGAAAATTAGCTGACTGGCTAACACTGGCGCATTTACAGAAATGTTGATTAATGTGTGCTGTCCTAATCAAATAAATAAATCTCAATTCCAATGAAGTTGGGACGTTGTGTAAAACATGAATAAAAACACAATACAATGATTTGCAAATCCTTTTAAACCTATATTAAATTCAATACACTACATATACAAGATCTTTAATGTTCAAACTGATAAACTTTACATCACCTTTCCTTTTAACGACCCTCAATAAGCATTTGGGAACTGAGGACACTAACTGTTTAAGCTTTGTAGGTGGAATTCTTTCCTTTCTTGCTTGATGTAAGACTTCAGTTGTTCAGTCCGCGGTCTCCATTGTCGTATTTTGCGCTTCATAATGCACCCCACATTTTCAAATGGGAGACAGGTCTGGACTGCAGGCAGGCCA
Source organism: Perca fluviatilis (assembly GCF_010015445.1). Classification (NCBI taxonomy): domain Eukaryota; kingdom Metazoa; phylum Chordata; class Actinopteri; order Perciformes; family Percidae; genus Perca; species Perca fluviatilis. The sequence continues at coordinate 13,975,278 of NC_053118.1, read as the reverse complement.
GTCTAGTACCTGCACTCTTTAACTATGAAGCCACGCTGTTCTAACACGTGCAGAGTGTAGCTTAGCATTGTCTTGCTGAAATAAGCAGATACGTCACTTAAAAATATGTTGTTTGGATGGCAGCATATGTTGCTCCAAAACCTGTATGTACCTTTCAGCATTAATGGTGCCTTCACAGATGTGCAAGTTACCCATGCCATGGGCACTAACACACCCTCATACCATCACAGATGCTGGCTTTTGAACTTTGCGCTGATAACAATCTGGATGGTCCTTTTCCTCTTTGGCCCGGAGGACATGACGTCTATGAATTCCAAAAACTATTTGAAATGTGGACTCGTCACACCACAGCACACTGGTTCAGTCCATCTCAGATGAGCTCAGGCCCAGAGAAGCTGGTGTCGTTTCTGGGTGTTGATATATGGCTTTAGCTTTGCATGGTAGAGTTTTAACTTGCACTTGCAGATGTAGCGACGAACTGTGTAACTGACAATGGTTTTCCTAAGTGTTCCTGAGCTCACGTGGTAATATCCTTTACATGATTATGTCGGTTTTTAATGCGGTGCCGTCTGAGGGATCGAAGGTCACGGGCATTCAATGTTGGTTTTCGACCTTGCCGCTTACGTGCAGAGATTTCTCCAGATTCTTTTTATGATATTAGAGACTGTAGATGATGAAATCCCTTAATCCCTTGCAATTGTACGTTGAGAAACGCTGTTCTAAAACTGTTGGACTATTTACTCACAAAGTTGTTCACAAAGTGGTGAACCTCGCCCCATCCTTGCTTGTGAACAACTGAGCCTTTTGGGGATGCTCCTTTTATACCCAAATAATTTGCAATTAACCTGTTCACCTGTGTAATGTTCCAAACAGGCGTTTTTTGAGCATTCCTCAAATTTCCCAGTCTTTTGTTGCCCCTGTCCCAGCTTTTTTGGAATGTGTTGCAGTTTGAACATTAAATATTTTGTCTTTGTAGTGTATTCAATTGAATATAGGATGGAAAGGATTTGCAAATCATTGTATTCTGGGTTTTTTGTGTCCCAACTTCATTGGAATTTGTATTTTGTTTTTTGTTTCAACAGTAACTCCTTCCATGAAGCACTCATACAGAAAAAGCAGCACTGTGTCCTTGCCCCTATACAGAGCGAATCTGGGTTACTGTGGCCTCAGAGCTTTAACCAGACAGAAAGCTCAAGCTAGTAGGTTTCAAGGTGTTTATCATCAGAGCCAAGTCAGAGGGAGTGAGTCAAGCAGGGAAACCAACATCTGCAGGGCCAGACTAAATGGGAACGGTTATGCAAACACACATATGATCAAATGGAGCAGCAATGGTAGCTACACACTGTGAAACATCAAAGGTAGGAATCTGCCAACATGGCCTGGAGCCATTACGTTGCCCCTCACCACCCCATGAGAGAATCGATCAACATTCATTTGCAATTACTGCTAAGTCACAATCTAACAAGCACTAAATGCTTTTCTACACTGCAGATGGAAAGTTTCAACTTTAGAATGGTGAAGTCTTTAGCTTAGAAGGTCAGTGGGCCTGTAACATTATTTAAGGTCACTGCTCTTTCTCTGAGATGGATGAGTAAAACTGATGGATGAATATACTGTACATTCTCAACATATTCAATATGGATTGGAAAGAATGATAGATTGAACATACTGTAATGTAATCTCCCCCATCTAGCAGACAGCAGATGGACAGCATCTGTATGAATATATTAGTTCATTTTCAGCCACGGTTGGGTTTATGTGCTTTGGAAAAGCTATGTGCAATTACCAAACTGACGGAATTAATCACAGGTGTGAAGTGTTTTTAAATGATTTTAAAGTACATGACATACATATTTTTATTTCACTGTATCATGATAAAATGCAATTGAGCACACCATCTGTTGCCGTTTGCTGCTGTGCAAGTGTGTGTGTATGAGTATGTGCTAGTGCATGCAATCATGCGCACATAAATGCACACATTTCACATGTGTGCATCAAACAACCCAATTAGTTGAGTGAGACCCAACAGCAGCAGACACTGCATGCTAATGGTGAGTTAGCCAAAGTAATTTGAAGAAGTGGAAATTGACAGAAGAAGGGAGGATTGATTACTGTTTCCTTTCCACATGAGAGGGTACTGGCTCTCAATCAGGCTGGATTCAGTTCAGCTGCTAACAACACAGGAATAGGGCTTGGGCTGAGACACTCTGGTGCCTTAAGCGCCTGCCTGTCTGCCTGCTGAGCATAGGGGTGCAGACGCAGTGACCAGAAGAACAGGGAAAGAGGCAGGCTGAAGTTAGGAATAAAGGGCTGCCAGGGTCGATGTGCTCACCTTGACATGCAGGAACTGGCGCGTCCCAGGCAAAGTAGCCATAGGTGGTCTTCTTGCACACAGCTGTGCCCTTTCCGATCAGCTTGTACCCCCTGTCGCAGGCCCAGCGCACCATGCTGTTAAGATGACCCCCAGTCTGGCTCACTACAAAGCCGTGTTGTGGGGAGTCTGGGGTACTGCAGTACATCGCTACATTAGATGGAGGAATAAAGGAACAGGGGAGAGGAGTGAGATGAATGGCAAGGCAAGGGAGAGAAACAGGAAATAAGGTGACAATGACGTCAAAGAAAGGCAATAAAGAGACGCAGATGTTAACAGGGAAAAAGAGAAATGAAGCGGAGAAAAGAGAAACGGTTGAAAGGCATTGACAAAGCTCCGTTAGAGAAAAACTCAGGTGAACATTTTAGTCACAGTAAGGCTCCATTTTAAATGCAGAAAGATAATGAGGGAAAATGCCTGAGGAGTGTCATATCTATTTAGCACTTGGGCTGTGTGCCACACAGCAAAGGAAGTCCTCAAACTCACATTATTACTATTCCTCTCCTGCCTATGGGCATGCACATATTCAAATTGAATTAACACATGCCATACTGGTGCATCCTCCAGTTATTTGTTCCATAGCCTTCCTTTCCCTCATCTTACAGCCCATAGAACACAAAAAGGGTAAATTTGGTTTCCAGAATATGAGCACCAAATAGCCGATGGGACAGAAACTCCAAGGGAGGGCTGTGTGCTTCACAAACACTGTCAAACATTCCTTCAAATCAGCCTGACTGGGAGATAACAGAGATTTAAGACGAAAAGACACACACTGGGGTTTAAGTCAGTTGCCTGTTCAAGTCAATCAAGTCAAGGAGTTTTCTTTACAAAATTCATCACCCCGGCTTGCTTTCACAGTAACACTCTTGTGTATTAAATATAATGGAGACACTAACATGAAAAAGAAATGTCTTTTGTGCTTTTTTCATTATTATTGATGCATTTCAAATGGAAGATTCCCTATGCTGATGTTGCTTAGCACCACTTGCTTTATTAAAAGACAATTAAGAATTTAAAACCTTTTTAAATTAAGGAGTGCAAAACAGCATGGAGCATTCTCCGCTTACAGCGACTTTCCTCCTGCCTCATGTTTTTTTGCATGTGAAAACATCTTCTATTGTGAGCCATAATCATTTCAGTAAAAATTCAAAGTAATTTTGTAAATTAAAGGATACTAAAAACTCAATAAATAATACCCCAAAGCAATCAGAGCACACTGTGATAAAAATCATGGGGTCACATTGTGTCCACAGTAATATGCAGCAGAGAGTGTTCAATGAATATTTGCCCCTATGTAGTGTTATCACTCATTCAATTGAAGTGTCTCTTCACGGTGCCTACAATATAAATGCCAGAGTTGTAAACCCATGACTTTTATCACTTTTCTGTAGTTTAGAGACAACATATATTCAAATAGCACTTATAAAAAGAGAATATGATTATAAGTTGGATACATACTTTGATACTCACCCACGTATCTGATGTGGAAGCCGCGTCGGTTGGTGCCGTGATCAGAGGACCAGCGCAGTAGCAGCTGGTGGCCTGTGGTGGTCATGCTGAAGGGGGTTTCAATGTCTCCACTGAGTGATGCCATGCTCTGGCTGTAGATGTTGGGACCTGAACACAGATAGATGGACAAACAGTTTACCAGGAAAAGATCCATGTCAAAAACAAGTATTAATGTAGACAGACGTGAACATACATCTTCTATTTTTAGTAATAAATAGCATTAATTACAGATATGGTAGTGAGAACACAAGACCAAATGTTCCGTAACATATTTAAACGATTAATCATGGCATCAACTATACAGTAGAAGATGAAGTATGAATGTTTTACTGGGATATACTAAACTTCATAACCCAAAATGAACACATCAATTGTTTCAGTTAAGTTACATTAGTAGTAAGTAACGAAAAGCCAAACCAAACTTCCAGCAGAACCGACCATCAAATATTTCCAAGATGTCAAACTCTTTCTCTGTCTGGAAGAGTTCAAAGTGCAGAGTCATGTTGTAACCCTTCTCCACATTGATCAGCCAGGAGCACATCTGGAGATTGGGGTAGTTATCAGGGTAGCCTGGACTCAAGATCACCCCCGTTGAGTCAAAACGCACCTCATGGGCTGGACATTGGACTGGAAGAAAAGAAACCGTATAAGGGCAAGGCAGTGTCAGAGGAAGACAAAGAGACAGAGGAAGAACAACAGAGACAGAGAGAAGAGAGGAAGGGACAAAGTTTGGACAAGGAAAGAGGTAAAAGAGGGAGATAGAATCCCATTTCAGGCAGAAAACAGAAGAAACTGATGCATAGGAGAGGGGATGAAAGGCACAGTTAGATAAGGCCAGATGAGGTGAGGGAAGGAAAGACAGGAATGCTCATTGTGGCAGGAGAAATGACTAGAAATGACGAGAAAAAATAACTAGTCCTGAAACAATTACATTTCAGCCACACTGATATTGAGCCTACGGGCTGAGCTGGTGAGTCTGCGGTTGTCACCAGGCTGCCCTAATATCAATCTATCAAATACTCAGCAGGTGAGACAGCTAACTTTGTATGGAAAAATTATGTATGTGTGTGTGTGTGGGTTGCTCAGAGCATTCCCTTCATTTCCTGTAGGCTGGCATGTCTAAAATAATGACAGTTCTGTTTCTTTCCTTTCCTGCTGGTAACAGAAGTTTCTCTTCTGGGCCACTAGTGAAGAAACATGGCACATATGAAAGGTTAATGTGAAGAACTGTTCTAGATAAAAAGGTCACTGGAAACATTCGGACACAAAGAAAAAAAAAAGCAGAACGAAAGAATTGTAAGTATAAATATTCCCGCTGGCGAGTCGCCGTAGACATTTTAACTAAAACGGCCTTTGACTCAAAGTTAACAGGCAGATATGATCTCCAAAAAGTCAAAGTCAGTGATTTTCTAAATAACACTACACAATACACCAAAGGCCCTCTGTGGGAATCGAGGTCAAGAAAATTTCTCATTACGTTATCTCAACAACAAAGAAAATACTTGAACAAAGCATAGGATTTAATATTTATAGAAAACACTGTACGATATTCATTCAGGAGGCAACAAATCTCAACTCAATATGTTCAGAAACTATATTAACATAGCAATTTAATATGAAATAGCAATATTTTTCACTACCAATACAAATACCAATACAATACTTTTACTGGTTTATAAATCACTAAACGGTTTAGGGCCAAAATACATTTCTGATCTGCTACTACATTATGACCCACCCAGACCTCTCAGGTCGTCTGGGACAGGTCTACTTGTTGTCCCCAGAGTCAGAACTAAACAGGGGGAAGCAGCGTTCAGTTTTTATGCTCCACATATTTGGAACAAACTCCCAGAAACCTGTAGGTCCGCTGCAACTCTCAGTTCTTTTAAATCTAAGCTAAAGACCTATCTTTTTGATGTTGCTTTTCTTTAAATAATCTATTTTATTAACTTTAATTTCTTATACTGCACTGTAACTTTTATTTTTATACTGCACTATCAATTTTATTATTGTCTTTTAATGTTTTTAATTTGTTTATTAATGTTTTTAAATAGTTTTTAATTGTTTTCTTTCTGCTCTTTAATGTTTTATGTAAAGCACTTTGAATTGCCCTGTTGCTGAAATGTGCTATACAAATAAAGCTGCCTTGCCTTGCCTTACCATTCCATGAGAGTTTGTAAGAATTTCTTCATAGATTTACACTTTTGAGTCTGCGGAAATGAACAAAATGCATATTTATATGTTTTACTGGCCACAGGGGTAAAACACACGATGGAAAAAGTAGAAACTTTGAGTCATGCCACCTAATAGCGTTTGAGTGGTCAATCAGTAGTCAGTCTGTAATTTCTAGCCAGTTTCATTTTTAATTATATAGTTTCTTAAACGGTTCGTTATTCAAAAACTTAGCTTTTTCAAAAGGAGTCAGAGTGCTTTTCTTTGTAGTTGAGAAACTCGATTTTGCATTTGAGACGAAAAAGAAGTCTGCAGCATGAATCTTAGTGAGAGAGTTACGACTCTCACTAGTGATATGATGGAGTTCAGAATGGGGTCTTCAGTTGGTGCAGTTACATCAATTCACACGGCTGCTTCCTCAGTTCTGTCGTCAGCAGGAGCCTCTGCTTCTACTGATGCCAGTGGGAATATTTGTCATAGAGCCAGCACAAATTCAGCTTAAAGGAAATCAGTGGTGGAAAAAGTATTCAGATCCTTTACTTAAGTAAAAGTACTGTAAAGTATACCACACTGTAAAAATACTCTGTTACAAGTAAAAGTCCTGCATTGAAAATGTTACTTAAGTTAAAGTATTTTAGTTTAGTTTTAGTTTAAGGAAATACGTGACATTTCTAAGTAATTCCTACTAACAATTGCTAATTTCAATTCTACAACATTTTCACTATTACACTGGGGTTACCAACATAAAAAAAAACTTTTAGACACTGTACAGATTTCCATTCCCTGCAGCACTTTACCATATTGGATAAGATGTACATGAAATTGACTCACTTGATAAGATCGAACACACTGTACATAGAACCATCTTTCAGGCAAGAGTTTGTTATTGAAATAATTGAGCCCTCAATACTTGTTTATTAAGCTAACGTTGCCAGGCAACAAACACAATTGTATCCAGTACGCACAGTTGTGCTTTGCCTCAAACTTCAGTGCAGGGATTAAAAAAATGAATCATGTGAAGCTTAAAACAGTTTCAGACACCTCAATACTACTACCTTATAAGATGGGTTTTTAAGAGGACCATGATAAGGATAGGACGATACCCTGAAAGCAGACTAAAGCTTACAATGTATTTATAAGGTGATTTGGCTATTATACAAATGTAAACCTCTGTACCTTAGCGTAAAAAAAAAAAAGCAAGGCAGCCGCGGTACTGTTATTATCATCATACTGGCTCAAATACTATTATATATATTATAAATAACATAGCTCAAGTATCAGGCAGATAAATACAATAAATCAAAAATCTCTAAAAATGAAAAATTCCTGTTTAAATGATATTTTATTGTATCTTGTAAATACAATCCACATTAAACAGTGAATTAGTATAGTAACCAACAATCTTTAGCCAGTGACATTCAGGTAACTACTGAAATCATGCACTGTCTCTGAAGACCCTTACTGTACACACAGTATTGTACAGTTATTCTGCAAAGGCGTTCATGCCAAAATTATGTTTTTAAAAAGAACTGGCATTGTCATTTGTTAAATCTTGCAAACATTGCAAGATGTATCTCTGTAATTCCTTGTACAAACCCCCAATTGTTTATTCTTTTACTCAGCACACAACATGCATATTGAATGACAATGCCATGACAATGACAATGAATGTTGCATATTGTCGGCTGCAGACACATCATACAATAAAGCTTACATAAGTATAGTAAAGATGAAGTTAGAGCAGAATCTTTTTTTTTTCATCAGATTTTCTGACATGAAAATGTGAAAACCAATACGACAACATTTATTAGGTTAGACTCTCAACCTCAATGTGGCAGATAGTTTACCAAGCAAACACAGCAGTCAACTCAATTGTGGCTCTATCCTTGATCAAAGCTACTGCATAACCTTCCTCATAGGAAGACAGAGCCTAGGGGAAATATCTGAAAAACCAGGGGTATTTGGGGGTGAAATTGCATAGCCAGGCAAGGACATTTCACTGTTATCTTATAAGCATAAAATGACAATTAACACAAGGGTTGACAGCAAACAAAAGCGGAATCGAGGAACACAGGAGAATTATTTTTCCTGCCATGTCGGCAAGCTGCAAACAGGAAACTGCCCCTTTACAAGCTTACTGTAGCAGTCTCTTGGATGTGAATTGCAGGTCAACTCAAATTAAGTTAAACTGTACATGTCCCAAGGAGAGCAATTAGTTTCGTGTTAGGGGTGGCACAAGGACATAATATATCCAACACAAGAAAATGTAATGAATTCTTGACTACAATGATATGGTGATCTATGAAACTGTCAAACTAACCAAGAAGTCATAAAATACTACTAAAATAGTACCAACTATGCCAATTTAATGCTCAAGGCATTAACAAAGATTGATATGATGCCTGACACATTTGGTTGCACACTTTAAATATGCCATACAGTACTCAATTCACTGTATTTTGCCTGATATCTGTTCATTTGGTATGGATTTTTAACCAAAGACTATATAAAAAAAAGCGGACATAGCCTCAGGCTCTGATGCAGAAGTGCCTTAAACCTGTATTCTTACAGGGTGTATGCCTGGCCGACAGTCTTCCCACAACATTAGACGTCTACTTAACATCATCCACTCGCCAAGCAATACCCCGGAGATTGTGGTTTCCCTCTACGCCAAAAACAGGCAGGAACATCGTGTTGAAAAAGGTTGAGAAAAAAAAGGCACTACCATAACGCTGATTACTCCACATTTTAATTGTGATATTTTGTGATTACATTCTGAATCTGCCACGTTCTCTGTAAATGTAGTAGTACGATGTCTTCCTCTGATGTAGAAGTACACTGTAAGTCAGTAGTAGGCTATATAGTGGCATTGCATATTAAGTAGTTGGGGGTCCTTCTGTAATTTTGGTATACAATTTGGTTCTGGAGAATGCTACAAGCAGCAATACCACAGGCCAAGCAACGGCCCGTTCCATATTTTGAACGGGCACTGTACTAGTAGAAGTACAAACTCCAATTCCAATGAAAATTGTAAATAAAAACACAATTATTTGCAAATCCTTTTCAACCTATATTCAATTGAATACACTACAAAGACAAGATATTTAATGTTAAATGTTTTAAATTTTTTTTTTTTTGCAAATATTCACTCATTTTGAATTTGACAAAATTATGTAAACGATATTAACACGTGAGCTCAGGAACACTTCGGAAAACCATCGTCCGTTACACAGTTTGTAGTTTCATCTACAAGTGCAAGTTAAAACTCTACCATGCAAAGCGAAATCGTTTTTGGAAATCATGGACGTCATGTCCTCCACACCAAAGAGGAAAAGGACCATCCAGATTGTTATCAGCACAAAGTTCAAAAGCCAGCATCTGTGATGGTATGAGGGTGTGTTAGTGCCCATGGCATGGGTAACTTGCACATCTGTGAAGGCACCATTAAAAGGTGAAAGGTACATACAGGTTTTGAAGCAACATATGCTGCCATCCAAACAACATATTTTTAAGGGACGTATCCGCTTATTTCAGCAAGACAATGCTAAGCTACAGTCTGCACGTGTTAGAACAGCGTGGCTTCATAGTTAAAGAGTGCAGGTACTAGACTGGCCTGCCTGCAGTCCAGACCTGTCTCCCATTTGAAAATGTGGGGTGCATTATGAAGCGCAAAATACGACAATGGAGACCGCGGACTGAACAACTGAAGTCTTACATCAAGCAAGAAAGGAAAGAATTCCACCTACAAAGCTTCAACAGTTAGTGTCCTCAGTTCCCAAATGCTTATTGAGGGTCGTTAAAAGGAAAGGTGATGTAACACAATGGTAAACATGCCCCTGTCCCAGCTTTTTTTGGAACGTGTTGCAGGCATCAAATTCAAAATGAGTGAATATTTGTAAAAAAAAAATAAGTTTATCAGTTTGAACATTAAATATCTTGTCTTTGTAGTGTATTCATTGAATATAGGCCAAATTGGGCAGCACGGTGGCTCAGTGGTTAGCACTTCTGCCTCACAGGAAGTTGGCACTGCAGAGTTTGATCCCCGGTCCGGGCAGGGCCTATCTGTGTGGAGTTTGCATGTTCTCCCTGTGTTTGCGTGGGTTTCCTCCGGGTGCTCCGGTTTCCTCCCACCATAAAGACATGCATGCTAGGTAACTAGACTACAGTTGAAAATTAACCGTCTAGCTTACAATGGCGCATTTACAGAAATGTTGATTAATGTGCATTGTCCTAATCAAATGAATAAATCTTAAATCATTGTATTCTGTTTTTACTTACATTTTACACAATGTCCCAACTTCATTGGAATTGGGGTTTGTATAAGGCTGTGGTTACCCTTGTCTTTTCCAATGTGAGACCACATGCCGATTGAATTCGGATCTCAGTGAGGTGTGGACAGCATATTGACAAAATCCGACAATCTATCAAACTTAGGTCTTGCATTGTCTTCCCGCCACACAGGATTCCCTCTCCAGAGCAAGAGCAAAAGGAAGAAATTTGAAGATGGAGGATAACCGAGGCTGGAGCACAGCTGAGACCCGCTGTCATTTAGCACTGCCGTCACTGTGGCAGCTGCATTAATCACGTGTCTGCGCTGTCCTCAACAAAGCACGTTTCAAACTTGCCCGGGCACCATTAAAATATAAACAAAGTAGAAAGAAAAGAAGAAGGCAAATGCCATTTAGGATGCACTTGTTGAGCGGAAATATATCCCGATGGAAATGTATATCAGATCAAAATCCACTCAGGCAGATCGCATAGAAGTTTCAAGTGTGAACACACATATGCAGACACATATTTGCGGACAAAGCTGAGTTCCGATCTGGTGCATTCGATCACAAAAGTCGCATTAAAAAGTGTAACCCATGCCTATGAGAAAATGACCCTACTTCACACTCACTAATTTATTACATCAAACATTTTCCTAACGAGTTTATGGACTCTATTGCTAGTTTCACATACAGCCTGAATCAACCAGTATGATGACAGCATGATGTTCATTTTGTAAATTATGCTCCTAGTTAAGAGTAAAATAGACAATAAAGCAGGGGATGCTTCAGGGCGTGGCTACCTTGTGACTGACTAGTCGCTACCACGGCTACCTGTCAATCAGTATAGAGGCTTAGCAATGTGTATCCATGGCACTGTGTACATTTAAATAGCTTCGCACTTGTTTTTGGGTGTTGTCAGTGTTTTCCTCTCAGAACTTTGACCCTTTCACAGTGTTTCCAGTTCATGAAAGTTAATTCTAACATTTTAGTTGCCTAAAAGTGTCCTGTTCAGCGTCCAATTGTACTAAAAGACACTAGGAGTCAGCTGTTCATTTTTTCACGCAAGTACATTTAGTTATAAGCCTGTTTTTTTTACCAGCCAAAATTAACATTCCAATTAATCACGGTTAACGTAAATTACAGATGGACACAATTTACTATAATACAGTTTATGAGAGTTTGAGCTGTCCAACATGAAATAGTTTAAAACATTTCAAATTCTTCTGTATGATTGATTGCCTTGCACAAGAAACCAGCTGAAAAACAATGTTGTGTTCACCCAGAATAGTCCCAAGATGCTTTGCCCATCTGGATTTGGCAGGTTAATTTAGTCACTCACATTAAAGCCTGTGAAATTATTTTAAGTACAGTATGCGAGTTTTAGTTGATATGAGCTAGTTGGTCTTGGCAGAGCTCTGTGTAACAGTAACACATGAGAAGGAGGTGAGCTGGCAAGACCAACATAGACAACATAGCTTGAAATATTTGCCCTCAATTGGCAAAAAAGATAAAGATCAAATTGTTCCAAACTATTCCTATTGTTGCTGATCTGCTAAGTTTGTCACTTTCAACCAAACAACGAAATTAAGAATTGGAAAACATTTCACTGCAAATCCATTAATATGATGATCTGTATGCTAGACATGTATGATGCCGTCTTCAAGTATGCAATGAAGCTTTTCTCTCCTCTGTTTCCCATCTACAGTATCTTTACTCTGCACTGTCTAATACGCTAATAAAATACTGTAGGACTTCATACCCCTTATGCTTTTATAAATTATTGATTTAAAAAAAGCCCAATGCAGCACAAGTAAAGATAAGACCTGTTGTTTTCAGGACTCACTCACACGCACCTACTGTACATCAAAGAAAATTTGATCAAATTGCCACGTTTTGGTCTCTTTGACCTTTGTGCATACACTAATAGAACTATTCATAGGCAGTGCTGCATGTAGCCTTTATGAATAAAGTACAGGAATGTAAGTAGCTTAAAATAGCTTGGATCACCAGTCAGGTCACTCAACTTAAGCTTTGCTATACGATGTGTTGCTTGTGGCACTTTCCACAATATGTACTAAAACGAATTTAGCCAAATTCTTTCTTCTAAGAGCAAAACAATGTCAGCCGCAAAAACGCTACAGGGTAAGAACCAAGTCATCAAAGCAGACATCAAATAATAACAGCCAGGGATGAGCAAATAGGTTCCAAATCACTAGTCCTATTCTAAGATGCTTTATGGATGCAGGATCTGGGTCTGTCGAGCATCTGTCATGGCTTGATCACAAGTCCAATGCAATTACTCATAGTTTCTAGAAATAAAAAGACAGAAATGCTCATCAACTCAAGACAAGACAAAGGACCAGGGCCCTTCAAAAGATGCCTATCCCCACAGGGAATAGAAGATTTCAGAGCACTCGGTTGTCTGTGGCGGAGATGTACTGGCATGACAGGCAGGTTGAGGGCATTTGTTTTTTGGTCAAAACAAAATCTCTGATGCAGACACCACAGACAAGTTATTTTTCTTTGCTTCTGTTTTGAAAATCTATCTTCTGAAAAAGCATGGCTACGAAGACATTTTACATCAATTAAAGCCAATGGGCCATTTGAGCAGGGATTAAGGGGTAAAATATAAGCTTCCATCTTCCTATGGAATAAACAGCTATGACTGGCCTCCATCTACCTTGTTACACTGAAAAAAAACAAAAACATGTTGATGAAACCTGCTGATCTGTAATCTGATTCACACTGATCACTCACAGCCAAGTGCTGGTTCTAGGGGAGTGCAGGTCTATGATCGTGGGTCAGTAGTATTCCAACTCTGAGTCTTGACAAATTAGAATAGAGATGCAGTTTGCCACCAGGAGCCTTCTGTTAAATGATGCATCAAAAGTGGGTGCTGCTGACTGCAACCAACCTTGGCAGAGGGGCGTCTAGCACACACATGGAGGCACACATAACGGAACATGGATACACATAAATGCGAGTGCATGTGCACACACAGACATTTGAACACACATTGAGAGGAAACGCACGCAAACACACAGCATTCATGAAGCCACACAGAAAACATATCCATACCCACTCATATATTGAAGAAAACCAACCTTGACAGACTGGTGGGGGTCCATCCATCTGTAGCCGCTCTCCAAGTCGACAGGTCAGAATCTCACTGCCCACCAAGGTGAAGCCCGGCAGGCACGAGTACCGAATGATGTCCCCTATGAGGTCATTCACACACGCAATCATACAAACACATCCATCCATTCATCCGCCCACCAAGCCCCCCCACACACACAAACACAAACACACACACACACACACACACACACACACACACACACACACACACACACACACACACACACACAGAGAGCTGTTAGTAAAAGCCTTCTCAGCACCAGCACTTGAAACAGTAATCAACAACACATTTTCAAATGAAGATTGGCATCCCCTTAGCTAGCTGGAGTACTGAAGGCACTTCATTACAGGCGCGCGCGCGCACGCACGCACGCACGCCAGCCACTCACTAGCCATATGATTTTAAATTCTGACTCACTTCTGAACACTGAAAATACAAACAGCTTATGAAGAGCTAATTAGACCTTCCCTCAAACTAATATTTAATTGCAAGAAAAACTCAAAAGAAAGAACTATAAGAAGGAACAAAAAAGGGCAAGAAATATAGACAAAAGCACATTGCAGGTTAAATGATAGAATGAAGTTGCAAAAACATCTGTCCAGTGCCAGTATTATACATTTACATTTATATATTAGAAAAATGTATATGCCCAAATGAATATGTACTACAGACAAGGCTGTTAAAGCAAAGCTCTAAACATTAAAACAATGGTTTCAAAGAACAAATAAAGAATTCAACCGACAGCCAAATTAATTAATAAATTAATGTCTAACCATTTGAGCTGTCTAAACCCATTTTTTTTCCTTTGTCCAGGGCTGTCCGAGGAAATTACCTTATGCCTGGTGCAAATGTATTTTATTATGCATCGTCCCTGGTCGGTAAACAAGCAAAATAAAATATGACAAACCTATTTCAAACTCGTCATCATCGGTTAGGATAGTGGCATTGGCAACAGGAGGGGGTGGCTGACATGTTCTCAGCTGGTATGCTGTTAGAGAGAGAACAAATACTGAAATCTGCAACAGTGTATATGTGCACTCAAGTATGAGAGAGAGAGAGGAGGGGGAGTGTATATATGTATTTTCTATTCAACTGCAGCACATTCTTTACTCTCTCATCATGATGAAACCTGGTTAGATCATAAATTGCCACCTATCACTGTTGATGATCATCAAAAAACAATCACTAATTTAGTTGAGATGGGGGACATTTTAATATTAATAAACTGATTTTTTAAGGGGTGTTTCAATTGTGCAGGAGAAAAAACAGGCATAAGAAGGCATTCATCATTTATCATTACACACGACGACGTGTAATCGTGTAACCATTTAGCAAAATGAGAAAGACCAAATGACTCATAAAAGAGGGAAAATTAAAGGCATTCTAACATCCCTCCGTTCTCTTGTGATCTTCATTACTACACTATGGTCCCAGCAATGTGGAGAAGTGAAGATCAAATGAATTTGAATGAATTCAAGGGTCATTAAAGCAGTGCGGGACAAGGTCTTTACTTAGCTGGTATCAAAGGGGAGGTTACCGTAATAATGCAGAACAAAGAAGCCGCTGGTGCTGAAGTCGCTGTGGAATTTGATGAGGATCTGATTGGCAGTGGTGGACACGCCCTCCTGTATGGAGTTGCCACTGAACTGACCGATTTGAGGCGAGGCCTGGTCGGGTCCATCCCTGATGCAGAGAGGTGGAAGGAGTGGAGGTTGTGAGGTGGGAGGGAAAGAGAGACATTTAACAAGTGAAGGGAGGAGGATGGCAGAGAGAGAGAGAGAGAGAGAGAGAGAGAGAGAGAGAGAGAGAGAGAGAGAGAGCAAATTATTTATAAATAAATACAAGTAATAACTTGCTGGGATCAAAGAGCAGGTCTAGTTATCCCCAAGCAGTTGTTCTAAAGACCTGAGAAAAAGGTTTACATTAATCGAAGTGTCAAAGTAGAAGTTGAGAATATGTTAACTGATGAGCCAGTAAAGCAAGGAAACTTTTGCCTCCTCCAGCCATGTTACAGTTAAAGTTTTTGAGGGAAAAAAATCTATGATAAAGAATACATTAAAAATGTAAAAGAATTCAAAACCGTTTTTTTTTTTTTTTTTTACTTGCAAAACATTCCTTTAAATTTAGTTGAGTGTTAATATTCTGTATGTGTATGCACATAATGACTCTTGAAGGATAAAATTGTTTAAAAAATGTATTGATCATTATCACAAAGTCCTAAAGCCCTTAACTTAATAACATGACATATAAGGAACTGTAGCCCTGGGAATCAAAATTTAATTTAATCTTAATGACCTTTTGGATTTTCACTCTTTATGGAGATTAGGTTGTTAACTGTGAAGGATGGGTATGTCCATGGGAGTGTATACCCACATTACTGTAACTACAGTACATGGCATCTTATCTCCAGTTCAATGACATGTCGACACTTGAAGATCAAACTTGAATTACACAGAATGTCATATAACAATCAACATGTGGCAAAGATATGACAATAATAATATGTTTAGAGTGATGGTAAGAAGTCAACCAACTCCTTAAGGCAACTATAAATTACAAAACAGATAAAAAGAGAAGAGGCCAGGGGCAGTAACACTGAAATAGTGATTGGCATGATGCCAGTGGATGAGATTCACCCTGAGATGCTGAAGGCCCTAAATGTTGTCAGCCTGTTGTGTCTGAAGCATCTCTTGGGCAGCATCCACCATTGCCAGTAAGGGCTGCGGCCTCAAGTGAAAGAGTTTAAGCATCTATGGGCCTTGTTCCCGAATGAGGGTACAATGTAGTGTGAAATTGACAAGTGGCATAGTACTGAAATGTCATGTTGAAAATGGAGCTAAGCCTGAAGGTGAAGTTCTCAATTTACGGATACAAAGAGCTGAAATGAGGTGCCGGGGCAGGTTGTGGTCTGAGAGTGAGAAGCGGGATATTTGGGAGGAGCTCGAAGTACACCTGCTGCTCTAGTGCTCCTCCTGAAAAGAGCCAGTTGAGGCAGTTCAAATATCTAATGAAGATGCCTCTGGGAAGCCTCCCTGTGGAGCTATGTCAGGCACGACCAACTGGAAGAAGAGACCCAGGGGCAGACCCAGAACATGCTTATATATTCTAGCTGAGTTGGGTGGACCTCAGGATCCCCCAGGTGGAGCTGGAGGGAAGTGGCTGAAAATGGATGGATGGACAGATAGCTCTAAGGTTGGCAAATATGACAATACACATACTGTGAGATGATTAAGATTTGGCAACCTCTGGAGTTTTTCTATACTGTTTCTACTAAGGTAGGTAAACCCATTATTATCTTTAGCTCTATTGAGAGCAATGTAGCATGAGCAGGACAAATGTTTGCCAATATAGGAATTTTGCATCTATGTCATGATGTAACTTGATTTGTCAGGTATCTAATTCACTAGATAAGGGAAAACAGGCATTTCCACCTAATCATTATATATACACAAATCGATTGTATCTAAATTGATTTGTTCAGGTCATTTACTCTATTATGACATGTTTCGCTATTGCAATGCAATACATTTGCTGTGAACATTTCTCCCTATGCCATACCCCATGGTGAATAGATGTGTGGATGGCTGTGGGGTGATAATAGAACTTGTCAGTTGCAGTGGAGCCATTTATGAGGCATGCATTAGCTGCTGACAGCACAGAACACAAAAGCACCTCTGCTAATGAGAGCTTAAATTAGGTTTTTGTGATGTGATGTAGCATGTAGGAACAAACAACATGCTACTTTTCTCTGCGGATAAAAAGCAAGATTCATGCCAGAAGACAGTGCTTTTCTATTTCAATTATATATAAATGCCATTTCTGTACAAGAGAAAAGTATTTCATTACTGGCACATTCGAGTGGCTCCAGGCCTATTCACGTGAATGATGAACACTAAATGCTTTTATGTACGTGTGTGTACCTTTAATATCTTATATATTAAAAAAAAGTCTTATGGCAGTTTCATTTCAGAATGATCAGCAAAATGGGAGACGGCAGTCAGGCAGGGAAATGAAATGTTACCATCAGGGAAAAAAATTTCATTTGAAAACAGTAGTGCCAGTAGCTCCCTCCTCTCATACTGTGAATAGTAGCCCCATATGCTGGAAGGAATTTCCCTCCTCTCTCACCCATGAGGACAGCTCCATGACTGCCTGAGGCTTACTATACTACACAGAGGCAACAGAAAGGTAGAGGGAGGAGGAGAGAGCGACAGCTGCTGGACTGATAACAGGCAGGTAGTATAAAGTAGTTTACTGCTCTAAAATTATCTGACAAGAGTTAAAGTTTCTACATACTAAGGTATCCAAGGTGATGTTTTCATGCTTGCACATATTTCTGTCTTTTTACGTAAAACTCACCGGGGAGGAGAGGCACACAGTGACTCAAAATTAACTTCAGTTTCTTTTATTTCATCACGCACCACAATCTACTTTGTTTTAGCAAGGGGCTGTAAGAAAAAAAGGTGTCATGGAAAGAAACAACTATCCACAGATATCCAGAAAAAGGTCAACATCTTTGGATGGCTGTTGTATCAACTAATATGGCTGTCACATAAAAAGCTGTGAGTAAAACCTGTCCAACTGGCCTATGGCCTTAACATTTTGTCAACATTGCATGCAGCTTTTTTTTTGCTGTTGCTATACGTAAGGGAAATACTCGCCCAAATACAAAATATTATTCAGAAAATGTTATACTCTAGTTTAAAAAAAACAAAAAAAAAAAACTTCAGTTTTTAAACCTTTTGGGAGCTGCTCTACTAACAATACACTGTATATGGTACACACTTGTTGAAAACTGTAACAAAAAGGTATATTTTGTGGCTCACTGCTCAGTATTGCTTGTAAAATCTGCCACTGGTTTCTAAAGCTTCACCAAACATCACTATTAATTGAGAAAGACTGCCTCCCAGTAACTGTCAACATAACTCTGTATGCAGCTCTGTATACAGAAAACCTTGCATGTTTGATGTGCGCCATAAGCTGATGAATAATGTCATACTGAGAGAGAAATGAGAACTTACCACACAGTGATGTAATCGTAGATTGCCTCTGTATTGATAACAGAGAAATTGATGTAGATGCCATACCCAGGAGGTACTCTGACAGTCCACAAGCAGTCCTGGAAGTGTGGATACTCGGCTGGGTGTCCAGGAGAGTAAATTGTGCCATTCATGGATGTTACATTCCCACCACAGAGAGCTGGAGGGATGGAAAAAAAACAAATCAGAGAGGCTGGATAAAAAAAAGAAGGCCAGTCTTTGATTTAGATCAAGTCATAAAACTTGCTTTATGACTGTATCGCCACTAACTGTTGATAAAACAAACCCTAACTGCGTGTTATTTGGTTATCACTGAGATACTGAGGGAGAATGCACCTGTTAGATACAACTGCAGGGGATGGGTACTGGATGCCGTGAACTTGATGACACTAAGTAGTTCAGACAATAAAACTCCCCCGTCATATGCCTTCAGAGGGAATGTGTTAAAATTTGACTTTGAACTTAGAGTCAAAGCCAAAGCGCTGCCCTCGGGATCCAAAAAAAGGACTGTAAACTTGACAAGGACAATACGGTGTCTACGGAAGAGACAAAAATATTTACCACTTTCTCTGACAAATATCTGTTGTAGACTTCAAACACATGTTACCGCTTGAATTAACTTATGAGAGGAAAGCCAAAATTTGAAATTTACAACAGAGACAGGCAATTAGCTTTGTAAGACAGATTTTCCAATGCTCCATATATCATTATATATGTATGGGCTGTGTCAATTTATAGTTCAGTGAAATGGTGCTACATTGGTGGTAAAAGTGAGTTGGATGCTTGAACGTGCTATAATAACGGACAGGAATAAAGCAGACTCAAGAACCTATATTTGTCTATTCAAAATAACTTCAAAGACCTTATTTTAGTGGGTAATGGCGATTAAAAAGCACCTCTGTCTTAATTTTTGGCAGCTTCTCAGAAAGCAGCCTGCATGACTTTCACAAGGATTTGTACAGTTATTTAAGTATCTCCCCACTAAATTTGGGTAATCCATCAAAAAATAAATCAAATAAAAGGCATTTAATGACCGAAAATATAATTTGTTGATACTGTAAATGTAGGCTATTTGGAGGAAGAATATAGGTCTTGGTAGTGCAATAGTAGTATTTGTGTCTGCACATAAACAACACAGGCTAGAAAACACCTGTTTTTTTTATTTTCTTTTTCTTTTAGAAGAGGCACTAGCCCAGTCACCTTCGCAGCGAGGTATGGGGTGATTCCAGTTCCTGCTGACTCCATGCAGACATGTGAGAGATGGTTCTCCAAGCAGAGTGTAACCTGGAAGGCATTCAAAGGAAATGGTCATCCCCACACTGTAGTCCTGACCGATCACTATGCCGTTACGAAACGGTCGTGGGTCCGGACACCTCTGTAGCTCATATGCTGGGGGAAAAACAAAAGCACACACAGAAGAGAATGTTTATGAAACACAGACTGCAGGAAGCAAATACTAAAACACTACCACTATAATACTATAGAATATCTATGGTGACCTCAAAGAACCAAAGCCTGGCTAGTGAGCTGTTAAGAACAGCTAACCTTGCATCACTGGTGAAATGTAATCACCAGATTGCCTATATTATTATGTGCTCTTTTATTGAAAACATACCTCCTACCTACAGTGGTTGAAGCCCCAAAATGTAGTTCTCTCTTCATGAAAATGTTTTTATTTAGGTTTTGTCTAAAAAGCTCTAATTCAAAGTTTTGTTATATTGTTAGTCTATAACTAATTATTATTATCCACATTGGCTCTAACACATAAAATACTCCACTGACCTAGCCTATTACTATTCAAGGATATGTAATATTGAATGTCTCAGTGGGCAGCATTGATTTCTATTTCTTTATTCTTTAACCTTTTGTAATCTTACAACCTCAGTGAATGCGTCTGCCTTGCAAGACTGATCTCTGTCCCTGGTCTGTATCTAACCTGACAGTGTTCTATTAGCAAACTCTTCAATCTCTTTCCACTTTTGCAACTGCTGCCATGATAAAAACAAACAAAAAACATTTAACTTCACCATGAGGACCCATATTTGCTCCTCACCCTGGTAGACAATGTGGAAGCCATGTTTGTTCTGGGAGTAGTCGCTGTGGAAGAACAGAGTGGTCTCGTGGGTGGTGCTAAAGAGAGAACTGGGCACAACAGGGCCACTGAAACGATCAATCACTGTTCCTGTCTCCAGGTTCCCGCTGCGCACCTCCAGATAGTCATGAACAGGCTCTGTGGAGAAGTTTAGAAACTGCAGATGGATCCCTAAAACCCCAAAAGAAAGGGTTAATGTAGGAGACAATCTGAATATATTAATAAAGTAGCATGCACTAGAAGGATCTTTTTTTAACACAATAAGAAGTCGAAAGAAGAGGAGAGAAGTTAACAGAAAAATGCAGGACCAAGCAGCAGAAAAGACAGAGCTAGCAGAACAAAAAAAGAAAAAGAGAGAGGAGAAGAAGAAAGGAAAGACAGAAGGGGGATGACAGACCGAAGCCAATAGGGAGTTGAACTCTCCAGCTGCAGTCCAGGCTGCTCTGGTAATTCCCTGGGAAGCCTGGGCTGAGGATGACGCCGCTGAAGTCTGTCATAGAGCCGCCACACTGAGCTAAGGGAGAGCAACCAAGGAGAAAGAACATGTCACTTCTCCACAGAACGGCTCCATGGGAAAACAAAGAAAAAACAATCACAGGGAGGCAAAGAGCATTGTGTCTTTGTGGGTTTCAGTGCATGCACAATTATTGTGTATGTTTATATATGCAGTATATGCTTATGTGTTTATGTCTCTGGTGTTTGGGCATGTCTGTGACTTGTGTATGCACATCTCTGCTTGACTGTGGGGATTATGCTCCATAAGGGCATCCGTGAAAAGATAACAGACTCAAGCACATGCCTTGTTTGGTGGCGTTTTAAATTAAAATAAATGAGGGAGTCAATTTTCAATACAGCACCACAGTTTTGCTCAGCGGTGGCAGTGATTATTTCACCCTCCCCCTCCAACACCCCACCTCTCTTCTGTGACTGTGAATTAAAGAACACTTCAGCTTGCTGTGAAGGTTACACTCATCCCCCTCTCCTGTGGCACATAACCCAGTCTTACATAAACACCCAGGTGTAATGCAATTATAGCCACCACAGGCACCAATGTAAACTTTTTAGTTAAATAATTAATAATTTCACCTTTTCCCATCTCAACCCTAACAGGCCTATTTATGTGGCAAATGGTTGGAAATACAAGGGGTATTGCTGCCATTTCTTTGGAGACCATCAAGCAAGGCCAGAATGAGGCGAAAACTATCTTGGGATTTAATTGTGCTGCTGGTGAGGGAAACCAGCTTGACCAGTTTGTGTATGAAATGAAAGAGAAGATAAGAGGAGAGGAACTTATGAGGATGTTATACCGTTTGTGTAGGGGCATTCAACCACTTTTATGCGAGTTTATCAGCATCAAAGTAAATACAGATCCTGGGGTGCTGGGGTGAGCGTATGTACTGTACTGTACCAGCGAGGAATTGAGATAACGCGCATTTTTTTGTGATCAACTTTTTTTATTGCCACCTTCAGACATACAAAACAAATTACACAACGTGTGACAGGTGATAGCAGATGGTGCAAAGAACAGCCAAACAAAAAGAACAGCGCTGAGCTATCATTTTCTTGGTTGCAGTTGAGCTGGTATAATTTAGAGTTGTCATTAAGTAACAAAACAATCGGGTCAGCAGGAGTTCTACATCCTATCACATCAGATATTATTGATGTTGTTTCATTCCAGAACACATGCACCTGTTCACATTCCCAGACCATATGCAGGAAAGTTCCAGTTTGTTTAGGTTGACAGAACGTGCAGTAGGGAGTGGGAATGACTTTAGAGTTGTATCTCTTCTGAGGAGTCCAATATGTTCTATGGCATATGTTGAAGTGGATCTGCTGGTGATTTGGGTTCTTGGAACAGTGGAAAATGTTGTCCCAAACTGAGTTCTCCTATGGATACTTGTATCAGTTTAGCATAAATCTTGGACACTATTCCTCTCACAGGAAAATCAACAAACCATTTAATGACTGGGTGCGCCTCAAGACTATTTCCCCATGGTACTCCGTAACATTTTAGGGCTGATCTTAAGCGAAGATAAAAGTAAAAGGATGTACCGGGGACCTCAAAACTAGCTCTCAGATCTTCAAAACTCAACATACCTTTCTCACTGAATAGCTGGTCTAAAGTATAAATACCTCTGTCACTCCACTGCTTACAAGTAAAGGGTTTGTTACCAGACATTAAGTGTGCATTGTGCCATATTGGGGTATTCAAATGCCACTTATTGGTGTAGCGTAGTTGCTCCTCCACCTGTTTAAAGTTGGTCAATGTTTTGGTGATAATAGGGCCATAGTTTAGCATACACTTTTTTGGACACACCCCTGCAAAGGCAAGGTCTTGCAGTCTTAGACTTCCAATGAGGTTTTGCTCTATTTCTCTCCATGGAACTGCAGATGAGGGGGTCCATCCACACTCTGAGGGCCCGTAGCTGAAAGGCTCTGTGACACATTTTAAGGTTATGGAGGGCCAAGCCTCCCGTGTTTGTGGTACGTTGCAGGGTAGAGTATTTTAGCCTAGGTTGTTTATTATTCCAAATATACAGCTGAATTAAAGTATCAAGTTTCTTCCAGAAACTTATTGGTGGGGGTAAGGGGATCATTGTACTTGTATATTATGTTATAACTAACACAAGGAATTATGTTCATTTTAACAACAGCAAAGACACGCGCATTTAAGAGCAGGCCTGTCAACAGTAAAGCTAGGATATATGTCTGCAGTGAACTGTGAAAACCAAGGGACAGGATATTTACATGAATAGTGCAGTGAGTGAGTGCATTCATTTGCAAGCGGCTGTGTGTTTACACGCCCTTCGCACTAGTGTGTGTGTAAGTTTATGTACATGTGTAATTGGGGGCAACAGAACAGTGAGGTGTCAAAAGAGAAAGTCGTACGCTTCCTTAGTGATCTCTAGAATCCGTCACTGTGGCAATCAACTTTAGAGGAAGTGTTGGGGGAGAGTAGAGACTCTCATCAGAGGCATCAGAAATCAAACAACACACAGAGATGGTGCAAAGCCTTATTGATTTTTCAGAAAATTCATAATCCCTACCCCTCAAGCCTCCACGCCCACCCATCATCCCCTCCCCTGGTCTTACAATGAAATTGTTGCTTTCTCTCATACAAGTCCTCTGTGAGGCCAGTGATCTATTGTGTGGCTGTGTATGAGTAAAGTATTGTAAAAAAGATAAACAAGGAAAAAGTCAATAAAAAAAAAATGAATGGCAAAAGACAAACAAAAAGACTGAATCTGTGTTTCATGCAACAAATACGGTTTTGGCATTTGGCACCTCATTGAAAGCATACATGCTGGCAATGTCAGACTGTATAAAATAATACATTACCTAAACACAGTGGCACAGGGTAATTCCACCTTCTGACGGGGCCAGGCATGCAGGTAATATATGCATTACCCTGTTCAGGAAAACAAACAAAAACAATATATTCAGCACCTCCAAAATATAGTGCAATTTAAAAGAAAAAAGAATAACCACTAAGAGATCTAACAGACAGGTCTTCTGCAAGCAGATTTTATCTCTGTCCAATGGATCTTTGGAATTGGTCAGATTTTTGGATTTCTCAAAATCCTCTTTTCAAGGTCTTGTGTGTAAATATTTGATGGTATCAAGAGTAGGAGAGGGACCTCTTGCTGCTAGCTGGGGCAGCAAGAGTACTGACTACTAGAATACTGAGAGATGTGTTCTAGAAAAGACAAACATCCTACTTCCACACTTGTTTTCTGTTAGATAAAACAATATCATTTGTAAAATATTCTTAGCACTGTTGTTTTAATCCTTTCAAAATGTAGTGCAGTCCGGATGTTTCCTGCAGCTAAAATGCTAGTAAAATGCATTAATACATGTGTATTCTCCAGCCAGCTCGTACACTAACGTCAAACCTGAAAACAGACATCTACTTAAGCATGGTTGTGTATACACAGTTGTACGACACACATACACATGAACTCAATAGACTCTTGTACTTGTGTTTTTGTCTACAATGGCCTCTGGTCTATTTCTGGTGTTCAGACACTCAGCCTTAAGATGTGTGTAAGAAGTTGCTGGTTGGTCCAGAGAGAATGTGAAAAGAAGTGAATGCCCGAGACATGAAGAAAAATCGGTGTGGGATTAGTGAGGCGACTGTTAACACAATCCATCGCCCGTGGCGTTGGAGGGTTCTACAGCTGAAAACGCCAGAGCTACAGTATCTACTCGAGGAGGATTGGGGAAAGTTAAAGCTGCTTTGTAACAGGCGCACACGAACACACACGAACATCCAAGCAGAGAAGCACGCAAGCAAAGTACACACAATAAAGATGCAAGCTTAAATACATGGACAGTTACCTCACCCTTGTGCATTCCCACATTTCTTTTCTGTAAATACTGCTTCCGTTCACACACACACAAATTACATAGAAAAAGTACTTAGTAACGCTCCCTTGACAGACTCAGCCTTTGGGGGTATTCCCTTAAAAATTGTCACTCCAGGCAGGTAGATATGATTCACTTGTCATAACCATAAAATATCTGGATATCCGCTTTACCAGCACTGTATGCTTTCACCTACCTGTAACGAGAAGCCTTGATCACATTGGAAGGAAACCATGTCACCCACGGTGTAGCGGTCGCCCACTTTCTGGCCGTTACTGGGAGGCAGCGGCTCTGGGCACGAATCCAAACCTATTGCTTAGGACAGAGTCACAACACACAAGTGTGGACAGCGATCATTCTTCTGCACATTATGGCTACAATCAAAACCTGCAACTGCTCAACACATTTGTTATTGTTTAATTATTGAAAATCCATTACATAATTAATGGCAACATTTACACTTAATAACCTAATACCTATGGAGAAAAGGGAAACATTGAATTAAAACCAAATATTTAAAAACATGTAATTACACAGTGCTTCATTTTAATGGGCTTGTAATTGCACAATAATTGAGTAAGTTTTTTTTTCCTCCTTCCCATCATCATAACATTTAGAAACTGGAACAAGTCACAAAGCTATTCTACTGGTGGCTGTAATCGCAAAATCCTTGACTGTGATCTGAAGCGATCACTGTGAAATTACAAAGCAATCCTTGACAGAAGCATTGAGCTCCATTGGAACAAAGTGATTACAGTGCCAAGTACCGAGAGACCTGATATTGTGTTTTATTGGGTTAAAAGCAATGGTGATCCCAGCTATGGGCTGTGTTAAAGGTGCTCTAAGTGATGTGACGCGTTTTTTAGGCTACAACATTTTTTGTCACACAGCAAACATCTCCTCCCTATCCGCTAGCTGCCTGTCCCCTGAACACACTAACGCTGCTGCAGTGATGGCTCAATCACCTCCTTCTTGTCGGTTATTGGCTGGAACACTGTTTGTTATGGTTCGTGGTGCAAGTTGGCGCAGTTTGTTTTTGTTGCCGTTTGTGGAACCTGGGCTGTCTACAGAGACCACGTTTTTTTACAGTGTGTTCAGGGGACAGGCAGCTCGCGGATAGTGAGGAGATGTTTGCTGTATGTGACAAAAAATGTTGTAACCTAAAAAATGCGTCACATCACTTAGAGCACCTTTAATGTAAGGTAATTTGAGGTTAATTTAAGCTACAGTCACTTTTACAGACAGCAAATATATTCTACAGTTTCAGAATAATATGTCCTAGAGGAGACTCAACAAATACATATAAAATTCACAACTGCAGGCAGAGAAGCAAACATCTCACATTTTACTTCATTATTGATATGCCCATACACACTCAGTGAAAAGTAGCAATGGAAAAAAATGCTTATTTTTGTAAGTTTTCAACTGCCAAGTCATCTGTCAATAGGTTGTTTGAATTCAGTATTAAAATGGGCTGTTGTGCTGCTGCACCAATAATACATAAATAAAAGAAAGGAGAAATAGACATTCATGCATACGTTTTTTCCATGACGCATAATTATTAAGCAGGCAGTAGGGTGAAAGGTAGTGGAAAGGATATTCTAACCCAGCTACAAAAATAAGACCAATGTACTGTATCCCAACCTATGTGTAGGCACAGATAACACATACACACAGCCCTCAAAAAAGAAAAATACACACAAATGTACAAACACTCACACACAAGCCCACTCAAAGAGTTAACCTGCCCAAGCAAGTAGGTGGGTGGATGAATGTAAACATATCAGCCGAAACGGCCACAAAAGATTCAGAACAATTTATTGGCAACTCTTCAGAGCAGCAGGAGTGGCCATTCCACTGAGCATCTAGTGATATTTACAGAGGATATTTGGGTGGGAGGAGAGAGTAACCTAAGAGGCGCAGAGCAGGAAGCAATATGACAGATATTCACAGATACAACAACTAAAGAAGAGCTACTGCACAAGATGAGTGGGTGGATTCTTTGAAGTTTTGTCATATGTGGGTTTAAATAAAGTATGACTTTGACAAATTAATATGAAATTGATTCAAGGAGATTTGGTGATGCAATTCATGAAAGAGCTGCCTATAGTGGAAGGCTGCCATGACGTAGGTTTGACATCAAAGCACAATGCAGCTATAAATAACTGTTTCATGAAATGATCATGTTTGTTTTAACTGTAGGGAACAATCGGCAGTTTCCTAATGCAGTTGATTATTGCTTCAATAGTGGTTCAAAGAATCAAAGTGAATATAGGATTGGTGAAATATTGTAATAGAGGATGCTCTGACAACTGTTTGCATTATATACAGGAATAAAAAAGAAAGTGCATGTGTATGTGTACATTCATGTCACACAGAGAACACTAGAAATAAACTTATTCATACAAAACTTCATGGATTCAACCAAACCTGAGCTCAGAAAAACATTTTGTTGGTAAGCATATATTAAAGTCCGCATTAATCAGTGATAAACAATCAAAGGGTCCAATTTACACAGCCAGAGGCAGTGTGCCAGGTCACAGATGGACCTTTACGCTCAGGTCAGTTTAAGAGTGGGTGCCCACTAACAGACGGCACCCTTGAGCTCCAGATGGGTTCCAGTCAAGTTGTCAGAATACACATTTTGGCAAGGATTGGTGTCACCCTGCTGTGAGAAGGTCGACACCCACTGTTCCCGAGTACGCAACTGCGTCTAGTACCGTCCATGAAACATGCTTCATATTTTTAACAGCATGTCTTGCCGGTTGTATTTAGCCAATGAAATGTCAGAAGTGTGTGTCAGCATTATGCATTGCTTCTATTGGACTCCCCCCAGATTGTTGAGAATTGATTTGATAGACACACCAAATTGTTGGATATGTAAGAGGACAGCCAACTACTTCATGTCCTATGGTCCTGTGATAAGGTCCAGGAATTGTGGACTGGGATACATGATAACCTATGTCAGATTGCAGGGACCCAGGTTCCATTCAGCCCTAGATAATTTGTTCTAGGAGATGGATCAATCCTAAGTGGAATAGATAAGCACATAAGAAGCTGTGTCAAAAGTAGTGTAATGATATCCAGACAGATTATTTAAAGAGAATGTAGAAATGAAGGGGTGCAGTCAATCCAAGAGCTTGTGAGATGGCTTGGGTTGTGGATTTTGAAAAAAAATGTCATACAAACGGTTTGCCAGACTGGATGTCTAAACAGGAAAATGGGGAAGGTACCTGAGCTTTCTGTAGGGCTCCTATGAAGCTTTGTGCTGGGAAGAGACATATGCTGGGGTTTATGGTGTTGTCATTTATAAATATGTTTATTTTATCTATAGTTTGTCTATTTTGTTGCATGGTCTTGAATATTGTAGTTACTGTGTCATATTTTCTTGATTTTTGCCTGGGTGGGTGGTGATGACAGGGGTGGGGGGGTATGTTCATGTTACAAATTGTATGTTTTGTGTGTGGTGTTAAAAAAGTAAAAAAAATGTTTTTGTTAATCTCAAAAATAGAAGTGTGTCACCAGTTACTAGCTAAACTTGCCTACTCCCCAAGTGTAGCTGAGAGTTTTACCTACTCTTGTTTGCAATTGAATATGGGAATTTACATAAATGTATTTATTACAATAATATATTGGACCTGTAAAAGAAAACTGTTTAATATCTGAAAAAGTAGGTTGGTTGCAAAAAATACACCAAGATAATGAAAGCTACTTTGTAGATGCAAAAGCAAAAACATGCAGGTTACACAATAGAGAATAGTTTACTGAGTGGAAAAGCGGTCTCTATGTAAGGGTACACAGAAATGCAGCAGCAAACTCAAGGTTCAAGTTTGCAAAGCACAGTTCTGTGGCTATCTACTGTCAACAGCACAGGCAACTGAGAATTTAAAATAAGGAAGAGATCATTTAGGTGGGTGGCGGCATGTGCAGTAGGAAAGAATGGAGTAGAGCAGATAATTTAAGGTACATCAAATGCACATTTCGGCCTCAGTCATTGTGTAATGTGAAGTTGAGCTTGTACACAAACCGACTGGTCTATCTCACTGTCAATCAACATATCTATCTGCAAAATAAGCTATCATGCTTGCCTGTAACCCCTCCTTACATGTTGGGATGATCCGATCAACATGTGAGCATCAGCGTTTGGTTGTATCCCATTCGACTTATGGGGGAAGAGACTGAATAGTATGTTATGTATTGGGTATGAAGCTTTTGTAAACTATTCACTGTCTAACAGCTGACCCTTGACCCCGTATGACACAAAACAATGTTTCATTTTATCACATTTTGCCTTTTTTATTCATTGGTTATGAGGATGTTGTAAACCCAAAGTTCCTGACAGTTTCAACAAAAATCTCACAGCTGTCACTGAGTTAAAATGCTCTTTTGTAAAAAGCTATCAT
This sequence comes from Perca fluviatilis, assembly GCF_010015445.1. Taxonomy (NCBI): domain Eukaryota; kingdom Metazoa; phylum Chordata; class Actinopteri; order Perciformes; family Percidae; genus Perca; species Perca fluviatilis. The sequence goes on along the minus strand of NC_053118.1, from coordinate 13,945,917 downwards.
ATTTGACTACTTTAGAATTCTGATAAAATGCATTCAACATTTTAAATAAATCATATTATCTTATTTAGAAAAATGAAATAATTCCATATTTGAAGGTAATGAGTAACTTTGACAGGCTTATAAATAGCAGTAGTAACAAGTGATGATTATCATCACAAATATCAGATCGTTGTTATCTTCCTCTGTATGCTGATCATCATTATCATCATTAACCAGAAAAATAGTTACATTTTTGCTACCTTCATAATTAAGTAAAACCACCAGTCTAATAAATTTGACAACCAGGTAATCTGCTAAATTAACTGACCGTATCAAAACCACGATCATATTAATTTGCAAACATAATCAACATTCTTGATCCGGCCATCATGACATTTATACATCAATCATAATAAAAAGAAAACTGACACAAGGCTCACATTTCTTGAAAGTGGGCACAAAATCGGTCACTTGTGGGGTGCGAATGCACATAGGCAAGATTATTTTTATAACTTCGATAACTGAGAAGCACAAAAACCGTCCCGTCAAGATGCAGTACAACTTGGAAAAAAATACGGGAGGATAAAATACACTAATGGTAGGAATGTCAGTATCTGCAGGTAAAGTCAGAGAGAGATTCAATAATCATCAATCACATCAGCTTCTTCAATCCTTTTAAAAGCAGTGGGTGGGAAGGAGAGATATCTCAGAATTAAGTATGTATCGTGAGAATGCCTGCTGTGCACCTCGCTTACTACAGTCTGGTGTTTAGTGTGTACAGAAATACAGAAGGTCATGTACCTATTATGTTAAATCCCACCGCAGTCCATCACAATTAAAACAGGTTCAACAACTCTCCTCCAGTACCCCATGATTTATTCATCGAGCGTTTTTGGCTATCTTGCCTTCATCAGGTCGGTGCCTGAGGCCGTTTCCAGTTTCTGGGTTTCTTACTCATCAATGGCTAAAATGGCTGAATATCCATTTTTCAATACAGGTAAACAAATTCTGGAATCTTCAACCTAATTATTCAGGCTACTCTTTCAAAACACGCTGTATTCAACTAACCTCCATCACTTTTTCTGATTTACCCAAATTAATTTCAAAGTTCATCTGCATTTAAACTTAACGGTGAAAATAAAGAGACTTGCATACAAATGAAAGTGACACTTCTGGTGGCGTTGCACTAGCATTACTTTGAGACGGGTCACATTGACCAGACTAGCACATGAGAGAAAGACCACATCATAGCCATTTTACATTGTATTGCCGTGTACATTACCGCAGCACAGCTTACAGTATGGTTCACTGCTGAAGAAGCAAGTGTTAAGAATATGTGATTTGATTGCAAGTAATCAAGTATGTGTATGGACCAGGTGACTGTGATTTTTGCTCTTGGTCTTAAATGAGCCATGATATAATAATTTACTTGAAAAGTGCATAAATTCAGGTACTTATCAATAATCTGTAGTATGCTTAGCATTTACAGAAAACTGGAAGTACTTTTTTTATTTGATCTTTATTTATCCAGGTAAGCCGATCGAGAACAAATTCTCATTTGCAACGACGACCTGTCACATTCACACATTTATACTTGGAAACTGCCCAGTACAACCCCAGTCTCTGACCCAGATTTATTCTGTAGGTCTGGGGATTGAACCAACGGCCGCCCTGAAGCTTGCTTCTCTAACCTTAAGGCCACCACTGCCCAAGCATTACATAAGCATACACATTACCATGGTGTCATTTGAGTGGAGTAACATCATCTAATTTCAGTGGATGAATTTCTTTTCTAGAATTGATTCATTTTGTTGTCACAGTCACTACATGTAGCTCATGTGTGAAGTCAGCTATAGCTTACTGCATACTGTCTGCCTTAGGAGAGCCGGTTAAACGCTTGGCTTTTGAAAAGTCGTAGTGGTGGGTGGTATAAGATTTCTATAACTGGTCTCAATGGACTGCAACAATCCCCCAAAGGAAACATTTTAAAATGGATGGTTGACTGGCTGGGTCTGTGCCAATCCCTCTTGCCTTTTCTTCCCACTGTACTGAGCATTCAGAGAAATAATTTGTCGCTAAAAACTTGTGTGTAATAAATAAAAGGCTAGAAATAAGATACAAACATACAACCAACTAGTCTGGATAGAAAACTGAAAATCTAGTAAAAACTGAAAATCTGAACTCACAAAATGGGAAACAGACCACAAAAACAGAAATGCTTAATGAGCATAGTTCCACAGAGAAGCAACATGGCTTGATCACACATACAAATGTTTGCCAATAGGCAGACAGTAGAACCATATGGCAGGCAAGCTAAGAAATATGAACAGCAACAGAGAAAGCATTTTGACTGGAGCCGGGTTTACACAAAGCATCAGGGAATGCACTTTACAACGGCAGCAGTGGCAAAGTGTAAGACCGACATAGAGGAAAGAGCTGACTGAGACATGGCACTGAAGTGATTCTCAGCAGTAGGTCGCGGTGGTGGGGGAGGGTGTTAGTGCAGAGAGGAAAGAGCCCACAGAGAGAGACAGCTACGGAGTGCTTCCAGGAAAGAAGAGGGTGTTGTGGAGACGAACGCCGACTGCAAGAGACATGAATGTGAAATTGTTCTCTCTGCAGTGGTATGATGCTCGCGGACTGAAACGACTCACAGCGAGGACAGACTCAGTGACAGGAATGCTTTTTTGTTTTGCAATACATTTGAGGGAATGGACTGTTAGTTAGAGTGGAAACTGGTTTTACTCAAAACCACGTTTTTGTTTAGTTGAGTTGTGTATGAGATCTCAAAGCTGGTTATGTTAGCAGGGCTCTTATCACATCCTTTTTTTGAAATACACATCCTCCAGCATTTTATCTAAACATTTTGGAGTTCATGTCTTCTCAACTACTTTTCCCGTGTTTGCACTTTTTCACTGGCCTTGATGTACTTTGCTGAAAATGAGTGACAATGGGTCTCCCATAGTCACACATTGTACTAAGAAAATTGCTTTTACGTGAAGGTGAGCTGTAATTAACCAGCTAGCAGAAAGACAAATGTGAGGAAGAGACAGAGAAAGCACCAGCTTAAAATCCATCTAACCTTTGAGAGACAAACAGCAATGAGGAAAATTACCTTGACATTAAAAGAGACAATGGGAAAGTGCCAGAGATGTAAATAACAGTAGGTAAATTGGTCACAAAGGACTGTATTATTAAATATCTGCAGAAGAGCTCCATGCAAATCAGCAACCCTATTTTCATTTACACAATTTTTGAATGGGAGGACTTAGTAAATCAGTCGCTCCACTGGGGCCAGCTATACTCCTTAAATTTTAGTGCACAATAAATGTTCAGCATGCTCCTTTGCAAATATGCCCCTAACTGAATAGCCCACTGAGAGTGAGTAAATTTAGTCCCTAAATGAAAAAGGATGTGGGTCCAGTACATTGTAGCAATGGGAGGAAACGACCATCGGGGAATATCATGCCAGAATGAAAAGAGCGAAAGAAAGAAAAACTTTGCCCACTCACTCTATACCCTCACACTCTTTCTTTCTATGCCCAACTGTGCCACGCAGACCAGCTGTCCATCTTATTTCTTATACCTCTGTGCAGTAGCTGGAAGCCGGTGGCAGATGGACACATACAAACTGACAATGGACAAGTGACAGGCAGGCAGGCAGGGATGCCGTCTCTCCTCATACCTGTGTACTCCAAGTGGAAGCCAGCGGCAGATACACTGATGTCAGACTGGAAGGTCAAGTACAGGTTGTTTGATGTGCTGTTCAGCAGCTGAGGAATTGTTGTACCTGTGTTTTATAATATACATAAGACAATTACGACCATGTCTAGTCCATATTCCAGATTCAAGACTACCAAAAACATGTGGACATGTACAATGCATGAACATGTATTGAACGTCAATAATATGCACTATAGATAATAATTCAGATACAGTAACAATTCTGCTATAGGTTAGTTAAATAATTTTCTGGAGTCTGGACATCGCAGCCATTTTACCTCCATAAACTCGCTGAAGGAGAGTTGCTGAGTATATCAGCATGTACATACAAAATGATGGTGCAAAACTAAAATACAAAGTGCCTCACATAATCATAGACAGTATGGACTATATATATATATATATAGTCCATACTGTCTATACACATATATACACACACACATATATATATACACACATGCATACAGTATATATATATATACACACACACACACACATAAATATATATACACACATACATATATACACACACACATACACACACACACACACATATATATACACACACACACTCACACACACATATACACACACTCACACACACACATATATATACACATATATACACACACATATACATATATACACACATATACATATATATACACACATATACATATATATACACACACACATATACATATATATACACACACACACACACACACATATATATATATATAAAAAAAAAAAAAAAAAAAAAAAAAAAACACACAAAAAAAAAAAAAAAAAAAAAAAAAAAAAAAAAAAAAAAAAAAAAAAAAAAAAAAAAAAAACACACACAAATATATATAAAGTACACACACATACAAAAAAAAGATAAAATATAGGAATAAAGAGAAATATAAATAAATGGTGTTAAAGGATAGGAATGAATAGAGACACAGTAGTGGTATGTAAGTGAAGACAGAAGGAAGGAAGAGTATAGAAGGAAGGAAAGGTGGAGGAAAAGATAAATAATGACAGAAAGTATACATGCAGAAAGGAAAAGAAGGGAATAGGAAATGGAGGAAATAGAAGGAATATAGACAATGGAATGGATAAATGGAGTAGGAAAGGAGTAGGAAAATATGGAAATGGACATGTACAGTGGAAGATAAAGATAGTAAGGAATGTTGGAAGAGACCCACATAGAAATGAAAGAGAGAGAGCGAATTAAAGGAGAAGGAATGGATGGGAAGAAAACATGGAGATACATTAGGAAAGGAGCTGAAGGCAAAGGCATGATATGTGGACTCCAGAGCAGGAATTACCACATGGAATGGATAACTGCAAAGAAAGTTCAAGGGAAAGGTGACAACCAAGAGAAGGTGTATATAAAGTAGAAATCAACAAATTTACTAACCGTTGACAATGCATGGTTGGTAGTTGGAATGCACAAATAATCTGAAAACAAAAATGCCTTAATATAAAATGCTGAAGAAAGCAGGAAAAATACACACAAACATTAGAAAACAAATGCATTTAAAAACCAAAATGGCTAGCTGACCATGTAACATCTTGTTATCTCTCATCAAACATTATATTACTACGATCTGCATCGGTTTTCTCTTACTTGGATGCCGGCTCCCTCGGGGACAGAGATTTTCCAGGCACAGTTCAGATAGTTGGTGTATGGATCTGGGTATCCGGGAGAGAGGATAGTGCCCCTGCGGTCAGTTAACACCCCGCCGCAGGGAACTAGACAAAAGATAACAGATTGAGAAGAAGAGAACAAAAAATAGAGAGTCAGTCATGACAGAGTTCAGGCTGAAGTCTGCACACACACCTGCAGAGCACGGATGGGGCAGGGGTCAGAGTGGGAAATTAGCAAACCGTCAAGCATTTAAAAGCATCATGCCACCCGCTTATACATGGCTTTTAAATGAGAATCTGTAAAAACACTTCATATGATGTAATTCTATGGACTCCAAGGAAAGCCAGCCTGATAACCATAAGTTGTACTCGTGGTATATATTGCAAACAAGCTTTATTTTATGAGTTTTAAACAGTATCCTGCATCATTGTCCACGTGATATTGTCCTTCAATACCTCAGTGGAGTTTTGCATGGCAGCGCACTCACACCTCGCTCTATTCAGACATTCAACAGTTCAAACCTGATGTTATTTGATCTCTCGCAGGCCACACAAATCACATCTTTCAATCGTGAAAGCTATTCCTCTCAAAGCGCACCTTGTTTCTACCAGTGCCACAAGTAACATATTTATCAAGCCTCTCGGCTCTCAGATGAATCTTGAAATGGAGTCACTGGCCAGGTTGTGCTGACATTTTCAGGCACTTTGATATATTTGAGCATGGGTAAAAATCAAAATGAAAAAAGGGCCCCAACTGTTACAATTTCTTTATTGCTTTTCAGACAGTGCCAATTGGCCTTGTATCCGGCCAGCTAACTTCTACAGTGTTTGGCTCCACTTTTTGTCCATTAAGGATTGTGGTAACCCAGCCTTGCAGACTAGAATCCTTTGGATTATTACACACAACAAAACACAGAAGCAAATGCATTTCCTTCCTATTGAAATGTAATTCTGCTGGCTAATACAGAAACAAGCAACCCATTAGGCTGATACACTATCACAATAAGAGAAGTCTAATGCACAAGTGTGTTTGCTTTATCATTTATAGATTTGCTCGGTGAGATCCATTGTTCTGCTGTCACCAGCTGGAATGGAATCTGTTAAACCATTGCATACATTTCAACATAAATGACAGATACTATATACTACAAATAGAAGCGGTATACATTAAAAGTCTATATCGAAGCCTAGTGACTAAGGTGTACCAACTCCTTTATTGCTTTTCCTAGAGTTACCTAGCATTTGCTGTAAAAGGTTCTCCTGTATGAGCAAAGCTGTCACTCAGGGTGGATGATGTCCTTCAGATGTTCAGAGTAGTACGATGGGGCCTCACAATGAAGAACCAGCTGCTATTTGTCAAGGACAAGGGTTTACCCTGTACAGGTCAATGGTAATAACAGTTTTTCAATATCCATCAGCCACTGGAGGGTTCAATGTCAAAGACAATGGGAGACACAGAAGATTAAAGAAGAAAATATGCTAGTCATCACAAAGAAAAATCACACATTTTCAGCTATCAGCTTCCCACAATTTCAAATTCATCGATATTTTATAGGTTATGTCTACCTGATGGAATTATGCCAAAGAGACTAGTCCATTCCATTAATTCCAAGTGACACATTCGAGAAAATGACTTCAGTACTGTACCTCACAGCAATCACACATCGGAGCAATCACACTTTAATATAATCACCGCCGCGGTAATGTCATCTTCAGCTAACGCAGTTCATATGTATTAAGTATTGTTTAACTCTTGCTTCAAGACTAAAGGAGAACAGCTTGTGTATTGTTTTTAGAATTCTGCTCTGCAAATGAAACATGAAGGTCAATGCCTATTAAATCTAGAGTACTGTAGTCAGAATGTAGTATCCTGTGGACACTGGTTAAAGGTTCCTTGAAGGTACAGTATAAGGTGCCAATTCACTAAATAGTCACTGATAGACATAGTTAGTGACCGAGTGTCCAGAATGTCATTGTCAATAACTGTTTTCTATTGAATTATGTTCTGCCGACTGTCCAGAATCATCAGATCTTCATTAGGTCCAACATTTAATGCTTGAGCAAAATGTCTGAATATAATAAAAGAACCCTTTCAAGAATAACAAAATATAGGCCTGTTCTCTCTCTGTACAAGTCTATAGAACTTAAATTCTTCTAGCATGAGACCACATTTTTGACAACAAGACTCATTCCAGACAAAGTCACAGTATTTCAGTATAATTTAACAGCTCCTTTGAGTCCCCTGAGCTGTCAGTTAATGTAATTGGTCGAGCAAGATTAGAAATCATGACACTCATAAAAGAATGAATGCTCTGCACCCGTCTCAATCTGTAGCAGGCTCATATGTCAGAGTTACTGCAGGTAGACAAGCGTGGAGACTACACACATTATGAGACACCATTTGACACCATCTGATATGCAGGGAATTCACCGCAACTTTTAATTAAAAGTGTTTTAATCAAGATATCAAAAACCTATCTGCACACAATGTGTGTAGCATATAGGGGTTTCACATCACATGCATTATTGAAAGGAGACATAAGCTCATTTTCAGGTTAATACTTGTGTTTGGGTTTCTACTAGAACATGGTTACATGCTTTAATGTTAAAAAAACTAAACTAAAAAATGTTTTTTCTCATACCCTCTGAATATACCTGTAATTACCTTATGTCCAAAACGGCGCATGTTATTGCCCGTCTCTTTAAGCTCCTCTCCTGAAAAAGTCCAGTCTACTCTGATTGGTCATTATATTATATCGAAAAGTCAAAAGAATTACCTCCTATGTCCTTTACTAACCACTTTTCCTTAACCTCAATGGTAAACATCATGAGGTCAAAGACTCTACTTTAAAGTTAACTAAAGTTCTTGCATTAAGCTGTTTATTAAACCACTCAAACAGTGCCATAATTACATTATATTAAATTGGGTTGAAATGTCTCACAGAAAATAAAAGCACGGTGCATACAGGGTTACGGCTGCCGGCTTTACTGCACACCTTAATATTCTGAATATGAATGGCGAAAAATAAACGATGCACTGAAGCACCTTTCCTTATCACTTAGACAATTCGAACAGTTCTTATCATGGCAGCCCCTTAACTACTATCGGGTCATTTCACTTCGTTAGGATCCTTCTTAAGCAAAATTGGGGCTGAAAATGTGCATATGCCACTTCCCACGCCAAGGTTGTGTTTATAAAAAAAACTTGACGGGAGAATGTGCAGTCCTCCACACAAACTCTGACCCATGCGTACGCACATTTTGGAGACAATAGGAATTGGCGATGCAAATGGTGAGATGGTGAACTGAAGTCAGACTGCAGAAAGTAAATGTGGGAATAACGATTACTCGTAATATTTTCAAGTATTGATGCCTCACTCCATATCATCCACGTTATCATGAAGATTAAATCCAGCAGTGTTGAGATTGTGAGAGTGATATTTTTTCCATAAACACCTTGTAAAATCCAACTCAAAAATTTTCTTAATTAAATCGGCGCTGCCTCTCCGCTACGGAGTGCAGGAGGAGATGACTGCATGGAATACAGGATAGCATCAAATACCCTAGATAGATAATTAGATAACAGCAGAACACAGTGTAAATAACTAAATATCGTTTTTTAATACTGTGCATATATCATCAAATGTCAAAGTCTAGAAATACAGCAGTTAAGCTCTCACGCAATCGTTACACTTAATCCTCGTTATCAGTCCGAATTTTAATACTGTTCGTGACAAAACCTGCATGAACAAACGTGTGTTTGTTAGACTTTCATCTTCAAATTGTATCTCGGGGTGGGGGATACCACTAGTTGATGCTGTGATTTTGGCAAGGTGTTAACAATTACAAATAGTTGTAAATGCTGCATGATGGCACTGCTGGCCATGCAGGACGACTACGCTAATGGAAGAATCAGGTGAGAAAGAGGCTTCAGGGACCATGACGATGACTGGCTTATATGCCAATTTAAATTCCCTAAAGCTGTGCTCTTGGATCTATGCACTGAATTGGGTCCAGTAGAGAGGGCAACGCGCCAGAACCGTGCTGTCCCGGTCCAAATACAGGTCCTCACCACTCTGGGGGCAAACGGCTCTTTCCAGAGGGAAATGGCAGACAGTTGTGTTTTTTATAAATATTATATACAGTGTAATCTTTTTCTATACAATTATATATCACTATATCACTTAAATTTAAGTATATATATATTCCTCAATTGCTTGGTTTACTTGTTCATTTTTAGGATAAATACATCCGACAAATGTCATAATCATGTTTATTCTTCATTACAAGCAGTATAGTTTAAGACTTTACTCTGAATTTCTTAAAATAAATAATTAAGCACCAAAGTGGACACCCCTGCCCTGAAGAAAACTATGACTATTTCCCCAAATTGTGGAGGGCCAGTTCAACTGGAATTGTATGTGGAAAAAATTTAACTGCTTCCATTCTCATGGAAAAGTTGCATTTTTGGGGGCTGAAAGATATGACCAATATTAGCCAGTTGGTCAAAGTCATTATGGATAATACTGTATAGTGAGCAAAAAAGAACATACTTACACAGTTTAATGACAAAAAAAAAAACTATTTAAAAAACACAAATTGCTTTCTGTATGTGGTCTTAATGTTTTGTATGGGTAGGTGGTAGGGCTGAACGATTTTTGAAAATAATCTAATTGCGATTTATTTAAAAAATATTGCGATTGCGATTCGATTATTTTTTAAGCTCTTTGTCTTCTGTATTAGTCAACAAAAACTAGCAATAAATCATTGTATAGTATGAACTTCACAAGATTAGATAGATTAAACAAGCTGTTCTTTCCTGGAGGCCAGGCCTGTATGTGATGGTGAAATTAGGTGATGCGTGAATTTATATGAATGACCTCTTTTATTTAACTACTTCAATCCCAGTAGTATATTGAGCACTGACCAAGCCTGGTGGAAACATTCATATGAAAGTCAGAAATAAATCACACTAAAGTGCAGATTGCAGAAATATAAAAACAAATGTGGCTTTACAACACTTAGTAGTATTTAGATTTAATTATTATTTACATAGACATATGTAAACATGTGGATTGCATTTTTTAAACACTGTCTTTGAACTTTACTAGACAGTTAAATAAGTAAAATATATACATCGGTGTATTTTCTTTAACAGCGCACAAGAGGAGCTGCCTCCAGCCCCCTCCTCCCCTCATGAAGTTGTCGTGCTGTGCATGACACAGCGTCAACGACGCTGCACTAGGCTCAGAGAGGCTATCGTATCGCGTTAGTAGTAGCATGCTGGTGTTGCCGTGGGATTAGCTAACTGTACTAATAAAACCGTTGAAACACCGTGGCCACGCTGCTGTGACAGCTCCCCGAACGTCATTTATCAGAGTCTGGTTGCTTAACCCTCTGCGCAGTCTCCTCCGGCTCCATATCTTTATAATGGAGCTAACCGGAGCTAACCGCTAATCAGAGCTAATCGTTGCTAACCGAGCCTTCAGTTCTGCGTGCCTGTATTCATTAACTGCATGTGTGGACTGGAGCCCGAATAAAACCCTTACAAGTTTTAAACTACAACTCAGAGTTGTTTGAATGACAGAAATCTGCTCAAGGTACGGCGTACCGTTAGCGTGCTAAGTTGATGCTTTCTCTGCGGACTACCGAGTGCGGACTGATTTGCTCTTGTGAGTCACGTGACCAAATCGCAGCCTTTGCGATTAGGAAATCGCGTTTTAACATATCGCGATATTATCGCAAATGCAATTAATCGTTCAGCCCTAGTAGGTGGTGGGATTTTTATTTGAAATTGTTGTTCTTGAATCTGCGATGCTTACTTTCTTGATAAAAAAGAAGTGCTGCAAATACACTGTTAGTCAAACTGGCAATACTTTCCACTTTCATTGCAGAAACTTAAACTCCTAGAAGTGACGTCAAGACCAGCTCATTTTGCTCCAAGAAGCCCTCTGGCCTGGCCTTACCACCACCCCCTGACTGAGACACTTGAATTGGTCTTGGGTGGCTATTTCAAAACAAGAATGCACTGTTTAAAAACAAGCTCAGTGTGACACAGTTTAATTTTTGACACCTTCGAAAAAGTGTTTAAGCCAACAGTGAATTCCATCCATGTGGGCATACAGAGTATGAATCATGGCAATCTCTGAGCTTATGTAATATTGGGCAGCCGTGATTTTCTACAGTCAGCAGTGATTTAGTTTGTGTGAGATTTAGGTGCCTTGCTCTCAGTTGGGCAGGAAAAGGTTGTGCTCATTTATCAGTATTTTTATCTTTACCTATAAAAGACCCTTCTTAAATGGTGATATAAGCAAGAGATTCCACAATTTACACATGACACTGAAAAATTGAAAAATCATCTGCATTACTTACATTTTTTAAAGCTCACTGTAAAGTACTTCAAGTCATACTCCACCAGGAAAGAAACAAAAAACGTCTCTTTATTCTCGCAACTATACTCCATAAAATTCAACAGAGGCCACCCAAACATATATGCATCCATCCAGGCAAGGCTAATTAAATCACGATAGAGCATTGTGCTAGCATTACTAAGCAGCAAAGCCTTAACCCTTCCTTGGCTTTGTATTTGTGAAATCGGAAAAAAAACAAGTGTTGCCTGACGATCCAGGTCAATCACAGCTGGACAAGGAGCTGGAAATGTATCTTCTGAAACACAGGTACCTCTCACAGGAGAGCAGTGTCTGATGCCATCATATCCCATAAAGAGGGCTTGAATAATTGAGCATAGTGTTTTTGTTGAAGCTTTCATGATATATATCCCTATTCTGGACTAGTACACTGCCGCTGGGGGAGAGGCTGCAGCCAGATTTAATCTCCAGATAAAAACTATTGTGTTTAAAATGGAACTGCGCGTGCCGCTGCTATTCCCTTACCACTTGGCAGTAAACTTGGATGAACCCTGGCTTGAAATCTTCCGCACTCAACGGCTGGAATTATTTGCTGGCTGGCACAAGGCCTGACTTCAATAGATTTCTCCCTACTTCATCTGCAGTTCTTTATCTTCCCAAGGTAGACATGTGGGTGTCTTTGCAAGACCGAGTGCATGTCCATCTACAAGTTGGGTAACAGTAAGTGCAGACAAGGCATGTAAATCTGTTTATGTTTATGAATGTGGGATATGTGTGTAGGTCGATGCATATTTAAGCATGTATAATTATGTGTCCATGGTTCTGTATAGCCAAAGAACGGCGGCTTCAAACCTGGTCGGAACCCAGCTAGGTATATTAAGAAGATTAGTAACGTGTACATGTGAAGGCTTCATCCGTAATAAATAAATATTTGCTTAAAATAGACAATAAACTGCTATAAAGGCATTATGCCATGCCACAACCCTATATACCCCTATATTCTACATCCATTATGGTGACAGAAATTGCTGAGATTGTTCATAACTCACTCACAGATATGGCAAAATGGATAGACAGATTCTAAGTGATTGGGATACTTAAACCCACAATAACTGACCTTTTCTGGATATTTGGGGTCAGCGGAGACAAATTGTGAACACAATAGTAACACATCTTTAAGGTTGATATGGCAAACATGTTCGCAATAATTTGCTTATGCACACATCCAGCAGTTACAGAGCAACATTAGCATTTATTTGAAGTAGTGTTTCTGGCCACCTGACAAATTTAACTATCTTTACTCTCTTTTAGCTCTGTTTTTGGTCTCTACCAACTAATGAGGGAAATATATGTCTCTTTAGCTATTAAATGCTCCTCAATGTTCACAAGCTACTGCTGAGTGGAGTAACGGGGGTTATTTCCACAGACTTCAGCCCTGTCCGACCACGGTATTAATTAACACTAAGCTACTGTTAGCTATTTTATTGAGTTTCTATTTAGCTCCACAAAGCTAGGCTTTATTAGGCTTTGAATTTTAGGCTATCATTAGATTGTCAGCATAAAGTGGTAACTCACTGTATGAATGCATAATATATAGCATTAAGATGCATGCATCATGATGGTAAACCTTTATTGTATTATAATTTCTTTCACATCCATAAATCATTTTGGTGTTCCTAATGTTTCATCAACCTCTATTAACATATGGAATGGTAATATATTAGAAACACCTTCTACTGCAAATCTGTTGTATTGAATTGCATTAGATAAACTGTGAATTGAGTGTATGTAGTGCATTAGAGATGTGTACTATGTAGAAAAAAGTACAAAAGTGTGGGCTGTTTGACATTAACTTTACGTCTTTTTTTCCCCCATTCGTCTGGCAAGGCACAGAAACTGAAATCCCTTGTCTGAGAAGAAAATGTATGTGTCACTTTGTTGTTCTGTTTGTCCTTGCCTCTTTCTTCCTGTCTGAAATATCAAGACCAGAGATAGGCGGATGCTTTGCATTGGGTGACAGACATTAGGATAAGTAATGACTAGAAAAAGCAGACACCAACCGTTGTGCACCTGCTCCATCTTTTTGGATATGTGTGCGTGTGTGTGTGTGTGTGTGTGTGTGTGTCTGTGTGTGTGTGTGTGCGTGCGCATGCGCGCATGCATGTCTGCGTCTGTAAGTGCATGCAGGGGGTGAGGCGAGGGTTAGAGGATGAGTGTGCTTACCAACACATGTGGGCACAGTGCCGTTCCACTGGGCCAGGGCATTGGGCACGGCCTCACACCTGATGGCGTTGGAGCCGTGCAGCGTGTAGCCTGGATTGCATTCAAACAGTACCACCATACCGATGCCAAAGTCGTTCCCTATCCTCTTTCCAAACCGGGGCTCAGGGACCGAGCTACACTGAGAGGCGCTTGTCCGGGGGACAGCTAGGAATAAGAGGGGAGGAAGCGAGCATGAGAGGAAGAAAATCAAAGACAAAGAGTGGTGGGTGGGCGTGATAGAGAGAAAGACAGGGAGAAGGAAAGATGGCAAAACAAAGGAGTCAGAGAGGAATGGTGAAGCCCTTGTGAATCTCCTTGAACATCATTAGTCACTCTCGTCTGCTGTGCCAGGATAGGCTTTTCGACTCCACATCATCCTTGTCTGCTTTGCTCAGCCATGCCCATCCACAGCCAATGGCACTCTACTGAACAGCCCTTTATGTGATGAGTGCAAGGCTAAAGTATCTTTTTTTCAAAAGCTAGCAAACACACTCAATGCACCAAAAAAAGTTTGCACATCAAAATTCTGCAAACGTAACAGAAAAAAGCAGCCTTACCTTGGTAGACAAAGTGAAATCCTTTGGCTGTTTCTGTTCCATTTGTGGTAAACTTGAGCGTTATCTTGTTTCCTGAACTCAAAGGGAGTGTCTCGCCTAAATTACAAAATCAAAGGAGACATTATAAACTCTTTCAGAGGATGCTGTTTAGACATGTCCACAGATAACTAACTAATAATTGACATATTATGAACATAAGCTCTGCATGACCTTAATTGTAAATTAATCTGGGCAAATGAGGAAGAATATTGATTCAGTTTTGTGTAACATGTCAATGTGATTTAAATGTACAGTTTAATCTGATCTACATTATATCTCCAGTGTTATAGCTAGAAATGGCAGATCCAATTACTTTGAATGTTTTTACATTACTTCACAGTCTAATCAAGTAGAGTGTGACAACAATTTACAACAGCTGGTTTGCTTTTGTTATTTTAATTGGGATCTCATGAGTTTATTCAATTGTAATCATAATGTATTATGTATCATGGTGTTTCATTATATCACAAATCTACAAAGGGAAAAAAACTCTTTATCCTTGGCAGTATTTAGCTAGAATTTCCAGATTTTTTATTTGTCTGGGAAAAATAGTTATTTGATTTAAATTGAACTGAGAGACGGATGTGTTGTCTTGCCTGTAGTGCAAAATGCTGTGCTTCTCGGAACCATTCATATCTAAGAGCTAGAAGCATAAATAACATAAGACACTACCTTTAAGGGTTCCAGTGTTATGTTTTTACCTGAGTGTGATCCATATATGGAGGAGAGAAGGGCTGAATCTGTGGACGATCCGTCATAGATCTCGACCACATCACTGGCTAAAGTCTGGAATACCACAAACTGACCAAACAGCACTGCAAAGAAGTGTGTGGTGTTGTGAGAGGGGGTGGGGGTACAGATATTACAGGTACATCAAACATGATGGTGGCATACAAAACTTTTATTTCAACATTCAGACCATTCACTGTGGCTTGTATTGTCCCTGTAAAGCAGTTAATAGGTAAGATGGTGAGAATGGAAATAATTAACTTTCAAGAGTCTGGCTGCTGCTTTGACAAAGCGGAAACCTTGAACCAGTTACACAGAGGTTAATGTTGTTTTGACAGGAATACCCCAATTTGCTTGAGGAGTTATGTATCCAATCTAATATGCATGTGTCTCTCCCCAGACGGGCACCATGGACACATTTTTACCTAACCAATTACAATAGTCATAAGATTTAAAACTTTAAATAAAAAATTATTATCAGAATGTATTTATTGAAATGCATTTAAGATAATTTTGTTATAAATGCAAAATGCACATTGGCACACAGTACAGTATTTTTTATATTTTTTTTTTTTACAATTTTTGGCTGAATACAGGTACAAATGCAATGGTACCTAACGGAACCTGACTATGTCCATCCAAGACGGAGCATCTCCAGAAGAGAAATTATATTACATTATAGTTCTCAATTGTGTTCAGTGCAGTTGTTCTAATGTTTTTAAGGCACATTTACCAGAAGCATGATACATGTGTTTTATTTCATTTAGATAAATTAGACATTTCAGATAAATCCTAAATAAACAAAACAGAAAATCAGCCATGTAACATGGCTTTCATGTGACGCTGTGACTCTGCTGATTGTTTGTGCGTCAGTGAGAGATTCTGAGATACAGAGAAAGCGAGGATAAGGTGAACTTCATTTATTTGTTGCTGGCACCTTGTCAAGAATTGTGATATGCCAGTAACAGTAGTTAATGTCAATGTGTCTTGCGTTTTGGTAATGAAGAAAGATTGAAACAATTCTACAAATGTTCATGACATTCATGTTCTGATTGACAACTTGTTTTGATTTTTTTTGTGTTGGTGAAACCAGTACTTTGTTAAAGGTGCAATATGTAACACTGACAGCTAGCATTTAAAATAGTTACTGCAGTCCAAATTCAAAATACTGGAGAGAGTCGTCTACCTCGCCCCCTCCTCCCCAGACTTGAAGTTCAAGGAGGTTGCCAGGTTGAGAACGCAACATCCAACAATGTTGCTAGACGCTAGTCTCACATAGCCAGACATTACTCCACAGCGCAGCGCAGTAGCTAACGTTAGATGCTGGCTGTGTTGACAGTCATTAAAGCCCGTACTCACGTGGAGCTCTGTACCCGACTGACAACCACCCCTATCTCTGCTTAAAATTACAGGAACAACCGCTAAAAAAAAAAAATCATAACCTCGCCATCCTCTCTACCTGACTGACAGCCACACTTTCTTGGCTTAAAATTACAGCAACAGCCGCTAAAAACACCACTACCTTGCTGTCCTCTCTACCCGACTGACAGACAAACTTTCTCATCTTAAAATTACGGAAACAACCGCTAAAATAGCGCAAACTCATGGTCCTCTCTACCCGATTTACAGCCACCTTTTCTTGGCTTAAAATTACTCACCGTTTGTCGGCTACGGCCGCTGAACTGGCTACACATTGTTAACAGACATGGCCCGCTTGCCTGGTCCTCTGCTAACCTTACCAGTTATCGCGTGTTAGCATGGCGGCATTAGCCAGGAACAGTCTGGATCACTTTACTTGCTGTGTCAATTGTTTTTGCGAGTAACCAACTCAAGTACTCTATATAATTCAATGTGAGTACACAAATGTTGAAATGACTGAAAATGGCCCTCCCTAGTAGCCGTGATAAATTAACCTGAAGCTTAATGCTTACCTGTTCAGGAGTAAATTAGCCAACTCTGTGTCCTTTGGGGCTCTAAGCTGTCTCCATCTTTCAAAAACATCTCCAATATTTACCCGAGTTTGTTATGTCTCTGGTCATGCAACTGTTAGAAATATGACAAGGTTTTTTTTTTTAGGTTGGGTAGAATCTATATCCACTGATCCCAGCTGCTTCCATGGCTGTACTACAGCTGTAACGTGCTAGGTTTGCATTTTTTATATGTATATATCTGGCAACACGGCCCGGCTGTCAAAATGGGCGATTTATACCAACAAACAGGCCAAAACACAAACAGACATTCCGTCACAGAACGGAAATTTCAAAAGAAGTAAATACTGGCATTAGCATTGTTGTCAGAACAGATACTGTGTTTTCCCTCGCTTGGTGGAAGACTTAGGTGCACGTATTTTGGGAGTGGGGAGTGGGGGGGGGTTTACGCATTCTTCCAAAGTAACATTTGCATGATGCAGTTTAATGTGCTGTAGCTGAGCAGCTAATTAGCTATCTAGCCTGCAAACTGATGTTAGCAGTGCACGATTTCTCTGTGAATGTTCGTGTGGTGGCTCATTCAACAAGCTATGGTACAGTTCTAAACCTAATCTCAACCTGTGACTGCCTGCCTATTATAGAACTTCTGGTAACACTTTCCTTAAAGGGATGTGCATAAGTCTGACATGACACCAGCCATGAACATCAAGAGTCCTTATAAATCTTTATAACTTAATGCAAAGTTAGCATTGTTTGAGATGTTTGTATTATGGCAACTTCACATTAACAAACAACAATGTATGTCATTCATAAAGACTTCTTCATGTTCATGACAGGTGTCATGTCAGTCTTATGCATACTCCTTCAAATAAAGTGTTACCGAACTGCTTAATGCAAAGATGGTCTAAAATGAAGCAATTTGATTGTAAGGAAACAAGTTCTCAAATTTCTCCCTTTTCATTTTTGATTTCTTTCTCAAAGGAGAAGGCAGGAGAAGTCATGTACACAACAGATATGTATGGTTACTACAAAAGGCACCCAGCTGATCGTGCTTTGTGAACTGCATGGAGAGGGCATCTGGACAATGTCTTTGTAGAGTCTGACCTTTAATTTAATTTAATTCCTTTACTTAATGACATGTCACGTGAGAACAATATTGTTTATTACAAAATTATAATTAAATCTTATCCTGAGTAAAAAAGCAGTGAGGTAAACTACTGAGAACTTATGATAATGAACACAAAATTACCAAAATAATGTCCTGTATAACTATTTCTAATTAAGAATTCCAGATTATATCAATGTGTACATGCCCTTGAAAATAATCAGATCTTCCTCCAACAATAGACATGGTTGACAGGATCACTACTTCTGTGATACCATGTGTGTTTGTGTCTGTGCAGTCGTGCATGCCAGTGTGCATAAAAGTAGTGAATGTGTGTGCATTACCAATGGTAAAATTATAGCCTCAACCTCGCCCTCTGGTGCACAGGCATCCTGTGAAAGCTACACATTATTCACTCACATCCCTTTTATCCTGCTCTCCCTCTTCTGATGGGCGTTTACCGCATTACCACAATAAGTTTATTTTTTGTGCGTACCATGGGTCTGAGCTCATTAGCTTCTACCGTGTTTTTCCCAAACACCAGCTTAAATCTGTCAACCATCAGGCAACAACAGCCACAGTGTTGGTGGTTAATTGAGGCGATGCACAAGACAGGCTCTTACTAAGGTTTAGGCAAACCTCCATCAGGCCAACAACACTGTGCCATTCCTGTCATATGGGAAAGCACTCACACCGTGACCACATCACAGGCACTGAGTTGCTTATGTTCGGCTACGGGTCAGGTATCACAACCATGATGGAATTGGATTTATAATGTATGACAATAAATCATAAACTACTGTTATTTAACCTTTCCAAGAAAATGAATTCCCAACTGTCTCACTCAGTTTAATGATACAGTGTGTGGGATGGTTTGAAAGAATATTAATATGAAATACCATCCTGTTTTTGAAAAGTGGGTTTAATCTGTGAGAAACACCATTCCTAAATAGCAAGATCTCATCTTAAATACTAAAGTATGTGTGGCTTCATCAAGCATTAACCTTGAAGAATAATTCTGTTTAGATAGATTTTTTTTTTAAATAGTAAAGTGGTTTAAATCAGCAGATTTTTTCACATTTTTGGATATTAGCTATTCTAACTAATAAGATTATATAAGTTGCAGTCCACACAACTGAGTTAAATGTGTCATGAAAATAAATAAGTTTTAAACTAGTGAAAGTAGCTGCTCTAACTGGTAAACGGTAATGCAGGGTAACTATAAATTGGGTCATGTTGTGATGAGCAGACTTCAAATGGCTGAAACTGCTAAATGAAAAGCAAGGCTGTTATGGCCAGTAATAGCTCTCGTCAATTGTTAGCAACATTCACATGCCTCAAGGCAAAATATACACAAGGCCCACCGGGGAAAAGGTGTAAAAAACACTGGTAACAGAGGCAATTGCTAAAGGTAAAAAATGGCAGCATATGTTTGTCCTTCTGGCTATGAATTATGGAGAAGCTTTCTGTCGTCTTTACTTTGTAGCTGGTCGGATCTCCTCTGGCTTGTAGCCTCAGAGTACAGCACCGTAAAACCATTATATCTGCCACATAACAAAGACGGACATGGAAAGAGAGAGAATGGGAGGCAGAGTAAGAAACAAAAGTGAGAGAGTAAAAACGCCCCCCAACAGCTACTTTAGGCAATGCGCTGAAATGGTGATTTGGACTGACTGACCAAATGACAGTGCTGAAGACATGGAGCGAGAAAATGTGGGGTTATGTGTAACAGTTTGTTTTTAAACTAAGGGTGCCTTACTTCTTACTATGCGTGACATAAAAAAGATTGAACAACACAACAGCCAAGAAGAAATGACAACCAAAAAAACAAAAATGCACGCAGGTATACACACAAAATAAGGTGTGCTCACACAGAGCAGCACAGGCTGACTCTGTTTCTTTATCTGTTGAGTGAGAATGCCTATGGCTGAACCAGGGTCTGTATAAGAGATGATTTCCCCCTTAGGGACAGCTCACTGCTAGGGTATTAGCATACCAACACTGTGCTATGTTGAAAAGGCTGCTCTCCCCTACTTAGTGAACTCACACAGACACACACACAAACACGAGCACATGCATACACACTCTCACAGGTACAGTGTCGCTCATTTCTGCCTCTAATCCAAAGCCAGCCATGCATGTCTACAATCTGCTCCTTTGCTGTAATCACGTCCAGATATTAAGTCAATAAATCATTGTAAACTTGTTACCTAATTTATGCAGGACTTTGATGAATCTTTTGTCCTCTGTGCCCAGCCATGGCAGTGCAACTTAATGCGCTTGAATGATGGACAACATTTTCATGCCTGGATTTTCACCTTGAATTATACCAAAGCAGGTAAGTCGCTTTAATCGGATACCTCTTTGGGTATTAGATCATGAGTTTAGTGCATTCCTATATCTAATACCGCTATGCCTGCTTGGCTCAAATGATGAGAAAGTATAATTACAGGTTGATCCTACTCTAATGTGATGGTAATCTAATTCTCCTTCTGTTTAAAAGCAGTCATTTTGAAAAATGTGACAGGAAGCTGTGATGGTTTCTACTATCCTTGGCGGTTTTTGACAGATAATGGATTTAGGGGACTTTAAATTATTAATATGATTAAAACCATCAAGTCAAAACAGTGTAAATCATTTACAGAAAACAAAAGGAGTTTTAAGAAGAGCAGTCGCATACACAAAATTGACTTTATAAGATTTACCTAGCTAGAGTTCTCAAAAGAATTCTAGAGTTCTAGAATTCTTTGAGGCATGGAGTCAACAAAGTGATGGTTCCCACTTCTTGTTTAATTCTGACCCAATACATAGTTCCTGCTGACATTTACTAGTGCATTCACACTGTGAAAATCCCTTTGCCACCACATCTCAAAGGTGCTCTATTCTGCTGAGATCTGGGGAAAGTGCACGGAAGTAAAGTAAATTAAGATCACTGTTATGTTCCTGGAACCATTTTGGGATGATGAGTTCTTTGTAACAAAGCTTGTTACAAATATCTATTTGAAAAGGTGTAGACTGTGGTGATGAATGGATGCACCTGGTCAGTAACAATGTCTTAGTACATTATGTTATGGGGTCTGAATGGTGCTCATGGTGTACCTTCATGGTAGTAAGGGGAGGAATGAGTGCTACGAAAACATCTCAACACAATTACACGTGTAATAATAATGTATTGTATTAAGCTGGCAAGATGAGTCACAGAATTTGGTCCAATTTCTTTGCCTCAATTATTATCCCTGTCTTTTAATGAAAATAATGAAAATTAAAAAAAGAAGGGTTACACTTTACTTGAAGGTATCTACATAAGAGTGACATGACACTGTCATGAACGTGTCATAAACATTATAAACAAGTCATAAACGTTCATGACATAACGCTTCTTTTAGTAAGTGTCATTTGGTTTTTGTCATGACAAGTTATGGTTAGGTTTGGGTTCATGTGTCATGACTGTGTTCATGACAGTGTCATGTCACTCTTATGTAAATACCTTCAAGTAAAGTGTTAGCAAAAGAAGTTTACATTCCGTGCGTTTCTAATAACTTCCAAAGTTCTAACTAACCAGGGATGCACCCTATGTGAAATTCTGGGCCAAAATCGTTGTTTAAAATAACAATTTGGCCAATGTTTTGTCCTGTTTTTGTTATTTATTCTCCCTTATGTGCCAGGGAAAGAAAGCTTCATTATAAAAAAAAAAAAAATAACTGAACTGTTGTAAAGTAATTCTGCATTTAATTACACTATCTTTGAATGGAAAAAAATTATTTTGTGAAACAAATTAAATGTAAAGGCAAAAGTGATTAGAAACATAAATAGGGCTACCTTTTACCTCGTTTTTTTCATACAGAATATAATGTTCTTGCCGCTGATCTTTCTCCAAGGCAGTAATACTCCCACAAGGCCGACATTTTCTTTTATTTATAAACAAACCAGACGTGCGCACATTACCCGTTGCCCTCTTACGTCATGCCAGAGTCGTGTCCAGCCAGTGGCTTCTTCTCTGAAGCAGCAGCTGCAGCCTATTCTACTTTTTGGATAATGACCATTTAGCCAGTGCAAAATTGATGCGACACAACAGATAAACATTGGCTACTGCCATCGTTGAATGTCATCTTATTTGCAGACAGTCAACAAGGCTAATATCCAACACATCCTCATAGCTAAACAACAGACTAGGTCCTTTGCCAATGACATATTTATACAAAATATTTAACGTTCCATTTAACGGTCGCAGTTTTAAACCGTGGTTAACATTGTGGAACTTAAATGCTTTAGTTTATGCAACAACACTGCTTGGATAGGTTTAGGTAAAGATCATGGTTTGGGTTACAATTAGTAAGTTTGAAGTGAACGCCTACCAACAAACTAGTGAGGACCAATTGGCCAATACCGATGTTCAGCCAATAAATTAGTGCATCCCTAATGCTAACCAATTACATATGACATGTTTATACAGAATCATAATGAGTACTAGAAAAACATCTTGCAATGGTATTACACCAGCCGCACATCAAACTGGGCCAAGCCTGCAAGGATAGCTGCTTGTTGTTACAGGGTTACAGAGATTGACCCTGACACTAATGTCTAACTGTAATGTCTAACTAATGTCTGTAATGTTTAACTGTAATGTCTGTAATGTCTAACTGTAATGTCTAACTGTAATGCCTGTAATGTCAAACTGTAATGTCTGTAATGTCTAACTGTACTGTCCATGTGTAATGTCTAACTGGAATGTCTGTAACGTCTAACTGTAATTTCTGTAACGTCTAACTGTAATGTCTGTAATGTCTAACTGTAATGTCTATGTGTAATGTCTATGTGTAATGTCTAACTGTAATGTCTAACTGTAATGCCTGTAATGTCTAACTGTACTGTCTGTAATGTCTAACTGTAATGCCTGTAATGTCAAACTGTAATGTCTGTAATGTCTAACTGTAATTTCTGTAACGTCTAACTGTAATGTCTGTAATGTCTAACTGTAATGTCTATGTGTAATGTCTATGTGTAATGTCTAACTGTACTGTCTGTAATGTCTAACTGTAATGTCTGTAATGTCTAACTTTAATGTCTGTAATGTCTAACTGTAATGTCTGTAATGTCTAACTTTAACGTCTGTAATGTCTAACTGTAATGTCTATGTGTAATGTCTAACTGTAATGTCTAACTGCACTGTCTGTAATGCCCATCTGTAAAGTCTATGTGTAATGTACTAACTGTAATGTCTGTAATGTCTAACTGTAATGTCTATGTGTAATGTCTAACGTTAATGTCTGTTATGTCTACCTGTAATGTCTAACTGTAATATCTGTAATGTCTAACTGTAATGTCTGTAATGTCTAACTAATGTCTGTAATATGTAACTGTAATGTCTAATATCTAACTGTAATGTCTATGTGTAATATCTAACTGTAATGACTGTAATGTCTAACTGTAATGTCTGTAATGTGTAACTTTAACGTCTGTAATATCTAACTGTAATGACTGTAATGTCTAACTGTAATGTCTGTAATGTCTAACTTTAACGTCTGTAATGTCTAACTGTAATGTCTATGTGTAATTTCTAACTGCACTGTCTGTAATGCCCATCTGTAAAGTCTATGTGTAATGTACTAACTGTAATGTCTGTAATGTCTAACTGTAATGTCTAACTGTAATGTCTGTAATGTCTAACTTTAACGTCTGTAATGTCTAACTGTAATGTCTATGTGTAATGTCTAACTGCACTGTCTGTAATGCCCATCTGTAATGTCTGTTATGTCTACCTGTAATGTCTAACTGTAATGTCTGTTATGTCTACCTGTAATGTCTAACTGTAATGTCTGTAATGTCTAACTGTAATGTCTGTTATGTCTACCTGTAATGTCTAACTGTAATGTCTGTAATGTCTAACTGTAATGTCTGTAATGTCTAACTAATGTCTGTAATATGTAACTGTAATGTCTGTAATGTCTAACTGTAATGTATATGTGTAATGTCTAACTGTAATGACTGTAATGTCTAACTGTAATGTCTGTAATATGTAACTGTAATGTCTGTAATGTCTAACTGTAATGTCTAATGTCTAACTGTAATGTCTGTGTAATGTCTGTAATGTCTAACTGTAATGTCTAACTTTAATTTCTATGTTGGACTGAAGTGTATATTGTTGACTGCACAACACAGGGTAACGGTTGCCAGATTTGTGTCAACATTTAACTGACATCCGTTAAACATGTGGTTAAGGTTAGGACAATCAAAGAGAAAATCAAAATTATAAGGGCTCTCCTATAAAATGAAAACAAGAGCAGAAGAGGCAGGAGAATAGACAACATATCGGATTGGTTTAATGCTATTGCCTCTCCACTATAAACTATGGCTGCACTTTTCAGTTTTGATCTGGCTTCTTTATCATCCCAGCTTTTGGAATGGAGTCTATTCCCTGTCAAAAACAAGGGCATGTGCTGCAGATAGGATCATTACAATATAGCAGGGAAGAGAAATGCCATAATCTTAGAATGGCTCTTTCAGTCTCCATCTCTCCCCCCTCTGCTATTTGACCCACTGGATCACTTTTGTGTTTTATGTAGTTGATGGATTATCAGAAAACTCATGTAAAATATTTCCACAATGCAAGGTTTAGATCCTCCTGTGTGTATTATCTTGCGTATACATACACTGGTTGCAAGAGAGCAATACTGTTTAGTTTTATCTCTTTAAAGATGTGTTACTGATGTTCATTATGTTTAAATGCCTACCAGCATTTATTAATTTATGTCTCTTTAAGCAGCAACATAGATGTTTTGAGACCCATTAGTCCTTTTTTGTCACATGCATGAGTATGTTGCCTTTGACCTGAACAAACCAATTTTCTCCTGGATTGCCTTTGGGTTATACTGATGAGTAGCATTACTTCTAGTCACAGGTATGGAAGCACATATATTATTACTGTTCTCACAACAAGACCGATCCATAGGGTTTTATCATGCAGTCAGTGGTAAAATTATTCTATGTAGCACATAGAATAAAAACAAGTGGATGACCAAAGATATATAAAATCTCACATCCATTTATTACCATTACAATGACAATAAAGAGAAGTCTAAGTCTCTCTAACTCTAAGTCTAAAAATGAGACCGCAGCAAAAGTAATGGATAGATAAATTATATTCCTCAGTCTATAGCTTTAAAAACAAGTCTGCAAAACATAGGCCTACAGTATATTTGCCTCAGATGTTAATATTAATAATTAACTAACTACTCAGCAGGCAGACAACTCACCAATGCCAGATGACTGCCAGCTTGTTACACACGACACGTCAGCAGATACTGGTATTAAATAACTACTTTTCTCCACATTCAGACATGAAATTATATGTCAATATTTGAAGTTAATTATTGAAAGTTTAATCCCACTGACACATTAGGCAAAAATAGAAAAAGAGCCTATGGCCAGATTACATGTACATCACTGTAATCCATCCGAAACTACACTATAAGAGTGTATATGATCCACAAGCAATACAAAACAAGGCAAGGAATCACACTGTCCTGTGAAAATGCGATTAAATATTTAAGGTAAAATTAAACAGTTACGCACATTAGTGGCATTACATTTACAATTGTATTCCTTTTTATTTAGGTATGGCTTAAACCCAACAAAACCTTGCCAGTACATTCATTCTCGATGGTGATAAAGCACTTTTGGTGGAGTATTTATCGAAAGTATAAAGGAGTATGAGATAAAAGGCTCTGGTTCTCAGGTATTATGTGGAAGCTAATCAGTGAACCTTGACTGCCTCTGAAGGGCCTCTCCCTCTGCCTCAAAGGTCTTCAACAGTCAAGCTTAAGTCAGCCTTCCAACTTCAATTATCCAAAAAAGTGCTTTCATCACAGTTTTGTGCTTCTTTATCAATTTGCCATCAAGATGTGACGGCGATACCTGCATCATCTGTATAGCCATCTTATTCAGCATCTAACCCTCTCTCTCTCTCTCTCTCTCTCTCTCTTCCTACTTTCTGTGTTATGTTTATTTTCCACATTCAGCTATACCTCACCTGCCCACTAGGCGACCTTGGTAAGTATCCAGCTCATGACACCTCCCATCATCAGCGTATTACTCTTTTGATCAGCTACCTGCCTGCACATTTGTTCCTCATTCACTCATCAAAGTACCCATCTACCTACTTTTCTTGTTATCATCTTATGTTGATAATGCATCCTGGGACACTTAATGGAACAGACCATCGTTAATGTTAGCAGCTCCACCTGTTTTTTGTTTTTTTTATTGTATTGCTGTGATGAGGCTAAATGTCTTCTTTGAAAAGAGTCTATGGGGTTTAAAGGTACTGTAGGTAGGATTGGGAAGATCCGGAACTTCTCAGTCCCTCCCCCCTTTCTGCTAAAGCCCAAAACGGTCTCCTAAGCCCCTCCCCCCACAAGGGAGAATGAACGTGTGTGCATGAGCAGTGATTGACATGCAGTTAGACACAGAGGTGGAAAGTAACAAATTACATTTACTCACGTTACTGTTAGAGTAGTTTTGTTGTTTTATTTTGTATTTTTCAAGTAGTTTTTAAAATCGGTATTTTAAAATGTACTTGATTACAGTTTGAGTGAAGGACTGTATTTCGCTACATTACAAATCCCATCAGTTACTGAGTAAAAAACAAATAAATAAATAAATAAAATCGCACCCGGAATGACACCAGCATTCTTTATTTCGCGCGAACTTATGCAGCTTCTTCTTCTCTGGTTGCAAGTAGCAAATTAAAAAGAAGTAGAAGAAGAACTGCAATGTGTCGCACCGTCGGACCCATGGATGTAAGAGAATGGTCAGACCTGGATGTGTCGGCGAGCGGCGAACTGAGTGGGAGACATTAGCATGGACGTAAATGAGCCGTTATCCCTCAAAAATGAC
The DNA here is from genome assembly GCF_010015445.1 of Perca fluviatilis. Classification (NCBI taxonomy): domain Eukaryota; kingdom Metazoa; phylum Chordata; class Actinopteri; order Perciformes; family Percidae; genus Perca; species Perca fluviatilis. Next base: position 13,918,700 of record NC_053118.1, on the reverse strand, counting down.
TTGACTGATGCAGAGTGTGCACCGATATATGAAGCTTTGCTAGTTATGCTGCAAAAGCAACAATGCATCCAGGTATGCAGCAGTCAAGACCAGCTTTGAGACAAACTACAAAATCAACAAAACAGTAAGCCATTTTTTGAAGGGCAGTTTATTAAAGAGTGTTTAGTGGACTCTGCTGCACTAATATGCCCAGAGAAAAAAAGAGACGTTTGAGAATGTGTCGCCTGACATAAAATTAATATTGAGCAGAATTAAGTTTAGCCTATTGGTCCGGCCCTCCACAACAGTCACTGTTTCTCATGTGGCCCCTTGGGAAAATGAATTGCCCACTCCTGCCAGGACAAGGTATGTAGGAGACTGGCTAAATTAATTCACATACTACATCTAATTAGCTCATATGGGCTACTTAGGTGTGTCGAAGCTAGCTAGTCTGGGCTGTAAACATTAGGGTCTGTTTATATTAATATAATTAACAGTCTATGGGTTTAACCCATTTATGGAGTTAAAACACATGATTTGGCCTTGATTTGCATTATAAGTGTTGTTTGTTTGTGAAGAAAAGAAGGATGGCCCTCAGAACTAACAATCTATGGTACTTTTACTTTCAATTGATTGAAAACATTTTATGGGATGGGCCGAACTAAAATTGCACATTATACCTTTCTAAGGGTCTTAAATAACATGTGACATGTTATGTTGTTATTACATGTGTATACATTTGTATCGATGTTTATACATTTGTATAGATTTTTCTTTAATTAAAAACAAAATAGTTTGGGATTTTTGACCCCTTGTCCTATTTTCACTACATGGGAGAGATTTTGTTCTGTGAGCTTCCAAATGACAACAGTTCCAAATCTTCCTCCATTCGCTGTCCATGTTAAACATCCTTGAAATTTCCACGCAAAGGCACAGCGAACCACTTATTTGAATCGCTGATATACCCAAATTTTTTAATTTTTCCACATAAATTTTATATCAAAACGTTCCCCAAGGACTTGCAGCATCTGAGCCTCTTTCACAGGTCGCTCTCAGTGTCCCTCAATGGCAGCAGTCTGAGTCATGGCCACGATTAGTAAGCATGATGCAGCATTTTCGCCAGACAGTCAAATTGCAACTACAGACAGTAATATGTTGTTCGCTTGCCACTGTTGTGCCACTGTTGTAACACCTACAACTTTCATACAATACTTTTAAATATATATTAATTCAAACAATTATTAATTTTTATGTATTTATTACAACTTTACCTTCTTCTTACACATTTAACCATCAATCTAGTTTAGCTTTCACATTACATCACTTTTTAAAAAAAACTAATTATTCCACATTTTTTTTACATTAATGCTGTTATTCAACTTATCAATGAAATTCATACCAGTTAAAACAATTCCTACTTTCCCAACTATTCTCACTACTTCAACTACTTGATAGATACTAGATTTAATCCAGTTTAGCTTTAGCAATTTAGCTATTCAGCATTCGTGTGAATGCCGAATAGCTAAATTGCTATTAAATTGCTATTCTTCTTCTGTACACTGCTTATGTGTTAATTGTTTTTATCAGCTATAACCACAATATGTTTGCAATTGGAGAGTTACATTTCACAAAAACATTTTTAGTCAGTCAAGCTACATGGCCATGATGGCAGCAGATTAAATAAGTGGGAAACCAAAGTTCCTACTGGTACAGAACCACTCAGGTAACTATCATTGGGTCATGCTGTGAAAAGCAATTGCTCAGGGCACAGCTAATGTTACTGGAATGGAATGCAAGCCCATTTTTGAAAGCCAAAGCCACTGCATTAGCTACATGTGCCCTAAGGCAAAAATATACACAACGACCACATAAGGTGTTAAAGACACTCACAGCACAGGCAGGAACAAAAGGTAAGGAAAATGGCAGCATATGTTGGTCCTTCTGGCTATGAATTATGGAAGAGCTACTTGGGGTCTTCGCTTTGTGGCAGAACAGGCCTTCTAAGATTCTGGGCTGTGACAGCATACACAAGCCTCAATTACTGAAACCAGAGGGATTGTATGACATCACAGACACATATATTTTTAATGACCCATTATCACAGTGAAATTGCATTAGCCCTTTTGGCAGGGATTATGCGGCTGCACCTTGGCACAAGCTGCATCCAGTACATTAGGCTTCTATCTTGGGTGGAAACTACCTGCTGTGGATTGAAAGCTGTAAATAGTGGTCACCTCAAGGGAGAAGAGAGAGGAGGAAGAGGACAAGCAGTGTTTCCCACACATAGGCTAATTTGTGGCAGTGCGCCATACAATCAACACCGGCCGCCACATATTGCGTTTCGTTATTATTTCCCTGCTCTCCTCCGTCTCTGTCGCACATGTGTCTCTCACACACACACACCCACACACACACACAACCACACACACCCACACACACACACACACACACACACACACACACACACACACACAAAACACACACCCAACACACAACACAAACAACACCCCCTCCCCGTGCACACAGCCTCTGTCTCCATCAAAACAAGAGAAGACGGCTGGCGAAATTCACAAGTTCACGAAAGGTTGGTATCTCGTTAACACCTTTACACAATTACACATTAAAAAGTCCTATAAAAAAATATTTTATATTCTGAATACAATGTTGTCAGTGTGTTAATGGAGTCCTGACCCGACTCTTACCAAACAAGCTATTGTGCCTGCTTTAGAAAGTTAACTAGTCGCAAGTTTGCAGTAAAATGCAGTTGGGTTGTCGAGGTCAAAACACAATATGTAGCAGCTGTGAATCAAATAAACTTATTATAAATAATGTTATGTCTTTTTTTTACTCTTACACTGAATGAGTATTGAAAAGTATTTTCCGCAACTGAAAAAGGCACGTGTAGAGGATGAGGACCAGCCTGAACCGGAGGTATCAGTCTGAAACAGAGCTGAACAGTCCGACCAGTGTAATTAGTTATGTAATTAATTTGTTTACAATATTTCCAGGCTTCAACCAGTTCTGCTCAAGCAGAAAGACAGGGTCACTGGGAGAGAAAGAAAGATTTGTTAGGCATTGAAGAAAGAGTAGGAGAGGAGGACAGCATCCAACAGCATGTCCTCCTCAGTTTTTGATACTTGATTGTTTTTACAAAACGCCTCAAATTGCTTTGTAATCTGTGGGAAACACTGGGACAAAGATATGTAACCAGCTACTTTTACTTCCAGTTTTAGCTGCCCTTTTTTTGCTTTTTTATTTGCTTGGGTCTATCATCTCTTTTACTTGCCGAGTTTTGAAATAGTGTACAGTACTCTTTAGTGGCGTATCCGACAACTAGCACAAGCCATTGCACTCGCACAATGGGTACACAGAATCCCATCAACTTGAAAACCACAGGTTGTCAAATCCAGTCAATCAAGTGAGTGCTCGGCACACTCAAATTACACATCGACAGACGTGTGTATCTGTTGAGCCCCATATCAAAAACACACATCCTACATCAAGGTGGGGCCAGAGCAGAGTTCACAGTTCATACGAGGTTAAGCACACTGAGGTAGAAGTAGTGTATATACTGTAAGCTGATGCAGACAGACAAGGTAATGTTTTTTGTCTGGGATGTAGCAAGTCATGTACCAGGGTGGCCCCAGGCATAACTTCTTACTCTCCAGCGAACATCACTGATGAGTCAACAATCAGCCCCCGGGGGTCAACGTTTCTATGATCGCTCTCAGCAGCACTCTGTTTCTTTCTCCCTCTTCTCATTCCCTGTCTCGCTCATTATAACTTTCTCACTTATTATCACTCTCCATCTAACTTCTTCTCTCTGAGCCTTTCACATTCAACCAAGATCTATGTGCCTCTTTATGTACTCCCTTTACCTCTTGCAGTCTCCCCGGTCTCTCTCCACACTCATTCTCTGTCCATCTTGTTACAGCCCAGATTTATTACTGCAATCTGTCAGTGCTCCCGTCTCGCCTCCCGACACATTCTGTGGCAACCAATATGCATATGTTGTTGTTAGTATTATATAGACACATACACTGGAGCTATAAAAAGCCTCGGGCAGATAAACAGAGGTGACTGAATGTTGTGTCTATAAAATCAAATTCACCAATGACTCATTGACTCATGAGCATCCTTCCAGTTAGAGACTACCATAGGATGAAATTCAACTTTTGCAAAGTTAACCACAATTAAAAAATATGGTGTTATAATGGTTATTCGATCTGCTCCATAACCTTGTTAAAGTTAGTTTCTAGAGTTAGAAGTGTATATCGTGGTACACGTGGTAGTGTTGCAAGAAGAGCCTTAGGATTTAGCTTCTATTTTCACCTTCAGTCATGAAAATGGCTTCTGACAATCATCTCAATTTTAATGAGATTTTAGATCCACAGTTGATTTTCAAAGGTTATCCACAAAGTTGACGATAGTTGGAGTGAATGTAGCTATATCTCATTCGGGATATATGACGCACGATCCAATTCAAAACAAAAAAGCACATACTACCTTGGAAAAATATACATATACAAGAAATACCATGGAGGGTCCTGCTAATTGGATGAATTTGTCTCACCTCTGAAGCCATCAAACATTCAGAAAAGAGGCTGCACCGAACAAACAAATCCTGAGGCGAAATACAAACTATACAAACTTAGGCTGCAAAAAAAAAAAAAAAATCAATGTACCAATTTACCTTTACCGGTTTGGCATTGTTGTCAAAGTGTATCCACATATTTATTTTTTCCATTTGTACAAGTGCACACAATGGAGTGTTATCTTGTCAAAATATCTCAACTGTCAATCTCCCTGTTTTTATGTAAAAAAAAAAAAAAAAAAAAATGCCATGCACCCATTGAACATGTTACATGTTCATGTAGCCAACATGCTAGCCAACGGACTTGTTGTAAACAAGAGTGAATTCCCGTGGGACAGTGTATGTCTGTATGTTTACAAGCAGTGCCCAAGGCAAAGGTTGAGTCCCATGAATAATTCATCTCTTTTAAAAAAGAAGCAGAATTATTTGAAATATGACTACAACCATAATTTCTGACAGAATAATTAAACATTAAAGGGCAAAACAGATGCACATTGTACCTTAACGACATCTAGATTACACTGTGGCGTATTATGATATTGTGGATGGATGTTTATTACTTGCATACATTATGTTAGTATATCAGGTGCAAAATGTGCCATGCCAAAATGTGGTCCAAAGGAACAGGGTTTGTATAATCCATCAGACAGTCAGAAACCATGACAGCTTGGATAGAATACAGTACATCTATACAAACCATACTATGACACCACTGAATAAAAGATCAAACACATGTATAAATAAACATACAAAACTTGTTCAGCTGTCACACTCCTTGGCACTGACAACCTGTCAGAGAATCTTAACACACAGCGTAAACCTGTGTTCTTAGAAAAACTCCATCACAATAGAAAAAAACAAAAAGGAATGTAGCTAACGATGTCATTAGTATTAGTCATATGTATGCATGCAAAAATCTTGTAGTTAAAAAAAAGTCTGCAGTAATAAAGGACTTGCAGAGCTTGACAGTAACAGCTTCCCCAGACAACAAGATCTGAACCACTATCAAACACTGGATTCCATCTGGTTGCCCCTGTTGGCAATCAGTTTTTACTGTTATTTAAAAAAAATAAAAAATAAATAAATAAAGAATGCTGACTTCATTGCCTTGGTGTAAAAGGAAAAGAATAGTGCTGCTGTCACATTTATGTACTCTTGTAGACACTATACTGTCACTACATTTCTTTTATCACAACCTGTGATACAGTTATATTATCTGTGAGATAACTGGCAAGATTTGGGAAGATGGCAACATTGCACATTGTAATACGAAATCAAGTTATCCTTGAAAGACTTGTCAACAGTGTTTATTATTTACTGAAATATGAAGAACACTTTCCAGCCCTGCCTTGTTTGCCGCATATCCACATCTAATATAGTTGTGATATACCTGCTGAAGTACAGATCTGAATGGGCTAACAGGAGGTAATTTCCCTACTGCATTTAACTCATTATACTTGACGCTACTTTGTAAATATGCTATTTAAAATAAAAACATGTCTATCACTGTTATTTCTATTTTTCATTGTTGGCGACATTAAGCCATTTGTTTTTAGTGAAATCAATCTTATGACGATCAACAATTCAAACAGCTTTCATTCTGGCAGCCAATAGCTGATGGCTGGTTGCCACCCTGGCAACCATAACTCAAACGTGATGTCAGGCGCTGTGCTGGCACTGACATCAATTATTCTAATAATAATCATTAAGAACACATGATACATTTTTTCAAATGTACTACTTCCAACTCTTAACCTGTTAAGTGCCCTACAGTGTGCTTGCAACATATTTCAAATATTAAGAAACATTTTACAATACATATATTTATACCAAGGACTGCCCTTGTAGCTACACCTTGACAGCAAAAGACATCACATCCACATAATAACCCAACACCCCTCCCAACTCAGGTGTAAAACCCTCAGGTCATTGAGCCAGAGTCATGAGATGATATTTCCCACTGACCATTTACTGCCAGTTCAACATGGTTGATGTACTGTAATGTCTCTAAGGCTTATGGTACGCTATCGGTTATATAAGGGACAGACTAGGACACACGTTTGATGCGTTACCCTAGGTGCTTACAAATTTCAATTACCTGTATACTAGACACTGAAATGTGATTCCTGCTATCACACTGCCTATAGGCTACACTCCACTGCCAAGCAGCTACAGAGAAAACAGAATTTATCTCCATACTGTTTTATCTGGAGGTTAAAAACTCTAAAATGCTGGACTCTACATACATTACTTGTCCTTATTTTTGAATGTAATTTAACTCAATGATTAAGTAAAATAACTCATCTCATCTCAATGAAAATAAATAATTCTAGGTTGGTACTGTCAAGCACCTACATGTATGCTATTGCAGCAAAACCTGTAAAGAGTTGGAGATAGGATGTTGGTGCAGCGGCATGTGCATCTGTTCTGGCTTTAGTTTTTATATCAAAGCGGGGCGCATGCTTTAGATAATTTAGGATTTCATGTTACATCATAGCTAGAGTTGTTGTCCCAACATTGTAAATTTGATCTACCCAAGCTGTGAATTCCAGTTGCTTTGTGTTAGACTACTACCCAGAATATATTTCCCTCAAACCATGCCACAGCGGCCTTGTTCACAATCAGTGGGACTTTTCAATGGCCTCTGTGCCTACACTCCCTGGAATAAAATCGCCAGCCCAGGTGGGAATTTTGTTTGCCGACTTGCACACTCCATTAAGCTTTTGCAGGCTGTTTAAGCAAAGGCTGCATTTTCTATGCAGTATATTATAAATAAAAAAAAGAACTGTGGGACTCCATGAGCAGTGGGAGATGGCAACAGAGGATGTGAACTGTCAGGCTGGATCATCACACAGGGGACTAATCTGTGTTTCATAAGCACAGGGCTTTACAGAATAAAAACCTCTGCCTACGATTTCTGCAGCTCTTTATGACTAACATGGAATACTGAGCAGAAGCACATCAAGGTCTTCCGGAGATCTTTGCTGATTTATGTATATACAAAGACGCTTGTATAAACCAGTGAATTTGGTTGCTCCATCTACTGCCTACAGCCCTTCACTGCTTGTCCTTCCTCTCCATCCTACGGGTACAGAGCATCTTTTCTGTCAACACAATCAATTTGTGTTTGCCCTGATCTTATTCTACTTCATACATAAGAGTGGGAAACAGCCAGCAGCTGCACCCTAATGGTATATTGGTATGGAATGCTAACATGTACAGCATGTATTGATTAAATGTGATTTCATTAGACATGCACCACTGTGAGGAATAGCAGTGGCCTTCACTGCCCTTTGTCTATTCATAGTGTAACCATTGGCTTGATTCATTGTCAATTCAGTTGTCACATATGAAGCAATTATACAGGGATTGAATATTAATCAAGCAGCAGACAAGCATTTATCAATGGTGTGTCAATGGCCTGTAACCATCAAACGTACTTATCCAAACTAACAAAACACTGAAACACATGAAAAAAAAATTAAGCGCAACAGGGAAATTAATTATGCAAGTCTGAACATTTTGTTTGGTAGTACTCTTATCCATCACCAGCTCTGAGAATAAGCCTCTCCATTTTTTCTTCATAGCCTGTGCTCTATTATCATCATTAACAGATAATTATCTTAGCCTCCTCCCCTCACTTCATCTTTGAAGTAAAAATATTTCTGGAAGCAATTGAAAAGACTATATGTAAAGAAAATTTAAAAGAAATCAGCAACTCTATAACATATTGCTTGACATGCTTACCAAAGTCCCCAGGGACGAAGATGTCATAGACACAGCTCTGGCCTCTGGTGTAATTATGAGGGTAGTTTGGGGACAGCACAGTTCCCTCTGAACCTGTGAAGTGCCCGCCACAGGGAGCTGTGGGGACAGGAAGGCAGGCAACAGAAAAACACAGTTAGCAAATGTGAAACAACCAGCTTACAATACCTGAGGAAATTGGGCAAATAAAATACAATCAGCAAATCCATGTTAACTGGCACAAGTGCACAGGTAAGCAGTTCATATCACAAAATGAGATGAAAAGTCACCTTTGAACATTCAGCTGCTGACAACTTTTGGCCAGCATAACAAAATAATTTGACACTCAACACTTTGAGGACATTTTCAAAAAGGAAAGTGAGCTATAAAAAGGACAGAATGAAGTAAGAGGTGCGTTTATAGGGTTAAAACCTAAAAAAGAAACCAGTGAGGAAAAGTACTTTTTGCCTTCAAAACACGTAAAAACACTATCGATCAACAAAACACACCATCACAAAAGTTCCACATGCCTTGACTTCATTCAGCCTATTTTGCCCAGCAGTATGTTTTGAGAAACTTGGACGTAACTTTTCAGCTGAAACAGGTTTTCAGTCAGCAGTGTAAATAACAAGTCAAGTTGTTTTAAAGTTCCTGGATAAGTATTTACAATCTTAATTGATTGAAACATTAGAAAAGACTATCCATTCATGTTAGGGTTATGCTACTAAGCCACAGAAAGGTATGATGACTCCATCCACAAGGGGGGAAGCAACACCTGTCTTTGAAAACTATTAGCTCCAAACCAAAATCTTACCCTTATATACTTTTACTTGCACCATCACCATAGTGTAGGCTGATATTCAAGTGGCGACCAGGTTCATCAATATAAGCTGTGGTCTGTTCTGCACCTGCGTCACAGCTCAGAGTACTATCTTAAGCCGTTAATGATGTACCTAATTTGCCAAGAGGCCCTCTAACGCAGTTGCCTCAGACCTCACGGACCAAGCCATCAGGTGGGGGAGCCTCGACTGTAAACAAACACACACTCATTTGTCAGAGAAAAGCTGTCACCAGCTGCTCTGAACCCCCTGTGGCCCACACAACGCACATGTCAATGCGGTTTCATCGAGCAGCAAGATGAACAAACGTGAACAGAGGCGCTAATGTAGAAAGACTGATCAGCAATTTATCCGCATTTGGTTGTTGGGAGTAGCAAGAGGCATGTAATCAAACATATGTGATGACTGCAAGTGGGACTCTGATTCAAGTTGATTTGTCAGACAGAATGGGAGCCATGGTGTGGTGCTGGGTGAGAATGCTGCTGGTGGGAATGAGGGCACACTGTACTGTCAATCCACAGCAGGTGAGAGCAGCACTACGGAAAGGAAGGGATTCTCAAGATATGCTTTAATGGTTCCATTCTGACAGGTGAGTGTAGTGCTAAGAAAAAGTGGGCATACTGTAAACCTCCAAAAATATTTTGTGTTCTGCAAAAAGACTGATGGGTAGGAATAACCTAAATCCCCAGAATAAAAAGGTAAGTTATTATCTATACATATGATGATATTGAGAATCAGGTCGCCATTCAAGCTGTCCATGTATTAGGTTTCATTTACAAAGAGCTCACAATTATCTTTAAAATCCAATCTAACAAAATGTTTTAAACATGGCTACAGTATGCAGCCTTTTTTTTTTTAAACGTGAGATTAAACACAGAAAAGGCAGCTGCAAATACAGAGGTTCCAATGTTTTAATATTTTAACTGTTTTGAAGGATATTGACCAATCATCTTTATTTAGACCGACATGGGTGCTAAAGGAACCTAATCTAATCTGTTAAATGTATTGGTTGAGATGCTACAATGTGGACAGTCAGCAGATTCAGTGGAAATGTAAAATATGACAGACAAATTGTAACCGATTAGGGTTACAATTAGAGCTGAACCACTGCTGATCTCTTCAATTATGGTTATTAACGAACTGTGACCAAGATATCTATTGAGTACTCTATACATATTTTTGACATATCCGTAGTACAATTTCTTGTCACTTATCAGTTGGTATATATACCTATAAAGTTATATCTGAGTTAAGATAATATCAACCAATAATCATATCCCGCAAACATATTTGCCTGACTCTCAAGTAATCCATAGTCTAAAATGTACATCTTGGATTTAATTCATTTTACATGAAATTGTTAAGCAGATATACATTTTAGCATGTCTATGTATTAAAGTGTGGGTTTTGCTGTCCACAATTCAACAACAACTAATGCAATAAGAATCAGTCTTATTGGCAATTACTGACTTTTTAAAGTAAACTGCAGGTTTTGCTTCTTTGGGAAAAGACTATCAACTTCAGTTAATTGCTAAATAATGTTAAGGGACAGGAGCTGGCCATATGTTGGGGCAGCTGAACCCATTAGATTTAGCCTTTAGACTGTTAAGTCATCAGTTCAAATTTGGTCTCAAAGTGAAAATACTAAATGGAGAGATGCTGATGGACCCTTTAGTAAAGCATATAACTTCAGGGCTGTTCAGTGAAGTTGCACAGGTGCCAACTGTAAAAGTAATGAATAGCTCCCTGGTGTGAGAGTGGGTGCCACTGTTTCCCACTGCTGCAAATGAGAGCGGAATTCTAATTCAACCTTGGCAGATCAGATACTTTGAGGAGTATTAAAAATGGTGTAATGCTACTCGAGGGAGGAGCGCTGGGTAGTTATCTTGAAAATTCTCACATCTTTTCTCACTTCTTTCCTTGATACTGGGATCACTGAGATACTGAAAAGCTCTAGAAAATGCCTTACACTGTAGATTTGGCTGTGAATAATAAACAATCCATATTTGGTATTTTTTTTGCAACACAGTGAAATTGTAAAACCATAAACTTCCCCCAACAGATATAAAATGGGAATATTTTTCAACAACACTTTAAGAGGTTGCTTGAATTACTGTTAGTTTTAAACAAACTAATTCTACAGACCAGGTAGACTCTTTACACCAATCAAACTTTACTTTTATATTTCTTTCTATTTTCTATTTTAATAAAAGATAATAAAATACTTTGTGGTAAAGACATTTCTTTCTCTTTACCACAAAAGTTTCCTCACTTCCGTGAAGTCAGTGCCCTGTATACCATGCATGTATTTACATTGCTTTTGTTCACCAACCATTTCTTTCAAGCTAATATTACTCTTCTCAGATTAATTGCAGGTTTTAAGTTTAAGGTCAGTTTATTAGTGGATTTATGGGTTGATCAATTGATAACCTTAAATATTTTGTGAATGGGTAGATTCTGTTGCTATCATGTTTATTGTGCTGAAAAAGGATATTATTCAGTGTAATCAGAAAGAGTTCAGCTGTTGGAAACCATTTTGTAAGTAATTTTGCGTCATCTGGCCGATATCAGCAGAACTCTATGACGCTTAAAAGGTTCTCAATAGGGTTGAGGTCAGGGGAGGATGAGGGACACACCATGAGTTTCTCTAATTTTATGACCATAGCAGCCAATGACACAGAGGTATTCTTTGCAGCATGAGATGGTACATTGTCATGCATGAATTTGATTTTGCTACGGAAGGCACGGTTCTTGTTTTTACCATGGAAGAAAGTGGTCAGTCAGAAACTCTACATACTTTGCCGAGGTCATTTTCACACTTTTAGGGACCCTAAACATGACTCTGCCACCTCCTTGCTGACGTCGCAGACTTATTGGGACACGGTGGCCATCCACCAACCATCCACTACTCCATCTAGGGTTGCACAGCACTCATCAGTAAACAAGACTATTTGAAATTTAGTCTGCATGTATTTCTGGGCCCACTGCAACCATCCTCTCCTGACCTCAACCCTATTGAGAACCTTTGGAGCATCCTCAAGCAAAAGATCTATGAGGGTGGGAGGCAGTTTGCATCAAAACAGCAGCTCTGGGAGGCTATTCTGACATCCTGCAGAGAAATTTAAGCAGAAACACTCCATAAACTCACAAGTTCAATGGATGCAAGAATTGTGAAGGTGATATCAAAAAAGGGGGTCCTATGTTAACATGTAACTTGCCCTGTTAAGATGTATATATGTACATATGACCTCCTAATGCTGCAAATTCAGAAAATGACCATTTTCAGTTCTTTACAACCTATAAAATGTTTTGAAACTCTGTTGTGCATAATAATTTGGAACAGTGCATTTTGAGTTTTTTATTTCTGAAAAAAAAAAATACTGTTTTCATTGGGTGGTTTCTTCAATGACATTCGACTTATACCCTAACGGTTGGTGACTTGAAAAATATACTGACTGTCATTTGCATCGACTATTTAGGAAAACCACTGTAAAATATAATTTGCATAAGAATTTGGAACACAGTGTAGTATTAGCAAACTTGATATCCAGATCTAAAATGTGTATTATTTAATATAATGTACCTTTTGGGGGTGACACTCCATTGAATTAAATTTTATTTGTAAAATCAAATCATAACAGAAGTTATCTCAGGACAATTTACAGATAGAGTAGGTCTAGACTACACAACATAATTTACAGAGACCCAACAATCCCCTAAGAGAATGCATTTGGTGCGACAGCAGCAAGGAAAAACTTATTTTTAACAGGCAGAAACCTCGAACAAAACCTGGCTCTAGGTGAGCGGCCATCTGCTTCGACTGGTTAGGGAAGGAGGGGAGGGAGAAACTACAATAATACCCAACTACTGTATAATAGTATAGAAATATGACTAAAAAATTAAAGCATTGGTTATAATTGAATGACATGATGAACATGATAATTATAGTAACAAAGATAATACAATCAGCTGGTGTAAACCAGCTGCAAGCGGGTTTCCTCGCATATGCCTCCTGGTGAAATGGCAGCAGTAATCTGAGGAAGACGAAGGCATAGGCCAAGGAGACGAGCTGAAAGGATTTTTGCCACAAGGATCATACTTTTTCAGTTGAGTGAACACCAAATCATTAAGCGTTACAGATTAAGCAGCCATGCAATATTACAGTTACTGGAAGAAATCAAAGATGACATTGAATCTCTGACTCAGCGTTCACATTCCATTCCAGCAGTTGTCCCTCCTCGCTACATTACAAATATTAGCATCAGGATAATTTCAAACAGTCATAGTATCAGCAGTGGGAATATCACAGTCTGCACTCAGCCATATCATAACACAAGTAATTAACGCTTTGCTACAGCGCAATTTACGATATAGTGGGTGGAGAAAGGCGCTGATTACCCGATGAACTGCAGGTTTGGTAAATTTTAAGACCATTATGAATGAAATTTAAGACCTATATCACGACATCAAAAAAAAGTCAGTGCGGAAACAATGTCTGAAACAATTCCCTGATTTCCTCATTGGCATTATAGGATTTGTGTCTAGATTGGCTCCAATATAACTTGCATATTGGTCTAATCTGTAGTCGTAATACAGCAAATTATAATAGAGACAGAAAGAACTATTATTAGAGGTAGGGAAATTAAGACCTGTTTAAAATTATTTAAGACCTACAGCACAATACTTCAGCGAATTTAAGACTTTTTAAGGCCTAAAAGTTTGATTTTGAAATTTTTGACTTTTTTAGACCTGTGATATACAGTTCTGACATACAGTAGCGTGTCCTCCATACCTTTTATTTTATTTACGGCAATAAAAACGAACAGTAAATGATCTGCAGAGATTAAACTGCTCTGCATCAATGACACAGCATTCTCTTCTCATGAGTCATTTTCACACAGCACAGTCCTGGTATCACATACTAACAAATATTGACCAAACCGCTGGAGTGCAGTTCTCTACTCAGGCCTTCTGTTAATGTAGAAGTGTTACCTCTCACCTTGGCAGCTTGGTTTGGCTCTGTCCCACTCTGGTCTCTTGCTGTTGCCCATGACACATGTTAGAGTGGAGTAGCCCTGCAGCAGGTAACCAGCCTCACAATGAAATGTTACCATAGATCCCAGCTTGTAGTCAGTACCCATTCTAGAGCCGTTCATCACATTCCCTGGATCAAAACACGCCTCCCGCAGTTTTGCTGCCAATCAAAAGAACAAAGCTCTTAGAATAGTGTCTAAAGTGAGAGGGGTTTCTTATTAATAGATAAATAGTTATACAGGCTGGGTGTGTGGGATTAAATGCTACATAACTTGTTAAAAAGTAACACGGTAAACATGGTGGAAATGGATAAGGGTTAATCACAGGCTATTCTCACAGCTGGCATCAACATTAGAAAAAGTAGCTGTGTGAAATAACTTCAAATATGTTATTTTCTGATTCATTTATATACACTCACCTAAAGGATTATTAGGAACACCATACTAATACCGTGTTTGACCCCCTTTCACCTTCAGAACTGCCTTAATTCTTTGTGGCATTGATTCAACAAGGTGCTGGAAGCATTCTTTAGAAATGTTGGCCCATATTGATAGGATAGAATCTTGCAGTTGATGGAGATTTGTGGGATGCACATCCAGGGCATGAAGCTCCTGTACCACCACATCCCAAAGATGTTCTATTGGGTTGAGATCTGGTGACTGTGGGGGCCATTTTAGTACAGTGAACTCATTGTCATGTTCAAGAAACCAATTTGAAATGATTCGAGCTTTGTGACATGGTGCATTATCCTGCTGGAAGTAACCATCAGAGGATGGCTACATGGTGGTCAAAAAAGGATGGGCATGGTCAGAAACAATGCTCAGGTAGGCTGTGGCATTTAAACAATGCCCAATTGGTACTAAGGGGCCTAAAGTGTGCCAAGAAAACATTCCCCACACCATTACACCACCACCAGCAGCCTGCACAGTGGTAACAAGGCATAACGGATCCATGTTCTCTTTCTGTTTACGCCAAATTCTGACTCTACCATCTGAATGTCTCAACAGAAATCGAGACTTATCGGACCAGGCAACATTTTTACAGTCTTTAACTGTCCAATTGTGGTGAGCTCGTGCAAATTGTAGCCTCATTTTCCTATTTTTAGTGGAGATGAGTGGTACACGGTGGGGTCTTCTGCTGGTGTAGCCCATCCGCCTCAAGGTTGTGTGTATTGTGGCTTTACAAATGCTTTGCTGCATACCTCGGTTGTAACGAGTGGTTATTTGAGTCCAAGTTGATCATCTATCAGCTGGAATCAGTCGCCCCATTCTCCTCTGACCTCTAGCATCAACAACGCATTTTCACCCAGAGGACTGCCGCATACTGGATGTTTTTCCTTTTTCAGACCATTCTTTGTAAACCCTATAAACGGTTGTGGGTGAAAATCCCAGTAACTGAGCAGATTGGGAAATACTCAAACCAGCCCGTCTGGCACCAACAACCATGCCATGCTCAAAGTTGCTTAGATCACCTTTCTTTCCCATTCTGACGTTCAGTTTGGAGTTCAGGAGATTGTCTAGACCCGGACGACACCCCTAAATGCATTGAAGCAGCTGCCATGTGATTGATTGATTAGATAATTGCATTAACGAGAAATCTTACAGGTGTTCCTAATAATCTTTAAGGTGAGTGTATGTAGCCAACAAAATCCCCTGCTGTAATACATACATATTTTGTGAAAACGCATATAAAATCCCACTTGCATAGGCCTGCAGAGTACCTTTGTATTCCAATTGAAAGCCGGTGTAGCTCACAGAGCCATCGCTGCGAAATGCCAAGTACATGAAGTTGGAAGTGCTCTCAATTTTCTCAGGAAGTTTACTGTCTTGGAAACTGCCAATCAGATGAGCGCCGCTGTCTGGCCCATCGTAGATATACAAGAAATCATAGTTGGGCTCAATACTGAAGCTGTGACAGGTGGAAAGAACACACAAATGCAAGATAAAACAGTTATTTTTGCCAAGTCTTAAGCACGAGATTTTACAGATTGTATATGAGATTTAAAATGCATCAGAGTATCAAAAGGAGAGTGTGCAACGCAGTGCTAGAAGTGAGTCATGCCAAGCGATTTGTTTTGCATCTCCAGACAAAAAGATAAAAAAAAGATATCTCCCCCAAGAGGTGAGAAGATATTAAATTGTTGTGACACTGCGCTGG
This sequence comes from Perca fluviatilis, assembly GCF_010015445.1. Lineage (NCBI taxonomy): Eukaryota > Metazoa > Chordata > Actinopteri > Perciformes > Percidae > Perca > Perca fluviatilis. The sequence continues at coordinate 13,902,353 of NC_053118.1, read as the reverse complement.
CACAAAATCTTCCCAGACGGCAATGGCAATGCAGTGTGAAAAGATCGTTTCATATTGTAGCGCTGTATATCAAATCACATGCCGCAGTTGGAGAGAGAGGAGCATTTGTTTTCAAAATAATGAGCGTGGTTTATGACAAAAATGTAAATAGCTTGGAGATAATTGCATTTGAGTTGGATCAAGGCAACTCCAATTTAAAATCATAACTCCATCCTTTCATTTGGCGTTCCCAAGGGAGAAAGCAGCATTGTGCTAACTCTAATAGATGTTTGTTTTGAAGGACAAAGTTGAAAAAGAAACATGATGAATTCCTCTCCTTCACCTCGAGAAGAGGAAAAGTGGGTGGGAAGTCAGAAAGCGCCAATGTACGTATGCTCCTTCTCCAGCCCTTCATGAAACGACCATAAAAATAATACTTAAACATTCAACAGCAACACAGCGCACGAAAAGTGCCCTCAGGCCCATCTGTGAGTTTGCTCTATCAGTATTGCTGCTACATATTTAGATTGCAATTAATAATGTAGAGCTTATGGTCTGAGTATCATTCAGCTCGGAAATGAGTTTCACTCTTATCCCAGTTCAGCCTGCAATATACAGTATTCATCCAGAAATCTTGTTGCACCACATTTCAGCAAAGTGGCAGGAATACCTGCCGTCTTGGTATTTGTAGAGGCACTGCTGATTTCTCCCTATCTCCCAACACACCTGGACTCAAACTCAGGTCCACTGCTTAACACACATGGCCAACTTTGCTCAATACTATGATGTTACAGCTGGTTCCACTGCAGAAAACAAGCAATTCCAAGGCACAACCTGAGCTGCTGTGCATCCACTAAGAAGTGAGTCCATTCTGTTCCAGGTAGGTTACAAACATACCACAGGTTTAGGGAAAGCTTCATCTTGTAAGCTACTGGACCATGAACTTAAAGGACAACAGTTGTTACACTGTCTATAGTGGGTGTTATTGGAGTCACTGTTCGTATCCTTTAAAAACCTTGAATTTCAGGATTTTTTCAACGATTGTTTCAAATTAACTTGGTCCACACGTGTGAGGAATATTTTGAACCAACATGTTTTAAAATGTAAATAATACAACTGACAAAATCTTCCTGGTTTTTTTACATTTCATCTGGTAATTTAGACATTGAGTGTCACCACAATTCCATTGTTGTTCTTTTTTATGTTTTGACTAGAAGCAACTAAGCAAAGTAAAGGACTACTAGTAATGGACATGGAATTGCAGCAGTTCATATTACCTGATGAAAGCCAAGGAGATGACATAGTCAGAGTGAACAGCAATAAGCCAGTCACAGTCTTTGCTGTGAGGGTAGGGGTGTGGGTAGTTGGGAGAGAGGATGAATCCTGAAGATCCAGTCACATTCCCACCACAAGGAGCTTGAGAGATAAAAAAGGAAGAAGAAATGGATGAGAAAGAGGCACATAGTGGTTACAAAGAAAATCTTTAAATGTGCCTGACCTGCTGCAAACGTCTTTGGCTGAGCTGAATTCAGTTTGAGAGACAGGTAAGGAATGCACACTTGTAGGTCATTAAATATAATTGACTCAAATCCTATGGCCATTGTCGACCTTATTCAGCAACAACCATCAGGTACTGCAATGGCATCAGGCCAAAAACCAGGGCATTAGAAAGACTATGCCATTATTTCCCTACATTATGATTACAGGAGATATTTTTCTGACACTTGGCACTTCCTTATTAATTTCTGGTTTAGCCTGTTAAGTGCTTATTCAGTGTTCAACAGGTCAGCACTGCACACACAAAAACAAAGTTTGTCTCCCTGTGTAGTTGTACATATCAGGTAAGCATAAAAATATGATAAATATGGAGAAAATACCAACGATAAATTATTCAAGCAACGAAATGGATCTCGGTTCTGTCTTTTATTAAGGCTTCTGCAACTCTTTCAACAATCTAATGCCACAAAAGTGAATATTGTACTTAGATGTTCCTATTGCTCATTGCCTGCCATGTAATTATCTTGATGTTTTCTATAGTTTATTGATATGTGACTCTTGGATCTCATTGGGATCGAGGCAGTTAAGAAACTAACAAGATATTAAGGCATCTTAATCAATTATTGCATAAGGACATTTGTGCTCTAGGATGTAGCTGGACGGATTTTGTTTTAAGGACATGTTTAGTCCCTTAGCACGTGAGAGGATACTCTGTGCCTAAATCTTAAAGGTCCCATGGGATGAAAATTTCACTTTATGGAGGGTTTTTTAACATTAATATGAGTTCCCCCAGCCTGCCTATGGTCCCTCTGCCTTTGAGAAAATGAAAGCTCAGATGGACCAATCTGGAATCTTCCCTGGAATCTTATGACATCATAAGGGGAAAGGTTACCTCCCCTTTCTCTGCAGAGAAAGAGAGAGACATCATGGCTTGCAAACGAGAGAAGCATGGCAGTTGGTCAAGGCCACACCCCCACCCTCCACCTTGCCCCCCCTCTCTCCTCCTCAATAGCATTTAAAGCTACAGACACAGAAATTGCACACCCTAAGGAAAGCTCATTGCGGGACTGGCTCTATTGGCTGGAATTCTGCACCAAGGCTGCATTTCGGGAAAGAGACTTCAGACTAAGGCCTATATAAAAGCATCCAAAAAGCCGCATGTCATAGGACCTTTAAAGCCTCACAAAAGGCTATACTGCCAGCTGTCATGTTTCACTATGAAGAAGTGTTAGAAACATGCTGATGAGGATTTTGCTCTTATTTGGTGTGGTAACACCAAAGTTGTTAAAAGGAAAGCTGACATTTACATCAAGTTTTCACTCATACAGACTTGCTTCTGGTGCCATTGCTTTATGCTGAGTTGTGTGATCTTGTAATTGCATAATGAGACTTACAAATGCTGAGCTCTTTCCTGGCCAGGAAATAAACTTCAGTAAGACCTGTTGGCAGCAACACCTAGGTTTCTTTGGACCTACTTAGTGTAATCATTTCTAATTGCATAGTTAAGTAATTAGCTGTTAAGCTCTAATAAGACAATGTGCTGGGAGACCATAGAGTACTCAGTCTTTGACTGGCTACAGAAGTGAATTTGTCCACATAAGAGTTGGCAACGACTCAAACATATCTGAAGAGTCTTGTTTATCCTCCACATATTCTTAAGACATCAGTGAGAGAATTATAGTCTCTGCTAAAGCCAGTTAATAGAAAAACTCCCTTGCTCCCTCTTCCTCTCACCATCTCTCTTTTACTCTGATCCCCTACCCTACCCTGCTTCTCTTCCTTCAATCCATACTCTCTCTGTCTCCTTCACACATATCCCCCTTCTCTCTCTAACTGGCACTATCTCCCCGCCCCCCCTCTCACCGATGCAGCTTGGAGGGCTGGGTTGCCAGTAGTATCTATTTTCCACTTGGATGCAGGTGATTCTACTCTCCCCCTGCAATTCATATCCTGGATCACAAGAGAAGGTCACAGAGTCACCGGGCTCCCGCCCTTCCCCGTTGCGACTGCCATTCATGGGAATACCTGGATCTCTGCAAGCTGTCGCAACCGAACCTGAAGGAAAAACACACACGTGACACACCCATAAGCGCACATGTGCAGGCAAAGTACAGGGAATCAATGAGTGCACGAGAACACACACACACAGAGTTTCATATCATAGGGTAGACAGCTGTCAAGCTGATACTGTAGCTCAAACAGAGTTAGACCACAGAGCAGATTACTGACTGATATCAGTCAAAATCCTGCTGTGTTTTCCTAATCTGTTTCCCTAAACCGCAGCTGTGGAGCCCAGAGCTATGAGATGGATCTAGTAAAATCTGATGGATTCTTCAAATAGACCCATCTTGACAGACTTTATTGAAGAGAAAAGAAAATGGTGTTTTTTTTTTTTTTAAAAAAAAAAAAAAAAAAAAAAAAAAAAAAAAAAGAAGTAACAAAAAAAAAAAAACATTTAAAAAATGTTAAACAAATACAAACATGGATTTAAAAGGTAATGGTGATATTGTATATGATTTGATTAATCAATGACATACACAATACAACTGATTAAGTGTTTTTAAAATGTAAGTGCAAAAAACTCAGTCAAGGTTAACATCTGTGAAACAAGTGATCATAATAGTTCACATCCAACTATAAATCGAGGAACCTCTGTGCGTGTGTATTAGGCTGTTCTGACCGGGTTTTAACATCTGTCCTGAGTGACAGGATCACAAGTGGACAGCTCTAGGTGCTGTAGAATGTGGTTATGGTTTCAGCATTTTGCCTTGTGTTTTGTGCCATTTCTGTTGCTTCTTTGTAGTTTTCTGTATGTTGTATGTATGTTTTTGTTGGTTATTCTGTATTGTGTAGGTTTTGGTTAATTGCTGTGTTCTCTGTTCTCCCTTGTGTTGTGTCAAGTTTCTGTGTTTAGTTGATTTCATGTTTTCTGTCTGTTTTTCCTGTTTATGGTTTTCTGTCTTGTCGTGTCCAATTTACTTCCTGTGTTTTCCCGCCTATGTTGATTGTCCTGCCCCGCCCTGATGTGTTTCACCTGTTGTCTCACCTGTTCCTGATTTACTCATTACCTCAAGTATTTAGCCTCTGTGTTCCCTTTGTCTCTTGTTAGATCGTTTTGTCTTTGCCCTGTCAGTCTGTCTGTACCCAGTTTATATCCTCTGGTGTTTGTCCCTGCGTGTGTCAGTTTGCTCTGCCTGTGTTTAGCCCTTCAGTTTATGCATTACCTTGTGTGTTTTCCAGTCTTCGTACTGCTGCTTTTTGTATATTAAATTCCTGAGTTCAAACCATCTCCTGCCTGCCTGCCTCTACCTGCGTTTGGGTCCTCTACCTTCCACTCACCACAACAGAATGTGTCTCGAAAATGCGTCCGCAGTGACCATTGGATCTCACTTCCCCGCTCTATATGCAAATAAATACTTACATCATTTCCGTTTGCATATAGGCTGGTTGTGTGTGTTTATAATGTCATTTGTTATTTTCACATAAATCAAGTGAAAAATGAAAAAGGGCTGCCCAGAGTCTGCTTGCCGACCATAGACTGCAGCCTATATTAAAGGGTGACCCTACTGACGGGCGGCAGGACCTGCGCAGGAGAGAGACTTTTTTTTAAAGTTTCTGTTCGGTTCTCAGTACGTTTTTAGCTTCTAACAGAATCTCTGTGGTTTGAAGTTTTGTTTATATTATACCTGCTTTATTTTACATTTCATGTTTGCTAGGAGTTGTGTTACGTTACTGCTGATGAAGACCCAACATTTCCTGATTTTGCTGCTTCATAACAAAAGCATTCAAATACCAAAATAACTTTTATTGTGAAGTAATTATAGGAAATTAAACCGTTTCACAGCCGCTGCTTTCACCACTCGTTTCACCGTCAACTTCCTTCTACAGCGCTGTATCTCTGGTAATGCAAGACTAATAATTAACAGACGGACACTTTAGGGTGACCAGACATCACCGGTTTCTGGGGACAGTCCCCAGTTTCGGTGACCTGTCCCCGGTTTTCACTGTGACTGACATACCCGAAATTGGAATGAAAAGAAAGAAAACATTGACCAAACGTATAGTCGCGCACCCAACGCGCGCAGGCTCAAGACTGCCAGAGCAAGCGCTGCTCAGAGCTCAACTTCGGTAAAGTTAGAAAGATATTCACGGATTCAAACATCCGGGATCAATTACTCTACAGCAAAATGTTATTAAATCACAAACGATGCATCTTTCCTAACGTAGTAAGGTTAACAACGAGCTACAAACTCATTTTCATCAAAACGAGCCATCCTCCAACCTGGAGAAATAACATTGGTCTCTCCGAGCAGCCAGCAGTGAGACGGCAGTAAGACGAGTGCTTAGGGACCGTCTACAAACTACAACACCGAAAAGAGATACAACAAAAAATGATTAAATAAGGTAGTGTCAAACTTACCTCAATTATAAGTTGTCTCCCGCTAGTTGTACTACAGCACTCACTTTAGAAAAATAAGCATATTCATAACATTACCTGTTTTGGAGGTATTTACGCTTTGGAGCTGAATATGTCCCTGGATTTTGTCTCAGAAATCTGGTCACCTTACTCCATATGTGGTTTTTGCGATCCAATCTCAATGTGTCCAGAGAGTTTTCACCTGCACTTAGAGCTGTCCACTTGTGATCCGATCACTCAGATTGGATCTTACTACCAGGTGAAAACGGGGTTTATGTGTGTCTCACGCATGTGCAGTACAGCAGCGGGGGCAGGGAGTTGCTACAGCCCTAGACGGCTCATTGATTGCGGTTTACCGGCTCTGCTACCAAACAGGTCTTCGCAGTGTGCTACCGGTGTCATGCCAAAAAGTGATCATCCGCTAAAATTGATTGCTGTCTACCCTACATGCAAATGATGAAATTAATCGTACACAAAACACATGTTAGATGAACCCCCAGGCTCTTGGGCTCTCCAGCACAGTGTTTTGTGCCGGCAGTTACGCACATTTAACTGGCCATTCTGCACACTGTAGCGGCTTCCCGGGCTCCCTGCTTTCCCCGCCTGGGCCACATCGCTACCTGGATGTGTGACCGCTTGATGAAAAAAAGGAGACAGGCCGAATCTCTTTATGAGCCGCAGCCAAGCCTGACTGAATCGCGCTTATGGTAAAAATAATACTGTAAACCAAGCAATAGCCCTGTTCTGAACAGTCATTGTACTAGTTGTTTAAAAGAGACACTTAACCTCAATTATACATAGACGATTAATGTAAGTGTAACATCTTCTGAAATATGGCTTAAATAATGAATTCAACCGCAAAAAAGGTTTCTTCTTTATTGTACTTCAAACCTGAAAATACACTGATATCCTCAAAAGTATCCCGGCTACCATCCACAAGACACTGTCACCCATTGAAGAAGGTCTGCAGAAGTTCACTTAACACAAAAAGGTTTTTGGTTCTGAAAACCAATAGCCTTAGGCAAACCTGGTATTTAAGTGCAGTATGCATCTCCAGAATTGATTACAGCTTCAAACGTGTGCAGTGAATCCCATGTAGTGTAATTGATTTTCACATTATGCTGCCATGCCGGTGTACTAAAGAAAATGAAGAAAATACAAACCCATCACACATAGCATACATGAGGTGTTGAACTGCTGTACTTGTGTGCTTGGTTTTGAAACCTATTCATCAGCAGAACATGTGGACCGCATTAGTAGTCTGCCAGCAGTGAACAGAGAAATACCTGGGACTTTCACTGCTCATCAAGATATAGTTAACGATTACATAAAATATTGAGAGATCCACATGGCATGAGGAAATGTTCAAATTAAAAGCTGCACCCTAATTCAGTTTGATAATTTGAAATCATTTTGGGACATACTGCATCAAAATCAACAAGGTATTAATCTCTAACATACTCCTCTGTGGTAGGGCTGGGCGATATGGCTGAAAACTGTATCACGATATAAGTGTTTCATATCGGTCGATATCGATAATTATTGATATTTTTTATGACCTATTTAAAATAAGGACCAGGAGAAAAATATATTAAATTTAAACATTTTTATTTTAAACTTAATCTTCCTCTGATTATAATCCCCTCAGTTATAAAAGCAGAAATGTCAACACAACCATGGAAACCACTCAAATAATTAAAATGTAAACATAAGTCTAAAATCACAGTGAAGAAAGAATAAGTACGAATTGCTTAATAAGGTGTAATAAAATGGTGCAAAGTGTTAAATATAAACATAGAGAAACCTGAAACCTGAGAAGAACTATTTTCTGCAGGTTTAGTGCTAGGTTGGTAACCTGGCGCTCTGGACAGTGCTCAACCGCGTCTGCCTCCGTTATTTCTTTGTAGCGTTTAGTAAGGTGCTGATGCAGAGTACCTCTCCATGGCGGTCTGCTGCTTGTGCGGTGTAGCAGCTGCAGATGTTGTTGGACGTTGCTGGCGTATCACGTGCTTTAGCCAAAGTGTGGCTGACTAAGGTGGTGAAACAAGTTTTGCGGTAGTGTTGGTGGGGACGACGGTCAGACTTATAAAATCTCCCAAAACTGCCATACTGACTTTTCCTGTTTTTATCAAATTTTCGCCGCTCGCGGCACTCACTTTCCACTTATCGCTACACGCGGTTCTGTTATTGTAGAATGGTAGAATCCAACACGCGAGAGCGATGTGGCGCAACCAAACTTGATACTGTTACATGATTGGCTGTTAGAGTGTCACTCCCTACGTTACTAGGTTACCAGAGAGTGAGTGCCTTTGTTCATGCAACCAAACTTGCTTCGCAACTTCTGGTTTCTTCCGAAGAAGAAAAACAAGTTATCGAACGTTTTATCGAACGCATTTTCTATTGATATTGATTACGTGTCTATCGCGATACATATCGTTATCGTTTTATCGCCCAGCCCTACTCTGTGGTGACTACACTCTAAGGTGCAGTAAGCAATGTTAATCAAATACCCTTTTTGTCAAATTCAGCAAATATCTCCTCACGGTCACCTAGCTCTCTATTTTCTATGTGCGCTGAAAAAAAATCTGGTGTTCCAACACAGCCCTGGCTGTTTTAATGGAAAACAAACAGAAAGGAGTGCACAAGCAGACAAAACACTATTCCAGCCAATTAGCAACAGGCGGCGTCAGTTGCTTGTGCACGCGAGTAATGGGGGCTTGGGGGAGGGGAGAGGTTGCATGCGAACGTGCCGGTGTTGTATCGAACTCCGTTTCCCTGTTGAGATCTGTCGTCCCCCCTAAACCTGAACCAAACCCTAACAACGGAGGGCGGTGCTACTTTTAACAGGAGGGAAACAGACTTCGACATATCACTGGCCGGCCAGAAGTTATCAAGAGATCGGTGAGAAAAAGCAAAAAGCTTTACAGCAGCAGCGGTTTGCAAATCCACAACCTAGCCAACATCGATTCTGCCATATTTCGTTGGTCAGCAGAGATACTAGCAGAAGTGGTCGCTATGACAATGTGTGTGTGTGTGTGTGTGTGTGTGTGTGTGTGTGTGTGTGTGTGTGTGTGTGTGTGTGTGTGTGTGTGTGTGTGTGTGTGTGTGTGTTAAGAGACAGTTAGAAAACAGTAATGTTAAGAATTATGACACATTCTCAGGTCAGGCAGTATACAACTTTCACGTACCTGTATATTTACCTACATATATTGCCAAGTAAAATACCTGATGTTCTTCAACTCCTCAGAGAGACTCATCAAAAGCAAACAAATAACAGTAAACATCTACAGTAAATCAATTTCTCAAAAGGAAATACTCACTGGAGAAGTCGATAGCAAAGCCAGACTTGGTGATATAAAAGTCAGTCTCGAACTGTATGGTGACGACGTTGAGAGTGGAGTGGATCCCCTCAGGCAGCAGTGAGCCGCTAACCTCCTTCAGAGCCATCTCGTTCTCAGGAGGCCCGTCCCACACCTTAAGGATGTCGTGAGACGCCTCAGTGTCAAATGCAAGAAACTGGAGACTGGAAGAGGGGAACACAAGCTTTTGTTACTTTGGCTTAGTTTGGCCTAAGGTAAATTTTGTCCGTTTAAGTCAAGTCTTTGCATTTAACAAATGATCAGAGATGAATTCAGCTTATGTGGCATTATACTCACTCATGTTTAGTTGAATTAATGATGCTTTTATTCACTTGCACAAAGTTGCATTTCAAATACAACAAAAACAAATGTTCTCGAGAAGGTAAGTAAAATGGTTGCTGAACTTGCTGAAAGATTAAGTTGAGTTCAAAAGCGATATCTATAAACTGTGTCTCCATGCTTTAGGGTATTCCAGTTTGGGTATTAGTTTTGGTATCATCAATCAATTTCTGCCAAAGTTAGAAATAGGAGTGCACAAACTTATCTGGGATCTCATCAAGAGATGGCCTGAAGCAGCTCTTCTGACAAAGAATGTGTGGCTAACTTTATGAAATCATACCATGTTTACTTCGACCTCTAAGCACAAATGGGTTTTATTCCACAGTAATACTAGGCGCTCTCAACCAAAAAAATAATGCTTCCATGTCCGGGGAAAATCCCCCTGGGTGCTGTCAGTGTCTACAAAGTCCCTGTCCCAATCATTGTTAATGGATCTGCTGCAGGCTGGTTATCTTGAGATCTCGCTTTAAAAGGAGAATTGTTCATGTTTAAAATCTTAACTGAACTTAGTTCAGGTTAGTTCATTTAATCAGTTTATTTATGATGTATTTAAATCAACTCATTACTTAACTTCTAGGCAATTTCCTTGTGTATCAACTGCAGTCTTTTGTAATACTGAGTCTCCTACTGTGCCTTTGTTGATTTAAAGGTCCCATGGCATGAAAAAGGTTTTTTAACATTAATATGCATTCCCCCAGCCTGCCTATGGTCCCCCAGTGGCTAGAAATGGTGATAGGTGTAAACCGAGCCCTGGGTATCCTGCTCTGCCTTTGAGAAAATTAAAGCTCAGATGGGCCGATCTGAAATCTTGCTCCTTGTGAGGTTATAAGGAGCAAGGTTACCTCCCCTTTCTCTGCTTTGCCCGCCCAGAGAATTTGGCCCACCCATGAGAGAGAGACATCATGGCTTTCAAATGAGCAAAGTGGCAGTTGGTCAAGGCCACACACACACCCTCCACCTTGCCCCCTCTCTCTCCTCCACAATAGCATTTAAAGCTACAGACACAGAAATGGCACATCCTAAGGAAAGCTCATTGTGGGACTGGCTCTAGTGGCTGTAATTCTGCACCAAGGCTAAATTTCGGGAAAGAGACTTCAGATACAGTATTGGGGGACCACTAAGGCCTATATAAAAGCATCCAAAGAGCACCATGTCATGGGACCTTTAAAGGAGAATTCTGGCCAATTTTTAAGTTTTTAAGTTGATCGCTATAGATATGCCTGTACTTTCAATTGAAATAAACTCTACCTGGATCAGTTATAGCAAACTGGAGTTGCTGCAGCGACCTCAGCACTAGCAGGATCAAGACAGGGTAGGTGAATTTAAACAATGAGAAAACATTTTAATTGCATTTTGTGTCTGTTAAGAGGCACAAAGGCACTCTAAAACTTGTCCTGACAACTGCCGTTTTAGCTCAGTGGAAGCTCATAGAGGTAGCTGCAGCAACTCCAGTTTGCTAGGACCGATCCAGGTTGGGGTTTTTTTTCAGTTGAATGTACAGGCATATCTACAGCGAGCAAGATTAATGTAAAAATTGGCCGGAATTCTCCTTTAAACTTATTCCTAATATTAGTTTCTTTATAAACAAAAAATTGAAGGCCCAATTATATATAGTTTTTTTCCTCACCATATTTCACGAGTAGTGACGCTCAATGCAATTAGCATATTTTGATAAATTATTATCTTAAAACCTCTGGTGTTTTCAGCTATTCTGGCTGATTCGACTCTTTTCAGGTTGAAGGTGGGCTTTGATGGGAACTTATTAGGTCACAAATTATTTCTACCAATAAGGATAAGGTGTAATTTGTCCCGCCCTAACAGAGCAACAAGACTAACAGTGGACTCTGAAGCTGTCAATCACTCAGTCTAACCACACCCACACAGTCCTGGAAAAGGTCCAATTAGCCACATTAACTAAACTTAGCACAAAAAGTAAGTAAATTTATGTTTGGTAGATTATTTCTCTGTGGTAACAATGCTTTTTGGCAATAACTCTTATACTGTTGGAAAGCCTGTTTAGTTCCCTTTCAAATGGTGCCCCATTTGTAAGGAACATGCATTTGTGGGATGAGCAGCAGCGCTGAGTATGTGGGTTGCACCCATGAAAAATTTGCCAAATCTTCTCTGCCAATGCCAAACAGCTTATTCTGCCATTGACTCGTTTGGTGTTTGGTGGATTGGATGATTGAAGTTTGAAGAAACAAGACATATTGGTGTGGAAGAACCATACACAGCCACAACAGCCTGGCACCTCTTCCACCAGCCTGGTCACACACTGCTGTGGGATGGCATCCCATTCTTCAACCAGCATTTGCCGCAAGTCAGCCAACGTGGTTGTGTTGGTCACTCTGGCACGAACAGCACGCCCAAGCTTATCCCACAAGTGTTCAATGGGGTTGAGGTCTGGCCATTCTATCCTCTCCACTACCACATTCTGGAGGTAGTCTCTGATAAACCCCGCTCTGTGGGGGCGAGCGTGGTCATCTTGGAGGATAGAGTTCAGTCCCAGAATGTGGAGATATGAGATTGCCACTGGTTGCAGAATCTCATCTCTATATCTCTCTGCATTGAGATTGCCTCCAATGATGACCAGCCTCGTTTTTTACCAGTGAGGGAGATTCTGTCCCACACCATCACACTGCCTCCACCAAAAGGTGTTACTCTATCGGGGGAGCAATCAGCATAGCATCTTCCGCGTCTTCTCTACACTTTGACCCAATGATCCAACTGCCGTAGGCAGAATCTGGACTTCTCACTGAACATAACGTTGACTGGAAATCTGTAGAAGACCGCCTACGGCAAATAAGTGCTGACAGGGTGAGGAAATGGTCTTCTTGGGGTGTCGTCTTCTTGGGACGCCCACTTCGCGGCCTGTCTTTGACATCCCCGTTATATGGAACTTTATGGAGCTAAATTGGGGCCAAATGTTTTGCTAATTTGAAAAATATATATATAGTTGAAAAACTAAAGCTTGAACTTGAAAATTTAAGTTTTGGTCAAAACTTGGAAAAAATAAAACCATGTATTCAAACTAAAAATAAGTGTACCAAGTTTTCTTTCAGTTTAAATAAAATTTAGATTCAATTCTGGAATTATTTTGAATAAATTATAAATTTTCATTTTTCACTTTTATATTTCTTTTCAGTTCCACATTTCATGTTTTCAGATTCAAAACTTATTTTTTTTACGGCTTCAAATCTTTTTTTTTCGGTTTCAAATCTTTTTTTTCGGTTTTAGATCTGTTTTTCACTTTCAGATCATTTTTTTTCGGTTTCAGACTTTTGGCCCTGATTTTGCGTAGGGGGCGTGGCTTCAACGCAGAGGGGCGTGGCATTATGAGTGACAGCCTAACAAAGAAGGCATGTTGCCTTCAGGAAATGGTGTTACTGTGAGAACTATGACTGAATGCTTTCTATCCACTATATACATGTGCTTTTTACTTAACAAACTGATACCAGTGACAAAGTTCCATTTAAAAAATTGTTTTGAACACATGGTACCAATTACACTATAAGAGCAATAAACTGTGCCAGATTGTGCAGTTCAGCAGGAACAATGACTTCTCCCACTTCCATGTATGACTTATAGCACCACAGTATTCACTAGCACCAGCCCACAGGTAAGACATGTGAAAGATATTAGCATTTTTGAATAGATACCTTGCGACATTATCTCTGCAGTGGCATTTTTTTGTGATTAACACATAAAGGGAATATAGGTGGACAGCTGGACAAAGCTGGCAATCAAGCATCGCTAGCACTAAAGTTAGCATTAACTAACGTTAGCTTCACACTAGCTGGGGTTTTTACACTAATTTCAGTGTCCAGCTCAAGTTTTTTTACTTTAACGTGTAGTGGTCTTTGTGAACCTCTGTTTGTCAGAATGACCATAACTCGACAGTGGCTGCAGTGAAGAAGGTCTCTTTTTACAGAGTAGACAAATATGACTTTACATTAATGCTCTGGCCTGATAAAGTACGTTTTACACACATAACGTTACATGTAACAGTTATGCCTTACAAAATATGCCAAGTGGGCAAACTTTGAAGGCTTCTACCACAGCCTAACTATCAGAATACACTAACTTGTCTTTTTGTATTTGTAGGTCTACTGTCTGTTTTCTGGACCGTGTGTGTCCGTAATAAAAGCTTTTATTGATTGATTAACAAAGCAGACCAGGATGTTGTTTAAACTAACCATGAAAAGGTAACACTATTAACTTAGCAATGTTAGTTATCTATAATGTTTTACATTTATAAGGCTCTGTACGGCTGCAGGCAGCCACTGTCGAGTTATGGTCATTCTGACAAACAGAGGTTCACAAAGACCACTACACGTTAAAGTAAAAAAACTTGAGCTGGACACTGAAATTAGTGTAAAAACCGCAGCTAGTGTGAAGCTAACGTTAGTTAATGCTAACTTTAGTGCTAGCGATGCTTGATTGCCAGCTTTGTCCAGCTGTCCACCTATATTCCCTTTATGTGTTAATCACAAAAAAATGCCACTGCGGAGATAATGTCGCAAGGTATCTATTCAAAAATGCTAATATCTTTCACATGTCTTACCTGTGGGCTGGTGCTAGTGAATACTGTGGTGCTATAAGTCATACATGGAAGTGGGAGAAGTCATTGTTCCTGCTGAACTGCACAATCTGGCACAGTTTATTGCTCTTATAGTGTAATTGGTCCAAAACAATTTTCTTTGTTAGGCTGTCACTCATAATGCCACGCCCCTCTGCGTTGAAGCCACGCCCCCTACGCAAAATCAGGGCCAAAAGTCTGAAACCGAAAAAAAATGATCTGAAAGTGAAAAACAGATCTAAAACCGAAAAAAAAAATTTGAAACCGAAAAAAAAAGATTTGAAGCCGTAAAAAAAATAAGTTTTGAATCTGAAAACATGAAATGTGGAACTGAAAAGAAATATAAAAGTGAAAAATGAAAATTTATAATTTCTCCAAAATAATTCCAGAATTGAATCTAAATTTTATTCAAACTGAAATAAAAATTGGTACACTTATTTTTAGTTTGAATACATGGTTTTATTTTTTCCAAGTTTTGACCAAAACTTAAATTTTCAAGTTCAAGCTTTAGTTTTTCAACTATATATATTTTTTTCAAATTAACAAAACATTTGGCCCCGATTTAGCTCCATAGAACTTGGCCTTCAGTTTGGAGATGGTACTAGGGCTCACTCCAAATAATGCCGCAACTTGGTTTTGCGGAACACCAGCAAGGGCCCAATCCAGTCAAATGCGGCTTGCTGATTCTTGGACACTTACTGACTGTAGCTGTACTTACAGTAGTAGGGCCTATGCTCACAGGTACCTGGGGGTACCAGAAGCTCAAAACAAGTGTCAATAGCAACAGCAAAACCTGTTTGGCAATGGCAGAGAAGATTTGGCAAATTTTTCATGGCCACAACCCATATACTCAGCGCTGCTGCTTATCCCACAAATGCATGTTCCTTACAAATGGGGCACCATGAAAGGGAACTCTCTGCCACAGAGAAATAATCTAATTATCTAAACCTAATCTAAAAACACAAATTTCCTTACTTTTTGTGCTAAGTTAAAGCAACACCAAAGCACTTTTCCTCTTCGGTCCCCCTACAGGTTGGAAGCGGAATTGTCCATCATCGCTGTCGTAATGTCTCATTATTTCTTCATTCGAACTACAGATTCGCTACCCGATCCGGCAAACTTGCATAGTGCGGTTATAGCCGATAGAGGGCTGCAAAGCGAATGCAGAAGTGCTGTTCACCGCCGACGTTTACGAGTTGATGAACCACTGAAACGATTTCAGAAACATTATTTTAAGGCACAAAAGAATCTTTGGTGTTGCTTTAAATAAAGTATTCTATATTATGTTTTTCTAAAAAGTATGGATGGCTTTTTTTTTTTTTAATACTAGATATACAGTGTATACATAAATTATTATTTATTATTATTACCTGACAATGTTGCCAGAGTTGACCTGAATTGTCCAGGTGCACCTCAGGTTGTTGTCGTAGGGGAAGGGATACCCAGGGGAGAGGATACGCCCTGTAGACTCACCCTTGAAACTCCCACCACACTCCGCTGCATGCACAAATACAAATGAACACAAAATACATGAAACCCCCCCCAAAATGGAAAATCGCACAAGAGGAAATGGCGACACATACACACAAGCAAATGTTCATATAGTATGTTGAAACCAAATACAGAAGAAATGCGGTCAGATTCCAAGCTCACTGAAGCTCAAGAGTATACAATTAGGACTAATGAGCAACAGTTCTGCTAAAAAAAAATTACAATTTTCTTATTCCAACAGGAAATGGGACTGAAACAAGGACTTCCTGTCAGGGCAGGGATAGTGACAGATGCAAAACTTGTTTTGTCTCCAAGTATGCCTCCTAATGATGCCATTAATTAACTTTAAAAAGACTATATAAATAAAAAGAGAATATATAGGCTGGGCCTTGCGCTGCAGAGAGGACACTGCTACAAATGTTAATGACAGGAGGAATATCTTATCCAATCTATGTTGTCTCTTCCCCTGGTTATCGTCTTGCTATCTATATTACAGAACAAACGGCACTTCATTAATAGGAAAATTGCATTAGACTGCAACAGTGGTAGGCTATAATCAGTATCATAACACCGGGAAAAGTCCTTGACGGATGTGGAGCCAGGATGTGGCCCTGGAGAATTAGCTGGAGATCTCATTTCACATTCAGCTCATAGATACAAAGCTTACTATTAATATTGGCCATTTAGTGATCCAGCACTGTTAAACAGTTAATCAATTGACTGATTTAGTTCTTTTTGTGATGGTATTGAACATGCCACAATGCCAGGCTAAAGTCCTTTCACCGAAAAAGGAACAAATACACGTTTCATTGAAAAAGGCATCAGGTCACGGTGGCATTTAAAGTGCAATTCTGCACACGTCAGGAATTTATAAATCATTTTTTACCCCAATCCATCACTGCTAGACATCGAGAAACAGACAGTGCCTCACAAGACCTTCCAGACTCTAGGAGCATGCAGGTAATATCTTTATAATTTCTCTGTCGCTCTTTCTCAGCATGTTCTGAATATGAAAATACAGCCAAGACTGTATGAATGATGATATGAATACTCTGACATTTATGCCTTTACTTTCAGAAAAATGCTGATCAATGGCTGGTGGATTAAAACATTTAAATAACGCAGCTCATCAATTAAACAGTCAGAGCATCACAGTAAAGGTTCAACAGCAATTCAGATTGCTTCACTATTCTGTTCTTAATGACTCTATACAGCCATTTCTGCATAAAGAACACAGAGAGATCAATGATTCACAATTAAACATCAGAACTGTTTAGATTCTTTCAAAATGACAAGCAGCGTATTTTCAAGTTCAATTAAGTAGAAATCATGTTGGGAATCCTTAGGATTAACACCTAGCTGAGCAATATTGACAGTGAGCCTGGCCTGAATAATAATAATATAAGCTATTACAGAAGGAGAGAGAGAGCAATGGACAGAGAAAGGGACCAAAATGTTAGACAAAGACAGCAAACAGACATAGGCAGAAAGGATTACCTATACATGACGGCATGTGGTTGTCCCATGCCCTTCTCTCCCCAGTCATGCACTTGAGTATGCCACTGCCGTGCAGGGTGTAACCTTGGTCGCAGCCGAACGTGATGGCACTTCCAGCAAAGTGACCCTGGTCACTAACTTTGAAGCCGAACTGCGGCACACCTGGGTCATCGCAGTGGGATAGCTCAAAGCCTGGACGAGTAAGATTGAGAGGCACAGGAAAAGGAGAAAAGGGTGGAGAAGAATATGAGTTAAAGAATGACCTAACATAAGACCATCAACACAAACACAGAACTGCTTGTCAGCATTTAAAACCAAGTACACTGGAGAGCAGCCATTCTGTGAACCAATGTAATATTTCCATTTATCGGTTTTGTAAAGAGGCATTGATTGAGCTTTGAGAATTACTTTCCAGTTTAGGGCTGGGCTTACAGCCCCTTATATTACTTGGCAGTAAAGATTCCTTTTGGACAGAGAGCACAATTAGATGTTCACAATTAAATGTTCAATTGTGTGTGGGCATTTACCAACAATTGAGAAACAGCCCATCCACTCGTAACACTTTGGGGTAGAACAAATAAAAGAAAACCAACAAGCTACAAAGAAGAAAATGTTGCAATAACTCTTTAGCTCACCATGTTTGATCTTGACCACGGTCGTTATATGTATTTCTCTCTTTCAGGTACTAAATGCAAGTGCTCTGCTATGCAGCAACAGTGGCCGCACATAAACCCAGCAGTGCTGATTTATGGTCTCCTCTCCTCTCACAGCGAGGTCCATGCCCATGCCAGATGTTATGGTAGTATTACAAGTGTCATGCCTAGTATAAATCTCCAGCAGTGACTGCTCACATTTAGAAAATTACCGCCGCACTTTTGGTAGAAGAGTCATGAAAACACGATCAGATTTCATGTTCAGACAAGATTTAAGCTGCCCATATCACACCTCCTCCTTGCCCTCGTGCTGTTCATACATAAGTCAAACCTTTCCCACGTTAATAAGGGTTATTCATTCTGGTTGAAAAGACCAAGTAAAGATTCCACTTTCAAATGGAAAAAAGGTTTACATTATGTAATTTACCATGTGTACATCTATGGGAAATTCTGAAATGAAATCTGATTATGGCTAATTGGGTAACTCAAAGGTACCTTATTTACTTGTTGTAAATGACTCCACATCCCTGATTAATGTACATTTTATTATTACTTTTGCAGGCCTGTCAGGTTGCAAAACCAAAACCACGAGTAATGTCAAATTGCACTCTATTGTAAAAATGGATGTATTTGAACTCGAGTACAACGGTTTGCACTACATTTGGTGAAATTATCACAGACTGAAAACTGCCAGAGTGGGCCTAGTAGCTGCAAGCTAGCTAAAAATGTATTTGCTTTCATACTATTCATTCAAAAAAGCACTTGGCCTGTTACCTTTCTGACTAACAATGTTGAATTCTACCTAAGAAAACCCACTAGTAGAGGAAAAGAATTCAAAGCTCAATTGCAGGTGAAACACAAAAACACTTTAAATTGGACTGCAAAATGCAGTGTCACCAAGACATTCTCTCACCACAGTAATAAATTAGAAACGGTTAGCAACAATACACAGTCAGCAAGCCAATTAGGGGGAGAAACAAAACCCATCTATTACTGGCCCACTTACAGCAATGACCCAAACTTTCAATACACACACGCATACTGTATGAGGCACACACCATCTTTGGTGCGTGCATATACACATTGCTAAAGCACACACAAACGCACTGATTTCAAACAATGCCAACAATAATTCACCTGTTTTAACAAGGTACAGTTAGGCAGACATGGATGCCAATTACAGGGGAGGAGAGCAAAGGAAAAGATAGAAAAGGGATTCACATAGAGAGAGGCAGAGGAAGTGAAAGGATGGAAAGAAGAAAGCTAATTTTTCTGCAGGAATGGCGCAAAAACAGCATGCTGTTTAATGGATACCCTGACAGTGAAAGACACAGTGAATCAGGGTGAGGGTCAATTCAATTTAATTTTTTTTTAATTCTGCTACTTGAGATGCCTGGCTCCTGAAGTGATGCTAAATTCACCCATTTGGAAAAAAGGCCCTCCTCCCCCAGGGAAATGAAATGTGACTTACTGTGGTATATGAGCCGGAACCCCGCTGCTGTCGCCTCCTGGTCAGAGTAAAATTCAAGCCACAGATAGTTGGAGGTGCTGGTAAGAGACAGACCTTGCATCGACGTGCCTGTGTATGAGCCAAGGAGTGGGGCTGCACCATCTTTTCCATCATACACCTGATTAGAGACACAGAAAAAGAACATGATGCTTTGCTGCTCATAGAGTATGAAACACCCACAATAAAGTAGAATAAAAATATTAAGAATTAAATATTAATACTGAAGAAAGAGAGCCACAATTAAAAAGAAGCTATTAGTACTGTATATCATCTGTTTTATATGGCACATCTATTGCAAAACCAATGTCCTAAATGAGATGTGAAAATTAGAGCGGAGTGACCATAGTTCTTACTATTGATTTGACACAGAGAAAAAAGACCAATTTGAAGGTTTGAAGGAATACCGGTAATTGTTCTTTTTTACTTCATGCTATTTATTTCACCAAATGTCCTGACTAAACACCAATTATCGACTAAATATTCTATTAAAACTAAAAATGAGAGTTTAAAAGCAGCACATTCTCTAAGCAAAGTGTAAGGTACCCACATTGTTTTTCTATGTTTTGTGGATTTTTGTTGAATATAATAGCATTTTTTTTTAGCTTTATTTGTCGTTTTTTTCCATCACAAATCTTTTTTGATCCATGTGCCTAATGTAAATTATTTGTTGAATAAGCACCCATTGAAATTCCTATGAATATCCAGCAGTATACCTAATGTTTTCTGATTTATGTCGGGGAAATAAAAAATAAAAATACAAAGCTCTGGGCTCCTCCTTTGAAATACTAGTGGGGCCCTCTCTGTCTGGTTTTGTTTTTCTCTTTCTTCACGTCAATCAGCTCTCTAAGCATGTCTTTTCACATTTCAGATGTTCACAAAATGACTAAGCACAAGCGATTACTGTCTACACAACTCCATTACTAGAAACACTGATAGCAGGCTACAATGCCATGTTAATTGGAGCATTAGACGAGACATCTGCATCCCAAAAGGAGTGCATTCCAGCTGTGAAGTGGGGACTAGATAGTCATTTGCATCATATTTGTGGTGCTTACCAAAACTGTTAAAATGCCTTTGAGCAAAGAAATGAATCCCTTCCTTCCCAAAGGGATGATGCTGCTGCTGCCGTTTGACCTTTGCTCTGACTTCCAAAGCAAAACAATTCTGCATTCTGTCTGGTACTTTGCACAAAATCCCTTTTCTGGTTTCCCGTGTTGTGCATAATAAAAAGAGCACCAGGACATGCCTCATATACATAAACATGAATTAAACTATGACACTAATTGATTTGATCTAGTTCTTAACCGAAGCCCTGTGTTTATTTGTTAGTTATCTATTTTCTGTCAACAAAGCAACATTATTGTGTCTTTACCTTGATGACGTCACCTTGTGCAAGTTGAAAGGTGCTGGCAGTGATGTTGATGCCTTTGCCTGTTTGGACCTGAATGCTGTACACACATTCGTGGCTGTTGTCATAGTTCATTGGATAGTTTGGTGATAAAAGAACTCCCTCATTGTTGGAGACTGTCGATCCACACTCCGCTGCAAGTTTAAAAAAGCCACAGACAATAATAATTTATTTATTTGTTTTCCTTTAAAACAAGAGCATGTCTACTTTAAAACACATTACCAATGAAAAGAAGTCACTACAAGCCCTACATGAATATTTTTGCTATTTGTTTACATGCACTATTATCATGTAAAATTAATGCTATTATCATAGCAGTCCTTTTCCAAAACAGGGCTAAATGGGTGTGTCAGAAACAAGACTGTACAAAAACATGTTAGGCGCTCCAACACAGGGTGTGATGGAACTAGTTTAAATGACACAATGGGTCAGTGTAACGCTTATCAGTTCAATTTTCTAAGCACAAACGGACATTTGGAAAAACAGAAAAATTGGTTCCAAAGTGGGAAAAAATGAAAAAATTGGATATTTGAACCCATTTTTCTGTTTTTCCACATGTCCGTTTGTGCTTAGAAAATTGAACTGATAAGTGTTACACGGACCACAATGCCTCTGATATGAAACGACTGGATCTCTGGAGTCAGACCTTGACATTTGCAAGTAATGTAAGTGAGCTTCTCTGGGACAAAAAAAAAAATAATAATAATAATAATCAGTGTATTGTCCCTGAACTCCTCTCTCTTAACCTGCCCTTGGAGTACCCTTCAGTGGAAAAGAGATCTCCAAGGATAGTTTTAACCTACAGTAGCAGCTCACATCAGTATTAATTACAGGTCTGAGCTTTAAATTGTAGTCTACTTTGTAAATCCAATTCCACTGAGTTCTTCAATGTCTAATAAAAAAGTGTATTTAAAACATGACATTGGCTCACAGAGCAAATTGTGCAAAACACAAACAGGAAAGAAAACGGAATAAAAAGCAGCTGACCACGTACCCACACACCTTGGCAGAGGGGCACTCCACATGCGACGGCCACCTCCCAAGCACCCAATCTCCCTCGCCCCCTGTAGACGATATCCTGTGTTGCAGTAGAATGCCAGTGAGTCACCAATGCCAAACCTGGAGCCCGTGTGCCAGCCAAACTGAGGCGTTCCAGGGTCCTGACAGGGTTCAAGATCGTACTCTGGAAACAAGATAGCCAAAAGAAATCAGTTGCAACAGATAAAAATGCCTTTTTACCCACAAAAATATGAATACTCTACTTAGAATGATTTGTTATTTATACTTGTCATTGATAATAAACCCCAAGGAAAAAACTGTCCGTTCTCTTGCTCCCTTCAATGAAACTCTTAGTGCATGTATATACCGTAGCTTGTGGGGATTAACGGTCTTACTCAACGACACTTCATCAGGTTGGGATACATGCCAAAAGCTTGAACCCTGGATGTCTGGATGAAAATTTAGGCCACCCTGCATGCAATATTATTATCCATAGGCTGTTGAGATGTAGATGCAACTCACGCTGCATAAGAAGAATAAGGTCTTCCTCCCTGCAGCATTCCTTTCACGGACTGTATTTGGCAGTATGCAGAGCTATGTACGACTACTGATTTCAACAAAATGTTACAGCAGCATCCTACTGTAGGATGCGGCCTGACAGCACTGGCAAATTTTCATCAAAGGTCATAAAAAGTTAAAAAAGGAATTCTAATCAGGAAACCTTTAGATGCTAATTACAGAGCATGCAAGGACACACACACACACACACACAAACTAAATTTCATGAATATTCATGGCTGCATAAGTTATGCTTCACTTCAGCGAACAGCAGGCAAACATTTAGCCAGAACGCTCATGAAGCAGACCCTCTCTCTCTCTTTTTCTACTCACTATATATCTCTCTCATTCTCTTCTTCACTCTCTCTCCACCCTCTCCATCAACACTGCTCACTCAGCATCACCATCTGTCTCATCTCTTTTCTCACTCTGTCTCCCTCCCTCCCATCTCCATCTCTCTATTCCTTGGTCTCTGCATGGGGGCCCCATTATTTCTGTAACCCCCCCTTCCTCTCCATCTCCTCAGTCCTGAGGATACGACCCACATGGCATGCTTTGATGATCATTCCCATCACGGTCAGACAGCCTCTACCTGCGTGACCTCGTTGTCTCTTAATTATCCTCCTCTGATCAGCGCAGCCTGAGGCATGGTCTACCTTAAGCCCGCTCCCGATCTGACCAACAAATTACTCCTCACATTACTTTATGCACACTTTAGAGAGGCTTTGCGCTTTTGATCTCATCAATGAACAAGCTGTCTCTCTCTCTGTCTGTCTCCGTGTCTTTCACTTCTGCTTTCTATCCCTTCTAGTTAACATCTCCACCCACCACATCCTCACTTCTCCACTCAATTTATCTTCCTTCCTCTTTTAAAGCTTTCCCTCCCCATCCTGTCTACACACCTACCAATACTGCCCTCTCCTTGCCTCCTACAGACAGAACCCTCATATGCCTTCATACCCGAGAAGGAGATGTTGAATCCCTGCAGCGATATAGAGAAGTCAGAAATGAAGCGTAGCTGGGCCTTGAAGTTCCCATACAGGCCGGCATTAACTGGTGAAGGCCTCTCTGAGCCGGTGAGTCGAGCCAGTGGCTGGGCGAAGCTGCCATTTTCTGTTATCAGAAGGTAGTCATGATGATCCTCCAGGTGGAAGGAGTAAAAAGTGAATTGGACACCTTAGAGGAGAAATAAGAAAGCGGAGCATTAGAGGTTTTCAGGAAAATACGAAGAATATCTTACAAAAAGCTTTGAATACAATGTAATGCATACATTTGAAATGTTTTCATGTCCATACTGACCCGTAAGGTTAAGATTATGGATTAGCGGGTTACATTGTAGGGCACAGAATACACACAATAACCTCAAACTGAATGTGACTATTATTCAATTTACATTTTAGCTATAATTGCAAATATCATTATCATGATTAAAAACCAGTTGTATTCATTTGGGTTTATCTTGTTGAAACATCCATCTACATGACGCACTTTTCACTCATTTAATAATAGATGCTTTATTAATCCTTACAGATGCACTAGGAATGAGCATAATAAAACAAATCTTAAAATTATAATACTAAAATAAAAAGGAATATTACATTAAAAAGAGACACAAAAATGATTAAAATACCAAGTGAATAGAGAACTTAAAAAAGTAAAAATGATTTCACAGATTAAAACTATGTCAATGAAGAATCGGCGTTTCATTGCAGCAGTAAACAGGAAAGTAGGCTGCTCTTGTACTGATGTATGATCATTTTAAGACGAGGGGAGAACATTTCTCTGTTTAATATCATTAAAAGTAAAGTTAGGTTTTGCTTTCTGCTTCCGACTCATTTAAAAAAAGACAGAGAAAGAGCGATCTGCGCGAGTCAGCGACACCCTGAACTGCACGCTGCAGTGAGAGAGAGAGAGCGGCCATGCCCTCTAATGTTCTAACGCTGAGTTTTACCGTCAGCTTTTTACAACTGCAACTCCGCTATACCGCTCTGCAAAAGTGAACTCAGAGTCAACTTTGGAGAACGGGCAGGGGATCTTCTATGCTAATTTAGAGGTCCAAGACAGACTCATTATCAAAGCCAGATGTATTATAAGGCCAACCAGGTCCGACTCGTCTACGGGCGGCTGCTCTGCACTTGTGACTTATTTCGAGAGACAATTTTTACCTCAAAGAGAAGTCTCGTGGGACGATCTCATCACACCTCTTTTTGTCAATATTTCTCACACTTTGGCATCTGTCCAGCTAGTGAAACTTTAAAATTTGAGGACTTTAACTGGCTTAGCAGGCCAATAATACAGATTTACATAAGAGGAGAGAACAATCGATAATAGAAAATCTGCTACTGGCAGTAGCAAAGACAATCTAGAAATTGTGTTAAGGTTGGTCAAAAGGATTCTAAATTTTATATCAACAAACTATTACTTAACATTTAGGTTGAAAACCAAGATCCAGGGGTCTCATTTATAAACGTGGCATACACACAAAACAGGGCTGAAAATGTGCCTTCCCACACAAAGGTTGTGATTTATAAAAACTAAACTTGATGGGAGAATGTGCGGTCCGCCACGCAAACTCTGACCCATGCATATGCACATTTTGGAGACAATGGGAATTGGCGAAGCAGATGGTGAGGTGGTGAACTGAAGGTAAATGTGTGAATAACGATTACTCGTAACATTTTTAAGTATTGATGCCTCATGTACATTTTTTCATCATCCACGTTATCATGAAGATTAAATCCAGCAATGTTATTTGCACATGTTCCATAAACACCTTGCAAACAAAATCCAACTCAAATCTTAAATAAAAATTTGTTCTTAATAATTAATCGCCGCTGTCTCACTGTCACATTGTCCGCTACGGACCGCAGGAGGAGGAGATGACTGCATGCAATACAGGACAGCATCAAATACCCTAGCATTAGATAACTGCAGAATACAGTGTAAATAACTAAACAACTGTCTTTAATAATGTGCATATACAGTATCATCAAACGTCAAAGTCTAGAACAGGGGTCGGCAACCTTTTTGATATGAAGTGCCCTTTTCAAAATTTCTTGTTTATTAGTGTGCCATGTTAACATTACGTTTTATTATGACATCACATCAAAATGTAATATCCAGGGAATCTGTAATTTTATTCCATAGCAACATTTGATAACATTTATTTCTCATAATTAGGACCTTGTAATTATTATTATTATTATTATTATTATTATTATTATTATTGTATATTATTATTATGATTATGGAAACATGGTTTTAGTATGCAGTCCTGATTGGTGGAAAATGGGCTGACAAAAATATCACTGTCAAAGAGCCTGAAGCGAAAAGTTGTGGAAAAGCCCAGCTTTAATAATGAATGGACTGATAATGAAACGATGCTGTGGCAAAATAATTATAACACAACCAGCATCATTATCGAGAATGAAGAACACGAACATAACGATTGCGTCATTCACGTGCATATTAAGTAGCCACATGTATTTGTTTTGGTCTTAAAATGCATCCATATTTACTGCTCCAGTGGAGAGGATGGTTTCTTCAGACAGCTTAAGTTTATAAGAATTTGTCCAAATTTCAAGATTCCCTGCAAACTAAGAAACAGACTACAAACCGACAGCTTTTGTTTTAGCTTGTTTTGTAAAAATGTGCTATTTGCAGAGTATAGAGCTGTGTTTGCTTAAAACAGCGCGGTGGACTGAGCAGACAGAGCAGATTGAAATATCGCTTTCTACATGTTTATGCCGGTCTACACAGGTGAGTGCATTGATAAGTATTGGCTTTTAACTCACGAAGGTTTAATTGTAACTCCTTACAGTAACAAGACTAGCGTTAGTTCATCTGCCCCAGCGGCCGTTGGTAATCCTCTTTGTATTGTTCCCGGTCAGAGATATGAGTCAATCAGACTACCGTAAATAACAGGTCGCGCACAGGCGCCGATTGATGTTTTCCTCCGTGGGTGCTCACACGCGCACACCCTTTCAAAAAAAAAAAAAGTTGTCAAAAATGTTTGCATTTCAGAACCTTAGGAAATGGACAGCGGCCGACACAAACACACACGCCATACTAAAGCCGTAAACTCAGGACAGCGCCACTTCTCACAGATACAGATAGGATTGGAGATGAGAAGTTTAATCAGCTTCGTGGGAAATTATAAATCAATGCCACCGCCATGACCAATCACACTATGTCAGACGCTCCACTTAGCACCATCTGCAATGTTTAATATTAAATTAATGTAAAAATGAACTGGCAGTCTGGCACACGTGGGTGCTCAGTATTTTCCGTGGGTGCTCGAGCTCCGGAGCACCCACGGTATCGGCACCTATGAGGTCGCGCAACTGTGAACGTTGTAATTTGGCATGCGGATGAGAGAGTGCTTCAGCATTTCAACCATGATTTTAACACACCAATAACTCTCTTGCACACATATTGCCAGTGTGCCATTGGTTAAGGTCCCACGTGCCCATGGTGGCACGCGTGCCTAAGGTTGCCGACCCCTGGTCTAGAAATACAGCCGTTGAGCTCTCGCGCAATCGTTACACTTAATGTCCTCGTTATCGGTCCGAACTTTAATACCGTTCGTGACAAAACCTGCATGAAGAAACGTGCGTTTGTTAGACTTCCATCTTCAAATTGTATCTCGTGGTGGGGGATACCATTAGTTGATGCTGTTACTTTGGCAAGGTGTTAACAATCACAAATTGTTGTAAACATATAAATACTGTGGTGACCGTCGTGGGTAATGCTGCATGATAGCACTGCTGGCCCTGCAGGAGGACTTCGCCAATGGAAGAAACAGGAGAGAAAGAGGCTTCAGGGACCATGACCATGACTGGCTAAAACAGTGCTGCTCATGAGTATAGGAACCCCTGCTAAAGTTGACTAAAAAGAGGAATAAAAAAAAAAAAAATCATCTTTTGGAAATTGATCTTAATGCCTAAATTGATAAAAAAATCCAACCTTTAAGGACACCAATTTTCTTTGTGAAAGAATAATTTATCGTAAATAAATAAATGTTCTTCCTTAAAATACAGGGGGCATAAGTATATTCAATTCAATTCAATTCAATTTTATTTATAGTATCAAATCATAACATAAGTTATCTCG
Organism: Perca fluviatilis; assembly: GCF_010015445.1. NCBI lineage: Eukaryota > Metazoa > Chordata > Actinopteri > Perciformes > Percidae > Perca > Perca fluviatilis. The sequence goes on along the minus strand of NC_053118.1, from coordinate 13,874,955 downwards.
AGACACTTTACAGATAGAGTATAGACACCCCTATGTTAAATTCCCATAGAGGCAGACAGATTTTTATTTTTAAAGGCCAGTTATTTCATGGATCCAGGATACTATGCATCCTGATAAAGTTCCCTTGGCCTTTGGAATTAAAATAGCCCCACATCATCACATACCCTTCACCATACCTAGAGATTGGCATGGGGTACTTTCCATAAAATCATCTCTCAATGCAAATCAAACCAGCTATTAGGCTAACTGAAATAAAACCATGCCAATCTCTAGGTGTGGTGAAGTTCGAAAGTTCGAAATTAGTGCGATTTTGGCCATTTCCACATTTCGTACTTTAACGAACTCCTCCTAGAGATTTCATCCGATAGACTTCAAATTTGGTCTGTGCCATCTTAAGACGTTAAAGATGAAAGGTTATTAAAAGAAAAACTTTTCGTCATAGGGCCTGGCCGCAAAATTACAAATCCCACTATGGCCACGCCAAGTCCCGCCCTACGAAGCAGCTTGATTGGTTGGGGTTAGGCATTTCACCTTGAGTGGTTAAGGTTAGCCGACTGGTCAGGGGATAGGACCTGTACAAATCAGGTTATGTTGCCTTGCGTAAGCATTGACGCCTGGCCAATAGTAGCTACTGAAGGGCAGGTCTTGGCGTTGCAAATGTGTTTTAAATAAACTCAGTGATGAAGGGCAATATATAAAGTGCTATACGTGTGTTAGTGGTTCTAACAATGGCAGATTTACCGATTCTGGGTTACTGGACTACCGGGGCTCAGGGCTCCGCGGAGCTGGCCGGCTGCCAGCATAACTATAGTATACAGGTTGTGTCAGATTTCAATTTAATGCATTTTTGTGAATATGATGGGTTTCGTTAGCTGCTAGTGTCCCTTCAATCCTATGGGTAAAGCTTGCGGCTAGTTAGCTACACTTTCGGCATAACTAGAGTATATTTACAGTTAGAATTCCGTCACGCCACTTATATTACAGCTACCCCAAGGTCTTATAAAGCTAACAGTTGTGTCCGATTTCAATTTAATGCATTTTTGTGAATATGAGGGGTTTTGTTAGCTGCTAGTGTCCCTTCATTTTTATGGGTGAAGCTCGCTGCTAGTTAGCTACACTTTCGGCATAACTAGAGTATATTTACAATTTGAATTTCGTCACGGGACTTTGCTATAACTTTTCTGCGATTCCAATTTAATGCATTTTTGTGAATTTCAGAGGTCTAAGAGGAGGCTAGCTAGCTCTCATTGATAGCCGCAGGCTCTATCAATGAGACTCGCGGACAAGAGGCGTTTATTTCCCAGATCGTTTGTTTAAATAACTCAACACACATATCCATTATAAGATTAACTGGAACCTGTGGTAAGAGATTGCGGGCGTAATAAGCTCGCTGACCGCACTCTCACTCACACACACCGGCCATTTAGCAGGAAGAGGGGAGCTGCAGACCCTGGAGCTCTGTCGCGACAGCGGCGTTTGGTAGTCCAGTAACTCAGAAACGATGACTTTGCGCAGGTATCGAGCACCACGGGCTGCCGGCCGTGACTGAGCTAGCTCACAGCGGGCCAAGGTCTGTGAAGGAGAACAGGCCGGGCGGCGAGGCAGCAACCCAGGCAGCACCGGCCGCTGAATTCCGACACACAGTCGGACAAAATGTGCAATTAGCCATCAAACTTCGTAAAACAGCCCATATTTGACCTCTACATAGTTGATTTCTCGCATAAAAAAAGTCTCAGAAGTGAATTTAGTGATAAAATAGCAGATGAACAGTGTATACAATTTCTGAGATCTGCGCGACCTATTCAGAAGACTACCTGATCTCAGATCAGCGGTGTAGCCTATAAAAATGTTGGGGCATGACAAAGATAGAGACTAGAGCCAAATAAGGAGGAGCCACCGAGTTGACGTCAACTCGGTGGTTCGTTGAGATTTGCCCGTTTTCAGAGGCAGTTTCAAATTGTGAGATTTGCAGAGGAAAGAGGTGTCAATGGGACTTTGAGGTTCTATGTATGTCCTATTTACCCACCAAACTGTCGTTATTCAACTGTGACAAGGTAAAATCGGTTTTGCATTCTATCACCCCTTTAAGACAAAGAGTACAACTGATCATTTGTGCAAATAATTGGCCTTACTCCTTGAATGGTATGATTATGACGGTTTCAATTGAAATTGAAAATTTCCATTCAGAGCAGTGGTCAGTAAATGTATATTTTTAGGCTGCTTGCGCATTCAGTCGGACCGCGATGGTCTGCCACGCTTTCTTTCGTTGTTTCATTACAGTGGCCGTGTTTCTTTTTACAAATAGTGTGTTTCACGTTATCATACTTTCCTAAGATGCTGCTGCTCACTCCGTGTAAAGTATGCACAATGCATATTCTCCATTTTAGCATCAATAAATCTCTGATCGACCTCGTGGTCTGTTAAGGAAAGCCGTGAACGTGCATCTATCCAAATTACTTCAGCCTGGCTCGACCTAGTCGCACCTCCTCAGCCTGACTTGGCGGTTGTACGCACCAAGCCAGGATGCTCTGATTAGACTAGGTCAAGCCTCGCTTTATCGGTAATCCTGGATTTATAAATTCTATTTTTGTGCAATACCCCTCAGTTCTATGATAAAATATACATTTTCCTGTTGGGAAGCATCACCTGTTTCAGGTAGTGCAGATGAAAAACCTAGGACATCAATACAATGAAAACCATCTAAAGAAAATACATATTATGTAGGATATAGACTGTAGTACAATGGCATTACTGGTGCAAATATTGTACCAGTACGTTTCAAACATTTTCCATGGTAAAAGGATGGAACTTCAATCTCAATGTCTGAATGGTCATCCTTGGACCTTATGGCTTTGGTTTTGCTCAACTACGCTCTGTAAATTAGAAGACCCTGCCTCTCTAAATCATTAATCAACTGAATTTTCACCTGATCAAAAAAAATGTGTAATAGCTTATTTTCATCACTTTCACTTACATCACAGTAATTATAATTAATCAAATTTGTTTATCATGCTTCGGGGTTTCAGGTAATGTTAATGTCCTAAGTTTCCCAATTTTGCAATTTTTTTGTTTATACGGAATTGGATTGCTAATTGTCCCACACTAAATTAATTTGGCATTTTAAATAACTTACACCATATTAGGCCCGGAGTCTAATTTTCGAGTTGTTATTGGTTTTTAATTGTTGGTGCAAATGAGTTGTATGCCTCCTGTTATTGTTGAATGTTAAAGAACCCATGTAAGAAATGAAAAGGATAACGCTGTTGATAGAACGTATGTGAGCTTATTGTTACAATCACTAAAAAGATGGACAGGAAAAAATACAGTGCAGTTTTCATTTGTTATTGCGAGTTATTTAGAAGACAATCAAGTGATGTCCTTACCTCCTCATTACATGCTTTGTATTAAATACATGGATACTGTAGATAAGACCATCAGCTTGCCATTGTGAGTCTAGTGGGTCACATATGTATATCTATGTGTATAGTAATTACATTAATCTTGCCTTACATGGAAAGAAACAGAATCAGCGAGAGGGGTTAAACACAAATTGGAAGCCTTAGAGGCAGAAGTTAAAAAGTGCTTAATTTTGCTTTACTTGTCAAATGTAGAGGGATTGCTGATAGATCTTGTGAGACTTCAACCGTCAAAGGTGATTCTATTGCACTAAACGAAGATAAGGGATTAAGCCGGGATATTCATCCAGTTATCCTGGATGAATTTAGCCTGGATTTGGTTGCACAAAAGCAGACTGATAAATTTATAAAGCAGCATACTGTACAGAATTGGCTCAAATAAACTTATAATAAGTGGAAGACTGCTGATAAAGAAGAACTACAAATTAAACTGAATTCTCCGATACTAGAAAATTAATGACACTTAAATATTCGATGAGTGAAGACCTCAGAGTGTAATATTATCACTCTGCATATTCTGGACAGTTGCCATAAATGAAAAAGTCTGTGCCTTTAAATTATCTTTGTCACTTCTCACTTAATAATCATAAATCCATGTTAATAAATACCTGTAATGTTCTTGGAATCTGTTGAGCGGGTGCTGTTTTGATTTATAGTTTTTAATTTGGCCATTGTGAGGACTATTGAATGTCAGTGTGCTAAAGACTATAAAAATAAACATACTGTTCATGAGGTATAGTATGTGAATTATTTATGTATGTGCAAAATAAAATAATTTCTTAAATTAGCATATCTATAGTTTAAGAGTTCCTAAACTCTACAGTATGAGGCATAATACCAAAATAAAAAAAGTATTTTAGTATGCATTGTATTTATACTTATATGATGATGTATTATATTATTTTAAGCTAGACGGGCTCTAGATGCTAGATGCCAATGCATGCCCTATCTCACAATGTTAATGTTCCCAGTCAAGAACTAATTTTTCCAATTATCCTGACACCACATGAATGCAGCACAAATGCCCTATCTTGCAATGTAAACAAAAGTGAAAAATATTTTGCGTCCCCCGTGATTTGGATCTGCTCCAACATTTAATGGATTTTTCCTTCGCCCAAGCTACACCCTTTCACCAAGTTTTAAGGAAATAAGGAAATCCTGCTCACATACAAACTAAGCCGAAAATCTAACGTCCTTGGCGGCGGTAATTAATGAGGTTTTCCTACCTTTTCCATGACTGACTTCCACAGTCCATGTACAGTTTAGCGAGTTAGGATACAGCTCCGGGAAGCCAGGTGATAAGATGATGCCTCCAGGTCCCCTGATGTCCCCACCGCATGATGCTGAATAAAAAAAGGGAAGATAATGAATGATAACTGTGGCTGGAAAAAAAGAAAATTGTAAATGAACCAATAAATCCTTCACCTGAAGACCGAGGAGCAATTTAAATGAATAATGCATTTAAGTCATATCACATTCTGTCCTGCTATTTTTATGAGTACATGTAATTCTGCCAACACAATGTTTATTTTCCCTCCCTCTCTCTCCAAACTTGCCCTACTGCCAGGACAATAAATGTTTCATTAATTCAGCTATCCATCCATATTTTCTCTGTTGCTATGGTATCTTAAACTGAAAGACATTGTCAGAAAACATGACAATCCATTTAATGTATTCACAATTCACAAGAACTGACACAAGCATATTAAACTGATGAGAGCATCAGGCTTTGTTATGATTGTGACCTCAAAGGGATTTTGAATTTCTTCCAAATAGAAACAATCAGCCCAGTGCTACGTTCCAACTACTTTTCAGTCAGGTTGGGAGGATAATCCAGTTACAACCCACCGAGTAGAGTAGTAACAGTTGAGGTGATAGGGAGTGTTGTCTAAAGCAGCAACACTCATCGTCACCTCAGTAATATGACTCTTACGCATGTTGACTATTACATTTACTGCCACAAAGCTTCTTACCTTATCAAGGACGTTAATGAGTTAATCTCAACCCTCATTGGCTGCTGAGGACCGGAAGGTTAATGCTAGATCCGACTGACGGTTAACTGGTCTAATTGGATATTGTTGAAACCTGGACAGTGCCTCATGCCGTCATTGTGTTTCAACTAAAAGCTAATTTCACATACAGGGAACTGCTTTTTAAATACAGAATTGATGAAAAGTGTGTGTGTGCGTGCATGTGTGGCCCGAATGCCCAAAGAGTGGTGTTACAAACAAATGTCCGGATGCCTTCTTCAAAACAGCAATCGTTGACAAATATTAGAAGTAGAACTCTTGTGCATGTACATATTTTCAAACTAATGAATGTCAGATGTTGTTTTGAGGATCGCCGAGATGCCTGAGGCTCCACAGCTGCACACACCCACCCCACTCTTATCCTCTCTCCTTCCACCCTTGGGCCCTCCAGCAAGCACAACACATCAAGGCCTGAATCCTTTCCCACCAACAAAATCATATTAAATAATTTATTAATGAGCCAAAATTACATAAAGTCATTAAAAGTGGATGAGTAAGTTTGGCAAATGATCTACTTTAGAGACTCTATAGGCAGAGGGCCAAGGCATTTGGCACTAGTCTGGCACACACCTAGGCAATAAAATGCTTCAAGATATGAAATAAATTTTCAAGACAACCGTTGGACTGAAATAACACAGCACTGTATCATATGCACGATATGGTAGTCACTACCAACCGTTGCATGTATTTCATTCGTTATATTTTTTCAACTGAGTGATCCCTGACTAAGAGACATCTTTTGTTTGTGCGCTGCAACAATAATCGCTACAATTGACCTGCAGTGCACTTCTAAAAAGGACAAAGAGCAAAACCGTACAAACACAGCCGTGAGATATCTAAACTGCTTTGAGCATACTCGGTCTTCAGTATTACATGATTTATAACACCCCAAGTACTTTGTTCACACAAGGACTGGGTCTATTGTTGAATAAAAAGCATTTTGACAAGCGTATGTTTGGTTAGTCAGACCTGCTGTAGGCAACCCATGGTCACACTTAAGCTTGTGTCGTTCGTTACCACTTGCAAACAAGGCAAGAGGTAACCACACAAACCTCGTTTTGAGAATAAATACAGCAATAAGCTGCTGCTGAAAGAACCCAGTGACCTCTTGCCAGTTACTAGTGGCAGCATTCCATAAATATTTGTGGCTAAAAGACTGTATGTATAAATACACTGCATTTTCTCAAAATAATGCTGACATTAGGGCTGAACGATTAATTGCATTTGCGATAATATCGCGATATGTTAAAACGCGATTTCCTAATCGCAAAGGCTGCGATTTGGTCTCGATTTGATGACTCGCAAGAGCAAATCAGTCTGCACTACGCAGAGAAAGCATCAACTTAGCACGCTAACGCTACACTGTACCTTGAGCTGATCTCTGTCATTCAAACAATTCTGAGTTAAAGTTTAAAACTTTTACAGCCATTTTAATAAAATGAAGGGTTTTGTTTGGGCTCGAGTCCATACATGCAGTTAATGGATACAGGCACGCAGAACTGAAGGCTCGGTTGGCAACGAGCTAGCTCTGATTAGCGGTTAGCTCCGGTTAGCTCCGTTATAAAGATATAAAGATATGGGTGGAGGAGCTGCCCCCAACGGAAGGTAACAATCAGACTGATAAATGACGGTTTGGGGAGCTTTCACAGCAGCGTGGCCGCGGTGTTTCAACGGTTTTATTAGTACAGTTAATCCCACGGCAAGACCACAGCAACTAACGTAACGATAGCCTCTCTGAGCAAGCAGTGTTGACGGTGTCCGGCACGCAACTTCCGCGAGGGAGGGGCTGAAGGCAGCTCCTCTCTGTGCACTGTAAAAAATATGTGTATGTATGTATGTATGTGTGATATATATATATACATATATATATATATATATATATATATATATATATATATATATATATATACTATATATATATATATATATATATATATATATATATATATATATATATATCACACATATATATATATATATATATATATATGTGTGTGTATATGTATGTATGTATGTGTTTTTACTTATTTAACTGTCTAGTGTGTAATTGTGTGTTGTTCATACTATACAATGATTTATTGTTTGTCTTTGTTGAATAATACAGAAGACAAAGAGCTTAAAAAAATAATCGAATATCGAATCGCAATCGCAATATTTGGGGAAAAAAATCGCAATTAGATTATTTTCAAAAATCGTTCAGCCCTAGCTGACATCCTAATGAGATTATGTGGTGCCGTTTGAAATTCAATCAGTGCTTCAAGTCATAACCAGGTCAATTATTAAATGTCCCTTCAATGACTCAACATTCCTGTTGGAACACTTAAAGGACAAGAAGGGTGGTCCTTGTATTTAATGGTCATTCTGCTCTGACGTGTTCAAAGGGCCATAAATTATGTGATAGTGTTATCCTGAGGCATTTTAAAAACGCACAAACCAAAATAGTAAAAAAAAAAAAAAATATATAAAAAAATCTTACAAATATGATTAGCATTCACTCAAAAGAACACTGTGCTGTCATGGATGAGACTGATTGCTGAGCTGGAGTGCATGGCAAAAAAAAATAATTACATTTCGTATACGTACCATCACAAGTGGGCAGTGGGTGGCTCCAGAAGTGGTTCTTCTCACAAACCAGCGGCTCCTCGTGGCTCAGCCTGTATCCTGGGTCACACTGGAAGGACACCGTGGAGCCGATGGACAGGTCATGGCTTAACCGTACGCCATTCACTGGGATACCAGGATCCATGCAGGAGTATGTGTCCAATGTGACCACTAGAGAAATTAAAAGCAAGCAGTCCTTAAATATGTTTTGAGACAATTGTACATGAAATCTTCACAATTCCTTTTTGTTACATTTAAGTAAGTCACCCACTAAGAGAATGTCAAAAGTAGATGTTCTACTGTAGGTGTGAGGAGTAGAGGGCATGGTGAGAGAGAACTGGGGGTATGACCTTAGTGAACCTGTACAAATATACTCCTGTTCTATGCATGTGTTGGACCACCACTTTTGGTAGAAAAATATTTGTGTCCACTAGTTTTGCTTCTAGAGTGAGCTGTTGGATAGTAGTGCTAGGTCCCTCTTAATCTTCAGTGATGTTAGCTGCAAAGAAATGCTCTTGTTTTTCCCTGCGATTTCCAGGACTGCCGTTTGGATAGCCTTCCAAGTAGGGTTGCTTTTGACAACTACTACAAATATACTGATTTAGGCATGACTGACAATTGTGTAAGCCGTTATTAGGTCATCGGTGGGAAGTCTATTCTAAACTGAGTATTAGAACCTGTATTTTATCTCTTACTTTTCCATTTCACAACCAATTTAATTGAACATGTAAGCATTAATATTAAGGAGTCACTGGGAAATGGTTATGGTCTGCCTGTTTAGTAATCCATCTATCTTTCCATAATTACAGAGCATCCATACACAGTACATAGCCAGGAGATATCATTGAAAACTGATAAGTAAAACTGTATGGCGAGGCAAAAACACATCCGATAATCTCTCACTTAAATGTCGTTTGGACCAAAGTTATGTATTGGTAGATCTCCCCTTTTTTGGAGGGATTGGTTGGAAAAGGGAATTGTCACACTGGGGGATCTGTATCTCGGTAGCATATTGAAATCCTTTGAAGATGTGGTAGAGCAATTTGGAATCCCTGGGTCTCAATTTTTTAGATATTTGCAACTTCGCCATCTGTTAGTGGGGATTTTTGGATCCAGTGTCTCAGCCCTGAAGGCACCAGAATCTTTAGATAAGGTCTTGTTGAAATATGGAAAAAGGTCATTATTATGAGGGTATTATTCTATGCTTAAGCAGAACCTTGGGGATGGAGCCTGGACAGCCCTCAATAAGACAGGGGAAAGGGTTCTGAGTATTACACTGGATGATGAGGAGTGGGACAGAACCTGCAGGAATATTAAAACTATGTCATGTGATGTGAGGGTGCATCGCTCCTTTTAGACTCTCTCCAGATTGATTAGATTGGTCCAATTGGTCTGAAAGACGTTTCCAAATTGTTGGAAACGTAAGACAGAGGACAGCCAATTACTTCATGTCCTACAGTCCTGTGATAAGGTCCAGGATTTTTGGTATGATAACACAGGTCATGTGTTCATGCTGCAAATTGTATGTTTTGTATGTAAAGAAAAGAAAAGAAAGTAAAATCACAAAAAAGGAAAACATAAGTATTAAGATAGAAGCACACCTGATCAATAACAGATACCCTGAGCTACTTGAATCAAACTGTGCCCATACATAATTTGTATTATGTATATATTTGGAAAGAAGTGCTAATTCAGAACAGATATTGACAAAGCTGCACCTTTTGTTCTATTTCCGAGGTGTTCCTGGTGCGGCAGTAGTTTCGGGTGATTGACCCAGTCAAGGGAACTGGTGGGATGTCTGTGAGCCCAGCATGAGGTGTATTTAAAGGGGCAGCACACAACGTGAAATGTATGCGAAATTACATCCACTGCAGAATCAAACAGCACTGTATACACACACTCTCAGCAAGCCAAACAAATATGGTCTGAATAGATCCAATTCCCTATTGTATTAAATAAATAAAAAAGTGCAGTTCTACTGCACGGCCAGCAGAAGTTACTTTTGGCCACGTGGCACAGCATTATCAGCAAGAAATGACACAGTTGACCGTGTAACACGGTTCTACTATATGGTTTGTGAGCTATAGATTACAGTCATCCACACTTATAATCTGTATAACAGCCCAGGCTGACCAGGCTGATTATTCGTGTGTAAACAGGGCTCTTCCTTTATACTGCCAAGCCTCTGTAGAAAACGTGTCTAGCTCTCCTTGAGTAATACATGATATTTTCATTAAGGAAATACATGGATCTTTCCTGAACAGAATAGTACAGTATTCATTGATCACTGCTGGCGTTTGCCTCTGGGGTGCAAACATTTGGTGAAAAAAAAAAATACAAAACTAATGATTTAAAAATAGAATGCTCATGAGTGAAATTAGAAAAAACAAATACTTTATATGTGGGCCTATATATGATTTGATAACATTTTATAATACTTTTTTGTAACTGAATATATGTAACAGATTCATTATATACAAAGGGAATGGTATGCAGTGTTTCTGTGCCTCAGTTTATTTACAGCATAATTCAGAACAGCCCTACTTTGTAAGACCAATTTTACAAATGAACCAGGCTGGGTTTCCCCAAAGAATTTCAGCAATAACATATGTCCTAAATTGCAATGGAAGAAGCTAATATGATCTTACGGTTATTGCTTTTCAATAGCCTCATCAACAAAAGAAAAATGCACTTGAGAGTGAAACATAATAAGACAAAGGCACTTGTGGTATGCTTTCAGTCAATAATACAGACATAATAACAAACTCTGTCTTATGAATCACATCTGAGTGACAAGGGTAATGGTGCTAGTGCAAAATAGATCACACTATGTCCAGAGTATTTTTCTATTTGATTTTTCAAAGACTACCACTCCATGCATAATGATGTGGAGAAAAAGATTTTACCCATTATACATACTTGATTATGTACATTAGAGAGCTAATAGTTCTCTATCCTCACCCAGATTTTTTTGTGAGTCTGTGCACTTGAACCAGTCCCTCCAGGATTTCACGATCGCGCCAATTCATGTGAATTCAACCAATAACTGTGAATTTGATGTGACTCACAATTTTGACCAATCACCACAACTTTTCAGCAAATTTGACCAATAACCTGAAGTTTCCCACGACTTCAACCAATCCCAGCAGTCCCACGTGCACTCTTAGAGCCACTGACCAAGCGGGAGTGAGAATGGGTTGTTCATTTCCTTGCTTCTGATATGAAGACGAGACGTGTGTGACTCAAACATCTCACATTTACCAACAAAACGTACAGCGAAAGACCGTGCAAAACATTTCAGACCGTCCTGCCAACCTGTATACATTTTAACTAGGGCTGGGCAAGTTAACGTGTTATTATCGCATATATATCTCATTAATTAACGCAGACAATTATTTTATCGCGCATTAACGCAGTTTTTATCATTTCTTTTATTATTGTAAAAGTCTGTTGCTCACAGACTTTTATTTTGTAAAAGTCTGTTGCTGACTGCTGCCGCGCTTACAGGAACTGGAAAAGAAAAGAATTGGCGGATAAACAAACCAGCAAACAAGGAGAAGGGTACGGAACTTTTACATGGCCATTTTCATTTTAAAGTTCTTCCAGACGGCGCAGTAGACAGAACCAAAGTTATTTGTAACCACTGCAAAGTTGAATTTTCTTATTACCGGAGTACTTCCAGTCTGAAATATAACCTAAATGCAATACACACCGTTGATACCAGCAAATCATTAAATGAGACAAACAGTGGCGCGTCGGCAGACTACGTTAGATGCAGCGTGTGGGAGAAGTATAGATAAACAAAGGCAAGAGAAGCTAACAAATGCCATAGTGAGGTGGATAGCTACAGACTGCAGGCCCATTAGTGTTGTGGAGGACGTCGGTCTGAGAAACATTCTGAGAATTGCAACAAATGACGACAGGTATTAGATTCCCTCAAGACGCACCATCACAAGAAGAATACACGAGTTGTATGAAAAGGAGAGGACTGCAAAAGCTACAACTTTACAATGTGCACCTGCTGTTGCTCTCACTGGGGACTATTGGACATCACTGGGTAACCATAATTACCTTGGAGTTACAGTTTTAATGTTATGATTGTGGCTCAGGATTTTGTGGGCAGTTTATATATATATATATATATATACACACACACACACACATATATACATACATATACATACATATATATATACACACATAGATATATATATACACACACATATATATATATATATATATACATAGATATATATATACACACACATAGATATATATATATACATAGATATATATATACACACACATAGATATATATATATATACATAGATATATATATACACACACACATAGATATATATATATACATAGAGATATATATACACATAGATATACATACACAGATATATATATATACACATAGATATATATATATACATAGATATATATATATAGATATATATATATACATAGATATATATATACACACACAGATATATATATATACATAGATATATATATACACACACACATAGATATATATATACACATAGATATATATATACACACACACATAGATATATATACACATAGATATATATATATATACACATATAGATATATATATAGATATATATATATATATATATATATACACATACATACATACATATATACATACACACACACACACACACACACACACACACACACACACACACACACACACATATATATATATATATATAAAATGTGTGTGTGTGTGTAACAAACAGATAACATGAATGCCCTGGCAGTGGCAATAAGCATTAATTTTGTATTTGCTTTGATTACATTGTTTAAGTTAAGATTTACACTAAATATTTTATTTAACTACTGTATAAACAAAATGCTGATGTTAATGTTTAATGTCACTCTGCTGCCATTTCAATCTTGTTGGCTCTCTGCAGCGGGGTGGGGCTACTCCGTTCCGCGCAGAGAGTCATTTTATTCTCCCAAAACATTTATTTTTCAATATTTTTTTATCAAAAAAAGCAACTTCTTTTGCAACTTTCACTGTCTTCATTGCAACAAACATACAAAAAACATTGCAACTTTTATCGCAATTTTTTACAAAAGCTCCAGCAAAATCAGACATTTTGGGCCGCAACCATCTCAAAAGACCGCAAAATACTGGAGGGACTGTTGAACACAGCCTTCCTCCACAAGCTTGCACCTTTAAACTCTGGGTTACTGTCACTGCGCCTGACAAGGGGCATGATAGTGCAAGAACACATTTGGATAGCTAAACAGTGAATCTGGGGAGTCGGATTTAGGGCATGTCCCTCCAAGTCAGTTGTTGACAAATACCACAAGCGCACTGAACTTACTGCAGTAGTTTCCATATATTTACATTTATAGCACAATATTATTCAATACGCTGCATTCACAGTTTCAGAAACTTTATAAAAGTGTTACAAAAAAGGCAGACTCATTTAGATTTATCAGGCCTTTAACGCTTAACACTTTTTTTCTTTCCTTTTGTTGACATATCTAATTCAAAATCAAGTCAAAAACATTTTTGAATCCTATGGAAATTACCAAGAATATTTGTGTACTGCTCCAAAAATATTTTGCATTCATAACCTTAATGTTTTGCAGTACATGCAGTAGGCCTGCACGATTAATCGTTATAAAATTGCGATCTCGATTCACCCTGTTCGCGATTTAATTTTTAAATGAAATATTAAATTCATTTGTTTTTTTTGGGGGGGGCATTTTCGGCCTTTATTTTGATAGGACAGCTGGAGACATGAAAGACAAGCAGTTAAAGAGTGTGCTAAGAAATCATTCTGTTTTTGATACTGTACTTAAATTGGCAATTGACAAACTCCATTTCTCTAGAGACTGAAGCTGTAGCATGTTGATTGACACGTTTTAATTAGGTTAAAACATGTTCAAGGAGTTCAGATAGAGCCTTTATCAGGGTCCTATTTAGTTCAATGTGTTATATGTCACTATTTTTGGTAGCCTACTGTACTTAAATGGCCAGTATGTACTTTATTTTCTTTATTCATTGAAGCCTCTATGTTTACAAGCTTGTGGTGATGCACAATGTACTCTAGGTGCCAAAAAACATCTGTTTGGTACTGCCAATTTGTTTTGTTTTGTCATGGTTCATGTGTGCAACAAACATTACACTTTGTGAGAAAGAAATCTTGGCAGAGAATCGTGAAAAACAAATTCTAAGTTAAAAAATTGTGATTCATATTTTTCCCCCAATCGCGCAGGCCTAGCATGCAGGCAAAAGCAGGATACTCTCACCTTCATAGAATATCTTGAAGCCACTGTTTGATCGACTGTTATCGGTGGTGAAAAGCAGATACAGAAAGTTGCTGCTACTAAACAGGAACTGAGGGACCTGGGTTCCATTAAACGAGCCAATCAGAGGAGAGAGCAGGTTGGGACCGTCATGCACTTCCAGGAAGTCATAACTGAGTTCAGTTTGAAACCTTCAAAGTAAAGAGAGCAGAGAGAGGGAGATGCAGAGAACACAATTATCTGTATTCAAAACAATTCTTTTGCTTTGACAAATTAGACAGTTTAAAGCCATTTAGCCTGCTGTGTCCGCAGAAAAAACATTTTACTTTTAAAGAGATAAATGAGAAGAAATAGCTTGCACAACAAGTGTTCCTTTCTTGGAGTTTCTTGGAAATATGAAAATAATATTAATGCAAAGAGGTAAAAAAAGAAGTTGCATCAACTAGGCATGGGAAAACTTTGTCTCATTTAAAGTGAAAAGGGGCAAAATATTTGGGCTCATTTCACAAAAAATAAATAAACATAAAATCACAGAGAAAGTAGCTCTTTGTTTCTTTATAAAGTAGTGTGCCAGCACTGAGACAGCATTGATTATAAATTATGAACATTGTATGGTTTCGCTCCTTAATGGTAAGAAACAAAGATCTTACAGCAAAACTGTTTTTTTTCTTTTACTGCAGCTCTCTAAGGAAGTTAGCGGGAGCCAGTAAGCAAAATAAAGAATTACTCGAGGCTTTCAACATTTTTGGAAAAAAGGTCCAGGACTGCGTTCCACCTCCTCTGACTTTATATCTCTTACTCAGAGGCTTCCTGGGCTCGGTGTACGCCTTCTGTTTGTGCACATTTCAATTCATACGTCTGTGTTTAGTTAGCAATATTAGTACTTGCATGCAATACAGTATGTGGATAGGGTATACGTACATAAGAGATTGTGTGCCGTCTCAGTTTTTGTCTGTGTCTTTGTGTTAGTGTACAGTATATGCGTGTATCTTTGTTTCCACGGATGAATTGCTGAAGCACTGTCATACAAACCTGTCAAAGCTGATCTTGATGGAGCTTCCCGGCTCGGCCTCAATGACCCACTCACAACTCAGGGAGTCTTTGTAGTAGCCTGGCCACCCCGGGGAAAGGATGACACCAGACGGCCCGGAGTAGTGGCCACCACAAGGAGCTGGAGGAGCAGAGAGGTGGAAGAATGGTGGGAGGGATTGGGGAGGATAAAGATATAAATTAAAGGCATAAATAGATCTAATAGGAAAGGAGTAAAATAGGTGAAGAAAAGTTGTTGCTTTAAAAGATGATAACATCCAGTAATCTTTTTGTACCCACATGAAAAACATTGAAAGGGAATAAATATAGGATGAGTCATCAAAGGGCTGTAGTTACACAAATACCTGAAAATAACAACAAAAATGTAGCCCAGTTTGGGTGGACTGCATGTTCCAAATAACCTACTCACTTTTTTTTTTTTTTTTTTTTTTTTTTTTAAATCAAGATTCCCTGTTTTATCTTTCTCTATCTAACTCAATAGTTGACACATTGGTCCACAAACCACACAATTATTAGCTATTCCATTTTAGTACCTTCACATTTGGGAATGAGTCCGCTCCACATCCCCTTGCCTTCCTCCAGATGGCATGTGATGGTGTCAGCCCCCTGCGTCTTGATGAAACCCTCCTCACAAACCACTGAGATGGAACTACCCAGTTGGAAACTGTCCCCAAAGCGCCTGGCATTCAACGGTATGCCAGGGTCAGGGCACTCATTATGCCCGAAAGCTTGTAATGAAAAGAAAGAGAACAAGATCTAGTGACAAACGCTCTTGTGTGAATGAGAAACGGGGTCTTTGAGGAGTCAGGAGATAAGGAAAATTGATGTTGCTTTTCGTAGGAGAGAAACAAAACCTAACCGAGGTCTGCTCTGTACACCTGAGGGTGACAATAGCCTCTGTCTTTCGAGCTTGTTGGGCCTTTCACCAGATAAAAACAATTACAACGCTGTTGCATTAGGCCATTAGGCACAAGAGTTAGGAACTGTATGCACTATTCTAAATGCTGTTTGTTTAGGCACTATAGCTTCTCTTGGGGATACAATGTAGTAACATATCTCCTTATAGCTTAAGCATTAATTTTCAGAGGAAACGAGTATGCTTTGTGACTGAGAACATGCACATTCTAACAAAGTACCGGTACTGCTGAACGTCATCCCATCCTTTATCATTAATAAGATATAAGATGTAATTTGTTTTCACTGTACTCTAGCTCATTTTTGCTTCTTTGTTAGTTGTTCTGTATAAGTTTTTAAAAAGGGTACAAAGTTAAAAGCTCAGTCAGTCCTGATATTTGTAAAGAGACAATCATACTAGTCATCACACTAATCCCGAACCATAAAAGGAAAATGGTGAATGCAATTATTTGTTCATAGATGCTTTACTATGATATGATTCTTCAAATTAAATTGATCTAACAGTCCCTTACTGCTATAGGTGATGTTGAACCCTCGCCCAGACATAGAGTGATCAGCCTGAAACTCCAGCTGCAGAACATTGCTGTTGGACGTCAGATGGGAAGGAACTTCGGCCCCTGAGAAGCGTCCTAGTATTATGGCTTCTGACTGGTCCCCATCTTTGATAGTGAGGAAGTCATAGGGAGGCTCCAGGTCAAAATCATTGAAAGCCAGGTGTATTCTGGAGCCAGGCTCAGAGATAATGAGCCACACACAGTTGAGGTTGTTTCCATAGCCCTCTGGGTAGTCAGGAGACAACACTGTCCCCATGGGGGCGGTGAAGTTGGAGAAACAGGGGACTGTGTGATAGAGGGGAGGTATACATTAGTAATGATTTAAAACACTTAAATATCCCAGGCAATTTGTTTAATATTAATTTTCACTGGTAATATGACAATGTACACTGTGGATACTGCCATGACAGGTTCAGGCACAAAGATCAGTAGAGAGCACTGTCAGTACTGTATAACTAGCTCAGCAATCAGGAGGCAGCACTGCTCCCATGGGTGCTGAGTAGTTGGGAGAAACATGAAACTATAAGGGCATGGAACAGAGGAGTTGGTGTACAAAGATACAGACATACAGCAATATAGACGCACAGAATACTGCACACTGTCCCAATGGAGCAGAAGACTAGATTTATGTTGGTATGGTTAGATATAGTGAAACTCACAAGAGGGGTTTAGGACAACGTACAGTATAATAAGTTTCCCTTCCCTGAGTATCTGTATAGCATAACAGTGTGCAACCTACTTTCTTCTCTTTCAAACCCACCCCACATAACAAGGCAAGCACATCCTATCAATTTCCAATTTTACGTTCTGTATATTGCTGTTTGCACACAATGCCCTGCATGGTCATTTAACAACACTGTAATTAATCCTCCAATAGCTTAGTGTCATTGTGAACTTTCCAAGCGCATAAGTAATTGCTTCATTTGCTGTCACGAAAAAAAAAAAGCATGTATTGGACTCACATATGCAGATGGGGATATTAGCCGACCACTGATTGTTGTTCTGGCAGGTTATCATCCTCTCCCCGATGAGCTCGAATCCAAACTGGCATTCAAAGCGCAGAACATTTCCATTTAGAAAGCCACTACCCTCTTGGTAACCGTACAGGGGTGTACCAGGGTCACCACAACTCTCTTTGTCAATTTCTGTGGGTGAGGGGAGGATAGGAGAGGAGGAAAAGGGGATGGAAAGAGGGGAAAGGGGAAAAAGTAGAGGATTAAGTCAAGCTAAGTACTTTGAGGTACTTTTTTCCTTAAAATTATCTATAAAGGTCCAGGTGAAGAGTCTGAGCCTGGTTAAGGAATTTTTATTTATTTTTTTTTTTTTAAAGGAGATAGAGAAGGGAGTGAGAGACCGGTAGACTGACAAATAGAAGGACAGAAAGGCAGACAGGAAAATTGACTCGTTGCTTTACTGAATGAGACGGTCGCAGACAAGAATACAGACAGTGAGAGATGATATCGGCACTAAAGTCTGTGTACCTTTATAGTTGATCTTGAAGCCGATCGAGCCCACACTCTCATCAGACTGGAGATGAAGCCACATCTGATGGGACATGCTGACAATCAGGTCTGGGACAAAGCTCCCAGTCAGCCTGCAGAGACAGCAACAACAACAAAAAGTCACTATAGTATCAAAACCCCCTTCTCAAACATCATCTCATCCCACAGAGTTATACTATGTCTTACATCATGTAAAATGTATAGAACCAAAAATGCAATGTACGGTGTACTTTATGTGTTGCATAACCGTAATTATAGGTCATCACAAAGTTTGATTCAACAAAGCCAGCCTTCATTTAAAAGGTGCAGTTATTACATTCATTCAGAGGTTCTCTGCATATTGTGACATTATCTAAAATGTAGCTCTAGCTGGCATTGCAACATTTGACTGCATGAGCAATATCACAGTATAATATATAACCAATTAAGTGTTTTATGTGGTACTTACACTTGTATTATTGTTTTAGAATCACCTACTTCCCCTCCATCTCCGATTGTTAGCGAATCATACCCAATTTCTAGGTCGAACTCTTCAAAGTTGATCTGAATAACCTGTAATAAAATATGATTTGCTAAGTGTTAGCATGCAGCATGGCAGTGCTTATGAGTATGAGTAATATTTAGAAACATTCCTATAGAATCGTTTATATCCGAGTTAAAATGTTGTGTTACATGTTAATTTTCTATAAATACAAACAAAACGTAGGAGTCGGAAAGCCCCACCATCTGCTCCTTAAGGCATTCTATTTGCACCGAACTGTACCCAAGTGGTTCAAACAGACAGCTCTACTGACAGACATTGCTATCTTGAGAGTCAATTTTATTTGTGGTATTTATTTATATGAGCCAAACCCTCTCAATGATGAGCAGTAATTACAAATGATTCTCAAGTTTTATTACCAAATAACCTGCCATTTCAGTTATAGGAAATTCACAACATGGCTGCTCATTTTCATAACTTGCCTTTTGAGAGTGTGTTTCTGGAGACTACTACATTATGTGATGCCATATAAATTTTTGCAAGCAGAGCAGACAGCAACATGTTTGATAAATGCTGTAAAAGCCTAAGACTTCTTCCTATCTCATAATTCAGATAGCTGCATACCATAGCCTACATTCTGGAACTTGTTTGAATTATGCAGAAACCAACCCTTAAAACTCAAATCAACAATGTCTTTAAGAGAAAATGGAAAAAAAACTCAACTCACATCAAGCTGTGAAAGAGTTCATAACCTTGCCATACACCCGCAAACAAAAGGACACCCCATACATCCTTCAAAGCAGTATAGAAACGGACAGCAGCATCTCATTACATTACTGTGCTTTAGAGCGCAAATCAAATACTATAAACCAATCATTGCTGGCAAATTTAAGAGTTTAAAACTTTGAATTGCCTGTCCGCATTCACCCTTGAAATAGCTTTGTTAGCTGCTGTCACTGGTCTTGGTCTTTTTCTTTTACCTTAAATGTACATAACATCACAAAGAAATTACATTTTCACTGATCAAACTGGCCACAGCTGCTTAAACTAAAAATAATCATGTAAAATTGAGTCTACTGCAGAGACAGGACACAATAAAGCCATATTATCTCAACCTACACTTGCCGACACAAATTAGTGTTGCAAAAAAGGATGTTTTAATGACCTGAGTGTCACATCTGTAGATGACAAACATATGATGGCTGCTTGCTCATCCTTAACATCCCTTTCTCTGGCCATTGGGACGACAATGCCTGCACAATATCATTGTGCAACAGCCTCATTACAATGCACACATAAGCATAATTACCATAATAACACTAATGGACCAAGTTTCAGTGCCAAGTCAATAACGTGTTTGCCTAGCAGAGGGCACGGCAGCACAAAGCTATGGCACTTGCCAGTCCTATTGAGTTCTGAGCAAGTGTTAGTTGGTTAGTTATTAGCAGGATAGCACTCAGTTGACAGCCCTGTGTATATGACTTACTGGAATACTAATAAAGAGACATATTTTTTTGTAGGAGAGCAATAATAACCATTAGGAAAACAGCGTTGACCTCTTCACTTAGGGTAAAAGCTGATCTCATTCAATCACTTTCTCTCCATTTCTATAACCCAAAATGAATGAAGCAAATCGCTTAATTATCAACAGCCTAGTTTAGGGAGAACTGAAATGCAATCCACTGCAACCATGTACATTAACGACGGG
Source organism: Perca fluviatilis (assembly GCF_010015445.1). Lineage (NCBI taxonomy): Eukaryota > Metazoa > Chordata > Actinopteri > Perciformes > Percidae > Perca > Perca fluviatilis. The sequence continues at coordinate 13,854,397 of NC_053118.1, read as the reverse complement.
AAGTGACAATGAACTTAAGTCAAAATGCATGCATATTCTATGTAACCTTTCCCCACCCTGGGAAGTCCTTGGAAAAGAGATGCACACATAAATATGTATGTAAAATAGTGAGGGTGTACTCTCTGGGGCACAGGGGGAAAATGCCTATTTCTGTTTGTCATATAACAAGGGTTTTTACACTTGTGTATAAAAAACACAATTGGGACATTACACTTATTAATTATATTGTTTCTTAAACTGTCAGGGATTTTTTTTCAATGAATCAATCAAGAAAATAAATCTCATCTTTATATATACCATATACATAGTGCAAAGAGACTGTTCTGACGTACATTTTACAAGTGGTAGTCAAGTAAATATCTGGTGGGATTGTAGGTAATTTTGGAAAACACGTTTTAACTCATATCCAACTATTATTTTCACCACCTTTGACAGTAACCATGGCCCTCACATCTACAGTATGCGTTTTTAAGTCTTTAACTAAAATATTTTTGATTTATGTTTTATTCATGCTATAAAACAGATGACACAATGTTATCGTTGGGTCCTCAGAAGAACCCTGACTCTATTGTACTACCTTGGTTGGATCACTGGCTGTGATGATCCACACACACTGGGAGTTACTCTCATACTGGATAGGGAAGTTAGGAGATGTAAAAGTCCCAGAGGGTCCTTGTAGATTTGACCCACACGTTTTCACTGCAACAGTATACAGATAAACATGACAAGACACAGACGATAAACATATTAAGTTAAAAGACAGATTCAAAATATCCTTGATTTCCTTGAAACCTAAAAGTCAGTGCTAGGACTGTTAAATTCACAATAAATATTCTCAGAAGGCAGAGTAATAACTCCTGCATTGTAATATGACAGAATAGTAATGTATTGTTTGCACAAGTAGAGAGAAGGTCTATTAGCTGCATTTCCATTAATCAAATTCTAAAAGGTGCTTCAGGTATTATGAAACATAGCAAAACAGGCAGAGCATTTTGGAATGAAAAAGTAGAGTGCTGCAGCAGTGGCTCTCATACATAATTAACAAAAATGAACTTTCCTCTATCTGCATAGAGCCTATATCCAGAGGCACTGCCTTAATCAAACTGTTTTATTAGCTCTTCAGAAGCCTCGCTCACCCTTGCAGACGGGTCTGTGGTCGCTCCAAGCCGCAAAGACTTCTGCTACGCGCTGGCAGGTAATCGTTTTGGAACCTTGCAGCACATGGTCTTCATCACAGGAAAATTGAGCAGTTGCTCCGATGCTGAGAGAGATAACAAACACCATTAAAGCCTGAAAAAGCAATCAATTCTTCAAATATGACTCTTCGTGAAATATCAAATTCATTATTTATTTCATGTCGTCCATTACAGGTTTGCATTGCACTGTGCGTCAATAGATCAAATTCAGTAGATTCAGAAGATAGAGTGAATTTATCAATTTATTTATCAATTGTCCTTATACTCTATACTTGCAGAGAAAATGTCCCAGTTAAAAAGAAAAACAATGATGCCCTTTATGAGGTGAGTATTTTTTGCACATAAACTGAACTCAATTATGTTCACATATGAACACTAGACATAACATATATTGCAAATTAGAGCCAATAGAGTCCAGTGGAGAGTGATCGTAGACACAGAGGGGTATAAATTACATGGGCAAAGAAATATTCACTCAGTTGTGAGAGTGGACTTAACTGTGGCAGGTAGCTAAATCTTAGCGTCCACCTGTTTCAGACAAAAATGTAATCAAAGTCTGCTATGTGTCAAAGCAAATAGTCTTAAAGTGAAGATGTATGGGTTTTTTTTCTCCTGAAAGCTGAATGGGTCTGGTTCATCATAAAAGAAGACCTACAGAACAATATTAGCAAGAATTATATTAATCCATGACTTAAACACTTACTTAATAGATCAAACATTCCATACGTGATAGTAATATAACAAAGCTTCAAAACAGATGGAGGTTGTCATAAGGAGATTAAAACTGGGTTTGCGTGCACATACATTTTGTTGCCTTAATAGCATGTGACAGCATGACTTAGAATATGCTGCATGTCGTCATACTGAAACTGGATGGAGAGGATGCAGTCCTGTTCCTTCTCTCCTCCGCTACATAAATCTGAGCACCGTCACTTCAGCTGTTGAAGCACAAACTCACCTGAAGTCGGCGCCAATCCGTTTGCCATTCTCCGGCTCCCCTGGGTCAGGGCAGTAATTAGACACCTGTTTGATTCCTCCTTCATTCACTGAGAGAGAAAGAGAAGGACCAAGAACATTGTATGAAAGATACTTTAATTATCAAAGCTACTTTCAGAAAACGCCCGCTGCAGTGAAAAGCACTACAATAGTAGATAACTCTTATGTCTGTTTGAACGTTCAGTGGTTATGTTTGGTAACCGAATTTGGTTCCTGAATCATGTAGTTAGACAAATCGACCTTATCTCTCAGTGTCAGACTTTCAACCGTCAGTTATTTGGCAGCGCTGTTGTGAATACATACGTGTTTTGCAATACCAGAATGAGTGCCAAGGGTAAATGCAACTCTCCTACCTGAGCTAGACAAAATAGAGGGAAATATATCTGGGCCAAATGGGGACTAAGAGGATTAAATAACCTTCAACTATCAATTGCAGGAGCTACAATAATCACTCAGTGAGACTCCATACATAATAACAGTTTAAGTACACCAGATAAGGCCTTGTAGATATGTTTTCATATAGAGTGCAGCCTTCACTATGGCAGGAATGTAGAGAGGTGGCTTGGAATAGGAAAACAGTTCAGTGTCTTTCTGTGCTCTGACTTTTAACAAGCTCATCTCCCCCTAGCATTAGGATCTGTAAATCAAAGACTACATGCCCTGGAAATGAAATTCATAAAATATGTAGTATCATAATTATCATTAAATTTTGTTGTAATATTTGCAATACGACATCACCTCACCCCCTCTTACAAAGACCTATCTGTTTTTACGCAAGAAGCTCTACCAGCATGTGTTTCTTTTCTTTGACTTCTTTCAGGGAGTTCATTAGCTTTGAAGTTAATTGTTGCGGGTTATAATACAGTTATGGGTTCAATTATATGCAGTGAATCCACAAGGCATATGAAGCATCTCTTCATAGTCTTTTAAATGATATACAGTATTGTCTCATAGAAAAGATTACAGCCCTCTGCATTATTCATGTCTCCATGCAATGCTGAATCTATGACACACAAGGTAATAAAGATTACAACCTGTTATCATTGAAGTGTTAAGCACACTGTGGAGTTAGAGGGAATTGTGTTCCAGATTTATGTTAATGACGAAGCTCCGCAAGCAATTAGAATGCATTCACTTTGGTCTGAAGTGTACACAAATCATCTGACAAGTGAGTGGTCACTCAACCTTGACTACTGCTGTGTACACACAGTGCATGAACATAAGTCAATCTGGTGCACTGCTTAAAGAGTACAAAATGAGACAGAGGGGGTTTTTGGCAGACTGAAACGGATCAAATTTAGCATTTTGCTGCAATATACATAACTGATCTAGTTGATCAAGAGTGTCAGGACAGGACGTCTGAGACAGCAGGGGAAATATGTCATCAGAAAGAAAAAGAGACTGCACTTCTGCAAAATCTAGTACTGTAGCTTAATTCCTTCACCAAATGATGCAGCAAAAAAAAAAAAAATAAAAAGAGACAAGAAAGAAACAAAGACCCAGAACGCAAGACCTACATAAACAAAAAATCCAAACAATGAAAACAGTTGCATAATAAAAATAAAAGACTTACTCAAAGACAGTTTGTTAGTGTTGTCCTTTCCTGGTAATAATTTTACCCCTCTGGATTTAAGCTCTCCAGAGCTTTTCACTGGTCGAGAGCAACAGAAAGAGTTCATTAGATAAAAGAAGTTACAGTATTAGATGTGAGAAGATACAGTGCAAGTGTTTCTTTCTCTGGATAATACTTGGTCCTATGAAGAACATCAAAATGTAATTGCTACTGGTGTACATCCTTTTTCAAAAGAAATGAGTCCAACGGCTCTGATGCATTCCTAAGGGTTGCCCTGGCAATTCTATAAAATCTAAATTAGTTTCTCATGTTTGCTTGTTCATATAACTCAGACATATTAAACACTGGATGGAAATTGATTGGTCAGAGTAGATTTAATGGTTATAGCTTTTAGCGGGGATATAGTATGCAGAATCAATGAACAGCCCAAAGACCGCAGTACTACATATTAAGACAGTCTAATTAAACACAGCTGTAAATAATTTTGAAGTATCAACGGAAGAGCCAAAAGAAGTGAATGATGCATCAATTAAAAACAAGGCTATTTGAATCTGAAAACATTCAGACAATCTCCTCTGAACTGCACTGTATGACAACTGGTGCATTCAACATGTTATAAAACACAATTAAGATGTGAATCTATTTAGTGACCAGATAAGGATTGTTATAAGCTCAAAAGCCCACTGCATAACAAAACCCAACAGTACCCGTTTAAAAAATATCTGCTCTTGACATCATAAATAACAAGCACATATAGAAATTGATTTACCACTGCACAACGATGCACCGCAATAGATGAGACTTGTGATTTTTCATGCAATTGATTTTATGTCTTCATTTACAGTGAGTTGCTACACATGCATGTTACTGAACGTTTTTATAGAGCTGTTTATGGTGAAGTTGCAGGTTGCATATCTGGCTTGGGGCTAGGCCTTTATGGTATAGTACATGCTGCACATACTGTGAATTTAAAGTCATGCCAGAGAACAATGTCAGGGTAATGGATTTTTGAGTTTTTATAACTGGGAAAGTATATACAGTATTTATCTCTCAATATATGGTTAACAAGGTCCCTTGAAGTCAATGGTTTGAAGTAAAAAAGGGCCTCATGCCCTTTGCAGAAGGGGTATTAATCAAACTGTTCAAATATTCAGTTAACAAAGATCAAAAACATGTATTTTGATTAGTGTGTTTTTCTTACGATGATCCCTTTTTGTTCAAGTAGGGGGCCCTCTAATACGATGTGCAAATGAAGTAATCATGTTTTACCTTGATACTGAGCCCTGAAGCCTTTGTGGCGGTGGTTGCTCTCTGTCACAAAATGCAGCCGCAGCCAGTTTTTGTTGCTGATGATGGGTGCTGGAATATTCATTCCAGTCATCCTGAGTGTAAAGAGTCACAAATAAAATAAATACACATCATTTGTTTTAACTTTAAGTCAACTACACAGCTTTCCTGTCACTAGCATCCTTGTGTCACCATAATCACATTAAAAAAGGAAAAAAACAAAACAGGTAATTGAGTAAAATGAAAGAAACCATACATGAAAACATTGGAGAAAATCAGAGATACTACATCCAATTCTACAGTACAGTATGTCATGCATGCATAGAAAATAGTCCCCTTAAAATGAAGACCAGCCCTAAAACCTAGAAAAAAGCCCACCTTACTTTGAATCTGCAGGTTCTTAATAGTTTGTGCTCTTATATGTACAAATGTGTGTGTGTTGGAAATAAATAGGAAGACAAATAGTGGCAGAGAGAAAAGTGTGTGAAAACTTGACCCGCGTGACTCAAGTCTGTGTGTTCTGTCTTACTTTATGGGTGCTTTAGATCAGAAGTTTAATTCAGCATGTGGCCGCAGCTTAAGGGACCCTCCATAATTGTGGAGATTTAAAGCTGCCAGGAGCCTTCTCATTTGTCAGGATGACCAGCTCTGGCTTTTTTTCATTGACTTGCAATCCCTGCACCACACCCTATCGTATCACAGTCAATAGCAAACAATGCCATTCTAGTTATCAACAGTGAGTGAGTGAGTGAGTGAGTGAGTGAGTGAGTGAGTGAGTGAGTGAGTGAGTGAGTGAGTGAGTGAGTGTAAGGTTGGCTTTCCTATGTATAGTCTTTGGCAGCGCCACCAAAGGGGCAGGCAGACAATCAAAATGAGAGAAATGAAGATCATAGATTGAGAGAAAGAAACAGGAAGAGATTGATAAAGTAAAACAAAAAGGGGGAGAGGCTTACATTTCCCTTTGTGTCTATTGCAGATTTCAGAAATACATTAGTAAGTCTACTTGACTTGATTTTTTTATTTCACAGGAAATCTTACTATAAACAAACGGCTTATTTTTTATATTTTCACCCCAACCCCCACATGTAACACCTGTTACACACTGTAACAATTATTACATAATTCAGTGTTTTCCCACACATAGACTAATGTGAATGCGTTATTTATTTTTTTTAAACGCTTTTTAAAACACGTTCCACTGCATTTCCTTTACCTGCTCTCCTCTGTCATTTGGGACACACACACACACACACACACACACACACACACACACACACACACACACACACACACACACACACACACACACACACACACACACACACACACACACACACACACACACACACACACACACGTTTTTAGCCCACAACTTCTCCTCCCAGGCAGCGCGGCAATGGTTATCGTTAGGGTTAAGGTGAGGGTTACCTGCCTGGAAGGCGACGTTGGAGGCTTAAAACACCATCGAGCCCACCATGCACACAGCATCTGTCTCCATAAAGGAGAGAAGACAGCTGGCGAAATTCACAAGTTCACAAAAGGTTGGTATATATCTCATGAACACCTTTACAAAATCATACATTCACAATCACGATCCGACTCTTAGCAAATAAGCGATTGCGCCTGCTTTAGAAAGTTAACTAGTCACAAATTTGCGGGAAAATGGAGTTGGGTGGTTGAGGTCAAAACACTATATGTAGCAGCTGTGAATCTAATAAAAAAGGAAGAGAGACGGTTACTGTGAATAGGGTTGTGGTTATTCTGCTCTGAGTCCAAAAGCAAATCTAAACTGAGATCAGATTCTTGAAGTTGAAATAATCACTGGGTTACAAGAAAATGTGGCTGGTTGTATGGGAATACTAGATGAGCGCACAGCCAAAAGTGAAGTAGCTGGGCAAGATTTAGCCTCAAACTCACACCAACTCAGTGTTGGCTCCTTAATCCATAGAGTCCAAGTGTACACTACCGGTCAAAAGTTTTAGAACACCCCAATTTTTCCAGGTTTTTATTGAAATTCATGCAGTTCAATGTCTTATTGTACTCTGAAATGAAAGAATAGAACAAATGAACAATTTAAATTAAAAAAGAAATTATGGAATCAATTTATAAACCAAAATGTATTCAACATTTTTGACTCATCAAAGTAGCCCCCTTTGGCAGATATAACAGCTGAACACACTCGTGGCATTCTTTCTACAATGGAAATCAAATATTCTTCAGAAAGTTCTTCCCAACTCCGTTGCAGAAGTTCCCATAAATGTGTGGCACTTGTAGGTTGCTTTGCTTTCACTTTTCTGTCCAGTTCATCCCAAACCAGCTCAATGGGGTTTAAGTCTGGTGACTGTGCTGGCCACTCCATGTTTTAAGCTTACCATCTTGTTCTTTTTTGCTAAGGTAGTTCTGGCATAGCTTGGACTTTACATTTTGGGTCATTATCTTGCTGTAGGATGAACCCCTGACCAACTAGGCGCATACCAGAGGGTACAGCATGGCGCTGCAAAATGCTGTGGTAGTTTTGGTTCAGGGTGCCTTTCACTCTGTACAAATCACCGGCCGTGGATCCAGCAAAACAGACCCAGACCATCATGCTTCCTCCTCCATGTTTGACAGTTGATGTCACACACTGAGGAACCATCCTCTCGCCTACTCGACGGCGTACAAAAATCCTGCGTGATGAACCGAAGATTTCAAATTTTCAGCTCGAAGTCTTCTCTTTACAGTTGAAACTGAGACTTGCTTATTACAACCACTATTAAGCTGTGCTTGAAGCTGTTGTCCTGTGAGCCACCTATCACGCAAGCTGTTGACTCTCAGAAACTTGTCTTCTGATTCTGTTGTAGCTTTGGGTCTGCCAGACCTCTTCCTGTCAGAGTTTCCCCCAGTTTCTAAGTGCCTTTTGATGGTAAAGAATACTGTACTCACTGACATCGCAATTTCTCTGTAGGAAAGACCAACATTCTTAAGTGTTATGATGGTCTGTCTCTCTTCCATTGTTAATTGCCTTTTTCCCGCCATTTTTATGGCAACACACTACTTTCTGCAGTACAATACTGTTCAAATAATGCTCACGAGGGTATGGTACCACAGTGTGTTCCAACAATACTTTTATACAAACAGAGGGGGTTGTAAGTAATCCAAAGTTGGAACACCTGTCGGAATTGGTGGCACCAACTTTCAAAGCTTGATCAACCTCCATTGCTGCAGAACAGCTTTACGTTGTTAACCCACTTCTTGTTCCCTGTAAAAGGCCTTTTTGTAAAATTCTGAAATGTACATTATTTTTCAGTTTTGGGTAACCTTACTTTTTTTAACCTCAGGCAGTTCACCACTTACCTTTGTACCATTTCAAGCTATTCATTGGACTTGAACTGCTAAAATTTCAATAAAAAACAAATAATTGGGGTGTTCTAAAAGTTAGTCTAGTTATGGGGATATGATGTCAGAGTTGTTCGATATAAGGAAATCATCGATAGCTTTTGAGATGGTTTCACAGAATATATCATTTAATAAAGCGCAGTTCAATCTCCATGGGGGGATGTGTTTTCTGTAGAAGCGTGAACGAAAGGTCAAGCAACAACAGAGCATGATCAGATATTACAATAGTGGAGTATTCTATGCTATTTACAGCAGATAGAAAATAGCTATAAAAAAAAATATTCAATCCTAGAAAACGTTTAGTGGACGTGAGAGAAGGAAAATTGTTTTTTGTCAGGGAAAAGAAAACACCATGGGTCAATACTTTGTTTGGTTCATGAATGATGAGATTACTTTGGCCATTTTGGAAGGAGGGTCACTTCTAGGGCAGAATTTGTCCAATAGTGGATCTATTGCACAGTTGAGGTCACCTCCCAAAAATAAATGGTGAGAGTTCAGGTCCGGCAGGACTGAGATCATTTTTGCAATGAATGATTCATCATCCCAGTTAGGTGCATAGAAATTGACGAGAACAACATCAACATTATTGAGAGAACCAGAAACTATGATGAAGCGGCCTTGAGGGTCAGCACTGACTTTAGTTGGGAAAAATTTGACCTTCTTATGGATTAAAATGGCTATGCCCCTTGCCCTGCTACTAAAGATGGAGTGAAAGGTTTGGCCAACCTATGAGGCCTTTCATCTATGATGGTCTTTAGTAATTAAATGGGTCTCTTATAAAAAGGTAATGTCAGTCTTAAGATGTTTAGGTGGAAAAACAAATCTGACACAAATTTCAGGCATGCTCCCCCATTTTTTGTTACATTAGACAATATCAAATGTTAAGGAGTAAGGGGGGTAAATGTAAAGTAGTGCCTTGTTGAAAGAGAAAGATGGAGGAGGCAAGAGAGAGAAGAAATGAAAAAGGGCAGAAAACATTAATAAATAAAGAATAATAAAAAGCAATAAATAAAATAAAACCCTATGGGACCTAACTCCCAAATTGTCCGAACAGAGGGCTCTCAGAACAGAGAACCAACATTTACTACTAACTATTCCTAAGCTTGTTCTTCGAACTAGAACTACCAGCAAGATGCCACAAACTATGTTGCTTCCATATGACATAGACACATATTGTTGTGAATTCCACTCTCAGGTCAATCGTGTTTCATCTCGGCCACTAGCCAGTTGGAGCAACATGTTGGTTGTAAAAGTCCTGGGCTTTTTGAGGAGAATCAAAGTAAAGTACGTTGTTTTGGAAGGAGATCTGAAGACGGGCAGGGTGCAGCAGGCAGAATTTCATTCCTTTCAGATACAGAGAGTTTTTAACAGAGTTAAACAGCGCTTTTTTCTTAGTCAAAATGGCGCCGATATCCGGGTGTACTCTCAGCTCGGAGCCTCGGAAAACCAGTTTGTGCTGCCTGGCCCATCTCAGAACCTTTTCCTTAACCTGAAAGCAGAGAAACTTGCGCTGGCGTCACCCACTCGGGGCCGAGAGAGTGGTGGGCTCGCTCGATCTCTGGAGGGGTGTCAAAAACATCAGCCCCCGTCACAGCCATCAACATGTTTGACACAAATTTTGTTGGGTGTTGGTCATTCTCGTTTTCCTCCGGGACGTTGATTATCCTCAAGTTAGAGCGTCTGGACCGATTCTTGAGGTCATCCACCCAATGCTTGTAATTGTGATTGTAGTCAATTAACAGCGCCTTCCATCTCAGCAAGTTTCTCAAAGTTCCCCCTGCAAAAGCTTTCATGCTAGTGAGATGCTTTGTTGAAGGAATTAATTTGTTGACCCAGTGAGTCAAATGACAGCTTTAGTGATTTCATTGATTGTTGTACTAGGACAGCCATGTCTGTTTTGAGTCTTAATGTCGCTTTTGGTAAATGGGTCGGTGTTGCTACCTTTGTCAGGGGATAACTTCCCGTCTTCGGTTATATACGGTTATCACCACAGCAAAGTATGGCAGAGGAAGTAAAACATTATCTGCCATCAACAGTAAATAAAGGCTTAATGACACCTTGCAGAGGACCAATCTGTACATTCAGATTTGAGTAAGTAACAAGTATCAATGTGCAGCAAACTAGAGCTGGGCAATATATCGACATTATATCGATATCGTGATATGAGGCTAGATATCGTCTTAGATTTTGGATATAGTAATATCGTAATATGACAAGTGTAGTCTTTTCCTGGTTTTAAAGGCTGCATTACAGTAAAGTGATGTCATTTTCTGAACTTACCAGACTGTAATTGTTGTATTATTTGCCTTGCTGATTTGACAGTATCTGAAAGCTCCGCTGGGAAGCCAGCGCTAATGGGATCTCTATTTGCAGAGTTAGACTGTACCTAGTCTTGCTTTGCCAGAATATCCACACGCTGCGGAGCGGAGGAGGGTCTGGCTAGTCCACATAGCATTCCGGGATGGGAGAAAAACATACTCTGGCTTATTGGCATTTCTTTAAACCAATCACAATCGTCATTGGTAGGTCTGGGCATCGTTCAAAATCTTTCGATCCGGTGCCAATTTAGATACCTCTGTTTCGATGTCAGTTCCTTAACGATACTTTTTTCGGTATGTTTTAAAATCCATTTCAACATCAACAAAAATAACTTTCATTTTCCACCTTAATTGTAAATCAAAACAGTTATCAAAATAAAAAAATTCTGGTAACACTGCTCACTCAGTAACATTAATAAAACTGGTTGTGCTTTTAGATAGGGGTGCACCAGTCAGATACTCAGGATTGCTATCAATCCGAACTTGGCCAACATGAACATATTATAAATAATAAATAAACAAATGACATTGTGTACAGGCTAATATTGAACTAACTAAAATGCAAAGGAATGTAAACAACAAAGACTTTTTAGTGTAAACTGCATAATGACACAAACCTTTAACAATAAACTTGGTGACTGGCCCTGTTGTCAACATTGAACTAATTGAGAACTAACTTAAGTGTAAAGGAATGTAATTGAATTGCGTTGTTGTGAAAGGTGCTGTAGAAATAAAGTTGTCTTGCCTTACAACCTCAGCCTGTTAGTTTGTCACCAGGGCATATAAACTACTGTTGTGCCTGCTGGTCTCAGAGGAAAGGTTAATGTTAACAGCACCGTGACCGCTTTCGCCTCGCTATTAATATCATATGCGCTGTGTGTGTGAAAAACTGTAACTACACTTGGAACCACTTTATCAGCATCGCAGTGACTTCAACAAAACTGCAGAGCCAACGTAGTTTGCTTAAGTTTACTTCGTCCGCACCTCTGCGCTGCGTGCGTGTGTGTTCGGAGCTCCGCTCTCTGTCAATATGCAGAGAGGACAGATAAGCTTACGCTTACACACTCTCAGGTACCGAATTTTGGTACAGTTTGATTTAAAGTGAATCGGTCCTATCGGTAGGGATGCACGATCCGACTTTTTCAGTCTCGATACCGATACCAGGGCTTTGTGTATCTGTCGATACCCGATACCGATCCGATACCGTTGCTGAATTAATAATAAACTGTATATCTTCCACATCATACCTTCCTTCCACTATGTGAAAGACACTAAAGGCACCAGACCTTCCTAACTAAACATTACTTTCCTAACTAAGACAAAATAACATAGATGTAATGTATTGAATTCTTATTTATTTGTTATTTAAAAAACAATTGTGCATTCAAATCAAAAATATAATGTAATCAAACTTCTTAAAATAAATTTAAATACATAATAATGGGCCATCAATAATGGGCCACCTTTATATAGGTTTATAATGGCTTATTCTACTGTCAGGAGTACATAGAATATCACAAAAACATGTTAATGTCATCATGTTTACTAAAAGCTTTGATTAAGAGTTTGCTTGGCTCCACGACATTATACAATAACTTTGTATGAAGGGGAATCCATGAAACAGTTACAGAAGCTAAACTATTTGTATTGTGCAAACTGCAAAGTAGTAAAATAAACTCAAATCGAATGAATAGCCTACACATACAAACAACTTTAACACTGTTTCCCTTTCAAAACTAAATAGTTGTAAGCTAGTACTGTATAACCACTACCTTGGCCACAGGTAAGTTAGGTTGTAGTGTGGTTGTAGTGGGGAACTGAACGTACCTCCGCTGTCAGCCTCCTTCGCTGTTTGAATAACGTTAGTAGGTTGGCGGACGTATTTCAGCGAGGCAAGACATCTTAAATCCAGAGTTTTAGTCATTGCTCTGAACCCGTCTTTCTCAACGGTCTGTAGCGGGACCGGAGGTGGATTGCGTTCATAACGTTGCTCCGCTGCATGCTTGAAGTGACAGGTCTTTAACGTTAGCACAGTAACGTTAGAGCGACGGGCAAAAACAGTGGCTAAATTATGTCCGATTTGTTAGAAAGAGAAAACTTGGGAACAACAGACGGCTCCTCTCTTGAGCACACGTTGTTCTGGTGCATCTCCGGTCTTTCTTCATCCTCTAGCTAACTTTCTTCTCGGTTCTTGTGCAGTAGCGACCGTAGCCTCTCCCAGCTTAACAGACTGTTATGCTACCTGGCTAGCTAGGCTAGCAGCTGCAATGTTACCCAGCATGCCATTCGGCGGTGTAGCTACATTTGTAAATGTAAAATTATTAGTGTTAGAAACTGTTTAAGTCTCAAATTGTTATATGCTTTGGTGTTTTATCCTTTTAAGAGAGTTAGTTGTGGGTTATTAATTGTTGTCTTATAAAGTTACTACCATGAGTGAGAAGGGTACGCAGTTAACAGGGGCCCCGGTGCTGCGACGGAGTGTAAAAAAAAAATCTGTTGGATCTGTTAATTTTTCCGATCCACCGATCCAGCTATTTTTGCTATATCGGGGCCGATATCCGATCCTAATATCGGATCGGTGCACCCCTACCTATCGGTAGTACCGACGTAATTCAGTCGGTACCCAAAGAAAGTACAGAGTTCGGTACCCAACCCTAAAACTCAGATTAGAAAGAGTCTAGCTAGCTGTCTGGATTAACCCTGCAGAGATCTGAGGAGCAGTTAACCATAATCCACATAAATCCACCGGAGTTTAACCAACACAAAAAGTGGAAGAAAACAGAATTTCCTGCAGGAACCGGAGCAATCCTGGAAGTGGAACATCAAGGATATAGACGTTCTCTTAATACATCCATCATATAGACTAGGCTGCACCGGACTCTCCAGCAGGAGCGGGTCTCCCCACTGAAATATTACCGATTGTGTTGTTCTATCCTTTCCAAAATTTCCTATGTTTCTAAGCAGATTTTCTATGCTGTATTCTGATAAAAAAAATCCCCTGTGTGGCATGTGGAAAGTGGACTGCCTAGTCTCCTTACAACAGATAAGAAATCGCAAGTGCTGTCTATCGTTTTCTTATTGTATCTTCTCCAGTGCATATCGAGTGACAAAAATGAGAAAGTCCAATTGGAAAAATGGATTCCTTACATAACGCACAGCCAGTCTATCTCTGCAGACTCACTCGGGCTGTCCATTTGTTCCTTCATAGATAAGCAATATGGCTTTTCAGAGATTTATTTATTTGTATGCGCTTGGTTTCATCCACATTTTAGCATTCTTCACATCACTGATTTGTGGTGTCTCAAGTACTAATGGTAGATTCTGACAAAGGTTTGCGAGACACATTAAAGAGTTCTCATAAAGTTCTCAGAGTGAAATGGGCCTGATTTGATGAGGGGTTGAAGGGACCATGGCTATCTCATCAAAATACCAATGTAACAAGTCCCAATGTGCAGGTACTGTGGCCAAATGTGGCCTTAAGGCCAGAGCGATAAGTTGAAATCTCTGGTGTCTCTACTTTCCCAGAGACAAATTATATGTAGGTGCACTCCAGATAATGAGCAATCAATTCAAATTCATCAAAAAAGATTGGGCCAAGTGAGTTTTTCTTTTCCTCCTACACATATTCTATAAAGTCTTACAAGAGGGAGTCATTGTAAGAATATTTTCTAGGATAAGGAAGAAGCAGTTGCCCTCCTGTTAATCTCTCGTCAGAGACTGTTCAGGAGCTGTACAGTTTGGTGCCGGTCTGCCAGTAGATTGACTTCTGACAGTGAGCCAGTGACTGTATATCCAGTAGCTGCTTACATTAATTGCCCTGATGGAATACCTGGGTCAATTGTCAATTCACATTCCTTCAATTAAACATTGCATTCCCTGCAGTCTGATTGCAACAGAGGAAAGCTTTTGAGGCATTTTGATTTGTATATTTTGCCTGGGAAGATAAATAATAAATCCCAGGAAGAAATTGGATCTAATACACGTGGTAATTTAACCAAAGTTTGTAATTTGGCTGCAGGGCACCTCTTGCTCTCAACCTGCTTTGAATATTGTAATCTTCCTCTGACAACCATTTAGCCACTATGTTAGAATAGGATTGTTCATATTCAGTGAACCAAACAAATATTGCCAGATTGCTCAGCGAAATAGAATTACAAAGTCTCAGCTTTCTTAGTCATAGTTACAGTTCATATTTAGAAACATTTGCAAAGAAACTGAATGATAGGAAGGTAGGAAATAAGGTGCATATGGAGAGAAAAGCATAAGATGATAAAAAACAACATTTTCTGATACATTTCATATATATATAAGCAAAAAAAAGGGTATCTAATATTCGCAAAGCCTTTCAGGTTTTTTGTTCTGTGTCCTTATTTGAAATAATGAAGGACATGTAATCTACAGCTTGTTGTTTTTGCCCTTTGTGAGCAGGGCTGTAGAATCATATTAAAGGTCAGAAGAATAACAAAGAACGGTTTTCCTTGGTCAAGCCAGACTCCAATGTTGGCTTTTGTCAAAGGAAACTGAGATTTCTTGTCTATTTTCACGGTGATTGATGTGTAGACTCACACCAACCTTCTCCAGCGTGACAACAATGGGATCAATAAACTCATTTGCAGAGATCTGATAAAAAATCTTCAATTGATAAAAGGATAAAAACTGCTGAGAGGTGTCAGCAAAACATTTCTTGCCCTACAGTCTTGTAATTTAAGTAGTTTCAACTTTCAAGAATTGGTTTTATTATGATCATCATCGATCATCCACTTTCAGGAAAATGGCTGGCCAAAATGGCCAGTTCAAAATATTCCTACATTTTCTATTCAATTCTTGCGAATTATCGACAATTTTTATTCTCCAGGGATCAACGTTTTCTTAATTTGCAATTACTTTTCTGTGTTAAAATTTTTACTTGTGTTTATCACACATGTTTATCATACATCTGTAATACCACAGGTTGAGAGAGGATAAACAAAGTTAAGTTGGGTCATGCTTTTAAATGGAAAGGGCTAAGAGGAGAGGTTAAATTTTGCCGACTTTGAGGTTCTGGGCTGTCAATCATTGTTAAGCAGCTCTAAACCACTAGGGTACATTGACAGTTTGCCTGTCTCTGCCTGCAGCTGGTGCTATATGTTAGGATGCTTGAAAGCGTAGAGGTCCAACGGCCTTGTACACAGTCCGAGACACTCATAAAAAGAGAGGGAGCAAGAGCAATGAATTTTATGGGCATGCGAGAATTGCTCGCTCTGAAATGTGTTTGTTTGCTTGTCTGTTTGTTTACCTGGCCGAATTGAAGTCATCTCTCTAAATTCTGGCCCCTCTGCACTCAAGCTCACTCAGTCCCACTTGGATTGCAGGGCTTAAAACGAGAACTTGGCCTGACAGCTTCTCACATTGGTGACATACAATAACATCATTTTGGAGTGTTAGTAATGCCTGGTGACCGCTCACCACACACACAAGTAACAACTCACACTAATGAAGGTGCTGCTTGTTAAACTGCTTTGCCTGATAATTAAACACAGCATGTGTCTTGTTTTATCCTCTCATTGGACACTGCAAAACAACTTAGCTGAAGATGTCCGTTCACTCTTCGGGGTAGTCCATAGTCCCTTTAACACATGCACTGGAAACCTGAAATTACCTAGACATTACCCTGCAGAGGTGTATGTGAGAATGCAAATGTCCAAGTCAGTTGGATCGGACAAACTGTTTAATCTGCCAGCTCCCTAGTACAAAAACAAACACAAAAATATCTACGATTGAGCCCAAAGTGTGAGTATTTACAGCAAGTGTGGGCGTGTTGGATGAAATTTCATGCTGCTCATGCAAAACCGAAGGCGACAAACATCTGATGGTGACGAGGAAGGGTGATTTACACAAAGACAGCAACTAGAGCTGCAGCTGGCAATTATTTTAGTAATCGAGTATTCTACCGATTATTCCATCGATTAATCGAGTAATCGGATAAGAAATACTTTTGTTTAATTGAAGAGCAATAATATACAAATAGTTTGGTTTAGTTTTCGGAAAAAGCTACATTTGTATTGCCTACATTGCTTACAATATCTCTCAAAAAACTAAACATCAAGTGCACTTAAGTGCCATATTACATTGTTTTTAAAGAAAACATTTTCTGAAATGCAATAACAACCTACATTAAACATACATAAACATTACCTTAAGTTGTGCAACTTAACTTTCAGAACTACAAGTTTCAACCTGAGACTGATCTGTATATAGGCCTATATGTAAATATTAGTTATACTCAACCTATTTTCATTTATATATTTATTACAATGTCACACAGCTCTGTTACACTTATGCTAGTAGATAGTTGATCAGCTGTTCCTCCGTGAAGAGAGAGAGGCGCGCAACTATCAGCGTTTTTTCCGAAGGGATAGTCAACAAGTCGGCTCTTTAGATCAAATTGTGGTCACCACTACGTATTTTCTTATCTTTGTTTCTTCGTGGAATGGATGATTAAGTTAGATTCAATGTTTTCTGTTGAGATGCTGAAGCATTGACGTTGTGCCATTATCGTGGTAAGCTAGTTTGATTTTGCAGTAGACACAATGTACAGAGTTTTAGTTTTAATTATGTTTGAACTGATTCCAAACTTTGGACACTTTGTCGTTTTCTCCAGCCTGTCTCTTCTCTTAGTCACTCACTATTTACGCTCCCTTTCTTCATTTTGTAAAAGCAGCGTCAGCCCGGTGTGCGACAGTAATAATCATCCGTGCAGAAACACCGTGAGCGATACAACGTTGATTAAACGAAACTTCGAGGCAAATCATTTAGCATCGAGGTTTTTTAGTAATCGAATGATTCGAGTTACTCAAGGAATCGTTTCAACCCTAACAGCAACAAAAATGCCTAACTGGAGAGGTGACAAGATTCAGGAAATTCGGTCGGTAAGGGTCGACACCGAAATAATCAAAATTCCAGGAACGGCAAGAGACTTGGTTGTTAAAGACCAAATTACGAACTGGCTTTCTGATGCAGTGTAATCCATGTCATGTCTAGGGTTGGGTACCGAAACCCGGTTCCACTATGTTAGCGGTTCCTACGCAAATGGTAGTATTTGGACCGCATTAGAACGCAAATTTCGGTTCCTCGTTTCGGTTGCGACTGAAATATTTTCCCTCTGTCGCTCTGGACAGCGGCAGCCTCTTTTTTTTTTTCTCCCTTTTCTGCCAAGTGGCGCACGTGCCCGCTCGCGGTGTGAAGCGTGTGTCCGCGCTATTCCCGACATGCACTCTACAATCCCTGCTGATAGACGCCTTTTTGTACACGCTCTGAAACGGACGTAAAAATATCACACTTTCTCTGTAGTCTACCGTTAGCTAGCTACCGTAAATGTAGGCTACTTTTAAAATGGCATATTTTCCCTCTGGGCTCACCAAAACGGACGTGAAAGCATATTAACCATTCACTGACTGCACGTAATCGCTAGTAAACATATTACACTTGCTCTGCTAGTCTATCGTTCAGGACAAGAGCCTGTAGCCTGGTGGTGGGGGAGGCGAGACAGCCTCCCCAAATTGTCTGCCCTTTCAAACTCATACCTGTGTGTGTACAGACCTCTTGGACACCACCTGAGAGAGTTTTCTCCGGTGCAGGACATGTCATAAGTCAGGAGAGGTGTCCCATCTTGCCAGAGAAGGCAAATATGGTCACTTTTCTGCAAAAGAACGGCTAAAGTTTGAAGCTGGTTGGCATAGCAACTCAACATTTATTTTGTTGTTACTTGTTAATAGTGTAACTGTTATTTGTTACATTATTGTAGCTATGTGTTAGGTGATTTAGGTTTACTTATTACATATTTAAGTACTTTAGTATTTAAGTACTAATATATTGTTAAATTAAAATTTTCAATTAAAAAAAAAATTGATAAAAAGCCTTTCTTTTGTCATTTTTCAGTTTTTCAAGAATCGGTTTAGGAATTGTTTAGGAATCGGAATCGTTTTAAAAGTACCAGTTCGGCATCGGAATCGTAAAAATCCAAACGGTACCCAACCCTAGTCATGTCCTGCCTCCTGCACGCTCTATTCAGGCGCCACCCTTCATCTAAACTAAATTGAATTATTTCTAGTAAGTGAGAACGCATCTGACATGGACAATATCCCATTGTGTGCTTACAGGTGTGAAAGGGAAACTCAGGACTATGATGAGACCTGATTCCACGGACACTGTCTGAATTTCAAATGTGAAGACGGCTCATGGAAGTATACCCTGATGGCAGACAGGGTCACAGGAAAAAGTATGGCATAATGTAATTTTTCCTGATATCTTTCTAATCGCTGGGACCTTAAGATAAGTAAATGAATAGAAAGTATAATAAAACCCTGTTGTAGATTAAAGTAACAAAGTATTCTCTGAATGTATATAATATGTATAGCATATTAGATGCCATTAATATTGAAAGACGAGACATTTCTCGATAAACTCAAGATTTGTGTTTCAATGCAATTTCCTAGCTTACAGTTGTGATTTATTTTGGTTTAATGTAAATAGCTGTGATAATAGAATCGTTAAAATACAATGTAAGACTACTGCCAATGGAAAAAAATCATCTCTACTATGGTCTGTTAAAAAAAAAAACTTTGTTTAATTTGAGTTACATTTATAGATGGTTTTATGTGTGTTTAATGTGAACGTGAGATGTCGGTTGCAGAAGTCTCTTCAACGTGTGAAGATACTGTATATCATGACCAGAGGATTAATTAATAAAAAGGAGTAGTAATAAAATGTATGTAAATAATTAACCACTTTTAGCCATTTTTCTTTAATTCTGAAAAGCATGAGACACAAGACAACACAAAGCATTTGCCACTGGGGCTCTGAGAGGAATTTCTGTCAGTGAAAGAGTTACATTTTGAGCTTTTATACCTAAGAGAAGAGGGTATCCTGATGGTCTGTCAAAACACATCAGTGTCATCCCATATCAGCTCCCTGTCAAACTCTCTTAAGATTCGTCAACATACAATACTTAACAGTCATCACCACACTCTGAGCGCCTCTCCTTTTGACTCTCTCCGTCTCTCACTGACAGTGTCTGCCTCTCTCTCTCCTGACTCTGGATGACAACTCTCAGGGACAACAAAGCTTGTAGCTCAGTGATTGATTAGAGCTTCTTTCAGCCAATTATAATTAATGCCCGGCAGGATCACATAAACCTGGCAAATGCTCCCATTCGCTCATGATGTGGAAGAGATGGATAACCTCAGCCTCAAGGTTGGGGGTCAAACCTATTTCATATTTCCTTGTTTCAGTTTGGAGTAACTTCTACATCATCCCAATATAGAAAGCCATAAACCAGTGTCTGAAGGCTGCTTTTCAAACAAAACTGTTAAATATTTGTAATTCATGTGCACTTTAATTTGAATTATAAAACAGGGAACCATGTGTCCTCTCTGTGAATTTATTTAATTCAACCAGAACCACAAGGCATATTAAAAATATTTTTGCACACAACTGTCCATGAAAATTCATTAAAAAGGTACATTTGCATGCCAGTCAGCTGGCTTTTCCCCTTAAGTTTCCAATACACGTGGCTGATTTTAGAGTGCTGCTCTTATAAAATATTACATGCTCAACCACACACTAAGAACCATTGCTCTTTGCATGCTTCAAGATCACACACCGCAAAGGCCTCCTTGTTATCCCAAGAACTAATCCCAAGGCAATACAGCCTTGTTTTACCAAGCCCCCACGTCTCTTTGGAATAGATTTAGAGCTGCTGATACAGTAGCTCTCGTTCAATCTGTCAAAACTTTATTCTCTCTATAAGTGCCCATAACCTTTTTTTATGATTACATATACAGTAGTCCAGTCTCTATAGGGCAAAACATTACTAGATAGGTAAATTAATTATATTACTTTTTCATTTTTTTAAACCTACAGCTCTTTTATTGCACCCCAGCCATTAAAGTGATGGGGGATTTCTCTTTGCATTTCTGTCAAGTTTTTGAGGGAATTCTTCCTTATATTTGAAGTTTGGAAGTGCAGCTGTGGGCCTGTAAAGCCCATTAAAGCATTGTATGCAATATTGGGCCAAACAAATAAACATAACTTTACTACTTTCTTTATTGGAACTTTAACTTGTCAATCAAAACTGACTTCATACTTACAAAACACACTAATTGTGATAAAAGTGCTAGCGTCCCTGGATTTAAAAATTTACTTTCGGGCCTACATTTGATTTGGCAGTCCTGTTTTCCTACAGAATATAGGCCATGATTTCACAGTTTTACTAAAGCACTAAAAATTCTTTTGAGAGAATTTAGTACGTTATCTCTCTCCAACCAATACAACGCTTCATCTTCAACCTCATCTCACCTTTCTGTTAACACCTTAACGCGTACAACACACACCCAAATACACACCTACTGTCACAGGACAACTGTATTCTCATCTGATGAAATACAAGCAAAACACACCATCACTACTCGTGACAGATCAACTCACCAAATGGTTGTCGGTTCAGATCCCTCTACTTCCAAATAATCAGACTTCTCCTCCATCTGAAATTCAGTGAAAACCAGGGAGATGGTGTCCCCAGGATCTGCCAGGATGGTCCATTTACACTCCCCGCTGCTGCCCAGGCCTCCAGCACCTCCACCAGCGCCAGGGGAGTCACCACTGGGGAAATCGAAGCTGGAGATGAGCCCGCTGGAGCCCCTTAGGGTGCCACCGCACGTGTCCTCCGCTGTCAGTTACCAAAGAGATAGCAGGGTGGGGAGGGTGAGGGGAGAAGAGACACATGGTCTCTGGGTTATTTCAGAGCTATTACTCAAAGTTCAACATGGGAAAAAAAGTGGCTTCAGGCATAAAACATCTGCACCTGTCCCCTCAGATAAATGCAAACCAGAGAAAGACCAATGTGGAAGCTGATGTTAGAGCTGCACAAGCCATTTAGACAAACTATTTGTTTTTCACACAACCACAGTTTGTTGAGTCCCGTTTCTAGAGCTAATTCAACAAAAAAAATTATGCTAACAATATAAAACGTAAGATTAAAAGGTTGCTAGTGTTTTCTTCAGTGTGGCATTCCGACAATGGGCAGAACTATTTACCAATTAATGGTGTGCTAATTCTGTCACAATTCCCTTTGGTGCAGTTTGTAGGAGGAAATGTCCTAATTATATATTTTGTGCTTTTTCTCACTTTCTTGTCTCCACTCTCCATCCAAGAGGCAGTAATTCATCAATGTGTCTTCCAAGCCCCCTCATGTTTCAGGAAACAAACAAATGGTGATGAACAGGGCTTGTAATGCTGTGAAATTGTTTATTTTTCTCTCCAATGTGGGAAGCACGGCACGTCAGTTGAATGTTAATGCACTCTACCATAACAGTGGCTTGCTCTTTCACTCCGTCCCTTTTCACTTCTCTCCCCCCCCCTTCTTACATCTCTCCACCTCAGTCTCTCCATTCCTCTCTTCCGAGCCCTCTCAGATCTTTCTACTATTACTCACCACCCGCCACTCTACCCCTGTATCCGTTTTTTCTCCCTTAAGAATTCTAATGATGGCAGGGCTTTCACAGTTTTCACATCATTTAAGACTAATATGTGACACTCAGCTGTGCTAGCTGAAACCTTTGATGGCTCAGTGCTCCACTCAGGGCTGTCAGAGCTGCCAGCCTTGGAAAATTCCTGTATGCTGCATTACACGATTGGTCAAGGGACAAGAAGCGGGTGTATGAAATTCAAAAGAAGATAAAGAAAAAAGGGGAGAAGATGGGAGAGCAGGAGCTGCTAGTTAGCTTGATCCATGTCCTTTGACACATTAACTGAAGCATAGCAATTGATCAAAGTCTTCATAGGAAGGGCAGAGATGGCACATATATGATTCATATAAAGGGCCGACTCATTTGCAGACTACACCTTAAAGCAGGCTTTCATTTGTTGAACAGCTGCAGGCTTGTAACAACAAAAGCATGAGTCAATGATTTGTTTTTGGTTTGTATCACCATCTCCACCTTATAACACTTCTCCTGAGTGATAAATTGTACAGTATATCTCCTCAATGTATTTAAGATGACATTCCAAAGAGAGTCCAGCAGATTTGTAGAGTAATTGGCTATAGGCTGAAATTAAACTGATATTATTGAAGTGCTGCGAGTCTGACCAAAGGAGCCATATCACTTTTTAACCTTGATAACAAACAGGGGGGCAGTGTAAATGGCCATCAAGGCAAAGAGAGGGGGATAGAAAAAGAAATTAAGTTGGAATGGAAAGAGACAAGTAGAAAGCAAATCCAGAGTGAAAAATAAAGAAATGAGCGAAAGATTGGAATTTTTACAAGAGACAAAGACAAACAGAGAAGAAGTAAAAGGGAAGGAGAAGGAAAAGTAACATGTCAGAGAAATGTCAGAAAACTTCTACCGGCAAGACTAAAATCAAACATCTTTGCAGTCCACACCCACCCTAATATATTAGTGACTCCTCTAAACGGTTGCAAATGTCACCTGCCTCAGACCCTCACGTACATGTCCTAAGCTCCTCCAACTCATTCAGATGGTATATCACCCCTCACCTACTGTACACTCTCTGCTGATGCTGTCATAATACCCAAATTCAGATTTTGATCCGAAGTTTAAAAAATAAATCAAATTGTTAGAGCTGCTTTGGCGCCTGGATAGAGCGTAGAGCGTGGGCCTCATGTACAGAGGATCAGACCTTGCAGCAGCGGCTGCTGCTGTAGGTTCAATTCCGACCTGCGTCCCATTGCTGCATGACATTCCCCCTCTCTCTCCCCCTTCATGTCTAAGCTGTCCTATCGAATAATGGCCTAAACTACCAACAAAAAATTATCTTTAAAAAAATATTGTTAGAGCTGCTCAAACTGTACAAGTCTTAAAATGGCAAACCAGCTTCTAAATCAGAAATCATGAATATATTGTAAGTTTTTTCAATGTAGTCAATTTTGAATTGAACCATTTACAATATCAACAAGTACCACAATTTTGGTGAGGGTTAAAGCTGGTTATCAAACAGTATCACAATTCAATCAGTTATTCATAATAATTATAATAAGCTTTTACTGCATCTTCAAGCTAAAAAGAATCCTTTTGGCTCCATTCTTCTGATTTGCTTTACCCAGGACTTCCCCAATCATACAAAGTCATTCAAAAGTCAAACAAATATTTTCTTAGGTTGATTCTTCAAACACTGTAACCATGACCTTTGCACTCTTTTGCAAATGGATGGACTGGATATAGAAACATGCCATGTTTTGTTGACAATGGCAGCTAAAGAGATAACGGAACAATTCTCCTGTCAAAGTGAATTTGGACCTAACAAAAGCAATATTTTTTTTGTGCTAACATAAACAACTCAATCAGCTGGAACAAATCAGCTGTCTTGTGGACACGTCTGTGTGTGTGTGTGTGTGTGTGTGTGTGTGTGTGTGTGTGTGTGTGTGTGAGAGAGGAGGGGACGGTGTCGAGATGTAGTTCTAATACAAAAACAACTCCAAAAATGGCTACTCCTGTGAGCTGCACATAACTATTCAGCCTCAAGAGGGCGGTAGTGGTGCTGAGTGCACGGAGAGGGGGCTGAAGAAGCCGAGGTGGGGGTTGCTAGGCAACGCGCACGTTTATACCATATGCTAAATCACCTATTAGCGCTATACAAACCCCACGTGGTTAAGTTAGCAGCGTTAGCTCGGGAGCTACGTGGCTAGCTTGTATGTCCGTGTGTGGGTTAGTAAAAGGAACAGAATAAAGGAGGAAAAGATCTTAGTTATAGATAATGGCCAGCTCCCTCAGCCACCCAGGTCTGGACCCCACGTGCAGTTAGGACAGACTGAGACTTTTGATTTACCGAGGGAAACGGCCACTATAACCACTCTAGTGGCTAACAGCTGATTCACCGCGATTATCTCGCGGACAGTAACTAAACTCCTTCAAAGGAGTGGTTTAGCAGGTAGCGCTTACGGTTTTAACCCAGCTACTTAACACAACAAAAATCAAACGGTATAATGATCAGTTTTACATTCACAGCAACAGATTAGTAACCAGATATGGCCAATACATGATTACAATCAGATCACATTAATGGCACCAGCGGTAGCGAACCCTTTGCTCATTAATAACAAACCAAAACGCACTAGTTCTAACATCTGCCCAGAACTGTGTAAAGCCTTACGGTGTGCGTTGTTTGTCAGTTAAATCTCTCGCCAGAGTTTAACGATCCGTTTCGCCCAGAGCAGTGGACGGGACGTAATCCATGTCGACAAGCGAGAAACAGAACGCCGTCCTTTTCTTGAATCCAGGCTGATTAAACCCGCTGCAGATAGAGGGAATACCCGGCCAGTATTTCCTCGGATCCCCTTTGTATATCAGACCGATATAAAATTGTCCCAGCTCAACTCGACCAGCGAGGTGATGCTGGCTAGCTAGTCCGGACTAGTGCTTCCTGTCAGCAACCGGGGGTTACCGTGAAAGACAAAGAAACACACAGTGCCGACAGCTTTTATCCTACCTCCGCCTCCTAGCGGGGTGGTGCATTCAAAGACCCGACAGCCAATGGGAAAGCGCAAACCTTCTCACAGGTGTGAAACAGTTCTTTGTCTCACCACCAGTCTGCCTTGCCCTCCACGTGTTGAATGTAGAATCTCCATCTTAGGGACTCTGCTTCCAAGTAGCAGCCTGTAGGAGTTTGGTGAAACTGGCTTTGGGATTCACATGTAGGCCAAGATCCCTTTGTCTCTGCAGTCAACTCAATCTGAGCCAAATCACTGTTTAACCAGCTTCTTGGTCCCCAAAATCAGCAAATGTAAGTATACTTTGGCATTTCTAGGGGACGCAACTATGTCATGGCAGGTGTATTGTTCAGGACCCAAGGAAGCGCAGTGTCTAGTGTGAAGTTGTTTGGATTAGCGGTCCTCCAGAAAGCTGCAAGCAACAATACCACAGGCCAAGCAATCTGCCCTTTCCGAAAAGGCACGTTTACATTGGGCACTTTACTTGTATTATCATATGTGGAAGGAATACAACTAGCACAATTATCCAAGAATCTGCAGGGCATCTGCTATGGCCTAAGGGCATTGTACAATGAAACTTGATAAATCAATCAAATAACACAGCAGTAAGACTCTGTTCTGTAGATAAAAGTAAATTAAGTTAGGCCGTGAGGTGCATGCCGACAGCGAGCAGAAACCGCAGGCTGCCATCCAGCACAGTTTATGTTCTGGGTTTTGACTGGAAGGCAGAGTACACAACGTTGCCACAAATGATACCACTGGCATTATCATAGAAAAGAAAGAGACAATGAATAGGCTCTCCCATAAACCGTAAACAAAAAATGAAAGCCCATTTTTGTTCCTCAGATATTTGTACACCAGAATAGGATGCTGGAACAAATAAAAAATACCTCCTTTATAAATTCCTCTGAAGTGGTTTCCATAACAGACTAGGGTTGCACAACATTGACAAAATGTGATATTGCAATATTGATTATGAATATTGCAATAGATATTAATTTTGATATTTTCAAACTAGGGATGCACCGAAAAAGGACACCAAGACCGAAAACCGAAACAAATTATTCCAATTATTAGTACCATTGCATTTATGGCTATGACTGTGTACTAACTTTACTAAAATCAAGGCATTGCAATTGTATAAATTAATATTAAAGTTTAATTTAAAAAATATCTAGCAGAAATATGGCTACAATCTGATAGTCACATACAGTATACAGTAGCCTAAGAACAGAATAGCTTACCTATTATTGTTATTATTATTTGAGGCACTTCCTTGCAGGATTTCACTGAACATATCAGACAACGAGGGTGCATGCCCCTCATCTGGTGCAGAGAGACAAGTCTTTTTTTCTGCGCTCTGATCTCCTGCGCTGGGCGCTGCTCCGTGCACTGCTCCGTCTCCACGCGGGTTCTCCGCATCCATCGCGGCCTGGATCATTTCTCGTGCGCCCTGCTTTATTTCCGCATCCAAGTAATGGTCTTTATAACGCGGATCAAGTACAGTCGCGATGAAGTGCAGAGGATCCGAATAGATCTCACTGAAACGTGTGCTGACAGACTAAGAGCGTACTTTTCATTGTTTTCACTCCGTGGTCCGTCTCAACCTCTTTGCTTAGGAGACGCTTTGCAGGTGGATCGGGTACTGACACACGTGCAGGTCGCGGTTTCTGTTTGCGTCATCACAACATTTTCGGCCGTATTGTTTTGGTGATAAAAGTATTTCGGCCGAAAACCGAAAATGCCCTTTTGGGCCATTTCCGGTCGAAAATTTTCGGTGGCTGAATATTCGGTGCATCCCTATTTCAAACATGTAAAATTACAAAAGTTCTGGGAAAACGCATCAAAATAGATTCATAACAAATTAAACAAGTTTTCTTACAACACAATGTTTATTTCAACTCAACTGGTCCAACATGAGTAAATAAATAACGACCATGTCTACAGAACAGGACATGTTTGACTGGTTGTACAGTATAAAATATATAAATAAAGAGAACAGGACAAAACTTTGCTTTCTCTTCTCTGATTCGTTCCGTTTTGTTCTCTCTCTCTGTTGAAATATGTACACACGTCACATGGTACGTTCCATAGGGTTTGTCACATAGCGGACCCGTGGTTCGCTCCATAGGGTTTGTCACGTAGTGGACCTGTGCGCTGATGTGCACTAACATAACTGGCCAATTAAACATGATCATTATAGCATTTCAAGCGGGCTCTAAATCAAACAACTAAGCCACACAGCCAGTGGACGGGACGCAGCTCTAGGGTTGTGCCGATGGACGATATATCACAGGGTGGGGGGCGTGGCATCAAGATGGAGAGCCACCATCGTGATGCCATGCCCCCCACCCTGTCAAACACGCGCTTATCCTAGTCACGGCTGCTGGGCGGGAAATTGACACTTGCGTCGGGCATTGCACTGTAGTGCAAGTCAAGATAGGGCCCCTTGAGTGGAAGATACTTTTTTTCCCCCCTTACGTGCAACTTATTTGTGAAAAAGACCATGGCTTTGAGCAGACTGAATTGGCTGTTAGTAATACAGTCTCTCTCCCTGTCAGTAGTAGCCCTGGACTATTAACGCAATTAAGCAGGCAGCGGTAGTTGAGAGAGAAAAGGCGTTAACATGGAACACTGCCACACTTTCCTTTCTCCCCTCATTGGACTAAGTTTACGGACACTGCTGTGCATCAATAAGTAAGTCTGATGTCCTGTAGGTACAGGACAATGTTATGTAGGATTTATGAATGTACGTTATAAACAGTAGGCTAATTCACGAGGGTGCCATTTGTGTGAGCTTATATTGCGCATCTGTTCATATGCGCTGTAAGAGTTAGGTTTCTGTTTATTGAATGAGTTATTCAGTGCAAACATAACCAAGAATGTAGTTTAATCTTAGTAATGATAGTATATTATGTTATTACTCTCGCTCTGTTAAAGGCAAACGTTCCACTGTACTGTCGTTAAGCAGATCATGGACATCTGATTGAGTCTAGACTTTATGGCGCCGTTAAAGTAGGTAAAATTGTAATTACTGCCCCTACGAGCAGGCGGCAGCATAGCCATGCAATACTGTCCATTTACAGAGGGCATTGCAAAGTATGTCTGATCGAACGGTTAGGTCATAGTAGTAGAAAAAAAATTTATGTAAAGAGACATAGTAAAATAAAAAGTGCTTAGATCTTGCACCCCTATAACAGACTTGTTCTCTGAGGATTGTTAAATGTCATTCAACACAGGTGGTGGCAGCAAAAAGCCAAGTGACAAAGTTTGATTGAGAAGTACAGAGGGTAATGTTGTATGTAGCCTGGAAATAGTAAAACAAAGCAATGGTAACTGCCCATTGTCTGCAAGCAACTTTAAAGAGACTTTTTGGTTAAACGAAAAAAGCTTTTCATTGGTTTGTGTGCTATGGATTAATCACCAATATGTCAGCAAAGGGCTTCCTCAAAGGGCACTGGATAGATTTCCACAACCAGGTTTAATGATACCTCACTTATAACTTATTGTCTACAGTAGCCATTTAAATTGCACAGGAAAATTTGGTAGATGCTTGGGAGTACTTCATTATTGTACAGAAGTGCTACGACAGGTTTCTTAGCTGAGTCTTTGAGAAGCACCCATGCATGGTAGTGTAAATCATGAATCGGCAAACTGCTGTCTCAGGCTCAAAAAAGCTTTGCAGCTTGATAATTTTAAATTGCTTCAACTGGATAATGCCTTTCAGGTTCCATATAGTCACATGAAGCATTTCATTGGAATGCAAGGCAGCATTTGAGGTACAGTGTGCCAATGAGGTTTAGTGACATAAAAGACACTGAATCCTGGGCAATGCGTTCCCTAGCAAATCATTAGAGCATGCTCTGGATTTAAAGACGAAGGAGGATCTGTCTCTTTTTAAAAAACGGTGGCAGTGTAAAAAAAAAAAAAAGATGGTGGTGAGGATTAGGACTGCTTTAGCTGAGCTCATTTACATCCCCAGCATCAGCAATCTAATGCTACTTGAGGAGGGATTAAGCCTCTCTCCCCTTGACTTTGATCAGATATACAACACTTGTCTTTCTACTTAGAAATATTCACCCCCAAGGATAGAAGGAAGGAACTCATGTATAACTGTCTACACTACCTTAGGTTTTTCCTTTGTAATAATCCCTGTATTAATGCAAAGGTAGTGACTATGTCTACAGTAAGTTCCTCATTTGCTCAGCTGCAAGTCATGTTAAACATTAGAAAAAAAAGAGTTCTCTGCGCTTCTGCAAACCATAACAATACAGTGCAACCAGGGCAGGACAAGAGAGCGTACAGTAAAAAAAAAAACAGCCAGTGCAACATAGAGGTCTTCTTAATTTCTAGTTTTATTTTTTAAGGAGCATAACAGTGACTAACGTTTCGATGTAAGGTTAAATCTTCAGAGTCTGTGGAGAGAATGGCTACCTGAAGATACACCCATCTCAACCAAGGTGCTACATTCATTACATCAGTCATTAAACGGCAAACTCCCACAAACAGGTCAAGAATGATTAAAAACAATGTTGATAGGTAACAAGCATTACATGTTCACAATACAATGTGAATAAAAGGTATTGCTTCAGTCGATGCAGAATGGGTCCAGACCGCTATCATGAATGGTAGGAAACTGCTACCGGCAATTTCCACTGGATGCGGAACGTCTCCGGAACGTCGACGGAGTCATTAGGTTTCCATTAAAGTCAATCTGTGTATTTCCACAGACTGCGGAACGTCTGCGTCCCGACTCCGTCCCAGTTCCGTCAGTCCGCAGCCCTCCGCAGCAGATACGCAAAGCTTCTATTTTTGACGGACGACGGAGAGCTGCGCAGCAATTCAGCACACGGCAGATAGTGTGGGACAGGAAGTAGAGCACAGAAACAAAATAAATATCCGGTTAATTTTCAAAATAAAATACACCGTGCTCACGGCGGATCATATTTCCCTGAACTACACCTTGAAAACACAGCTCAGAGTCGTTTCCCCTCTACTCCTCTGGATGGAAACAAACTGTTGTTGGTTTTGTGGTTCTATTCTACCTGAATTCGCGAGAACTTGTGGGTCCTCGTGACTACAGCTGTCAGTTACGGCCGCAGCCGTTCCGCAACAAATCCGGACCCGGTGGGTATTGACGGACGGCGGAGCACGCAGCAGACACGCAGCGGAGCCGGTCCGCAGCTGTTACGCATCCAGTGGAAATCCCCGGCTAGTTCAACAGTGGAAGTCAGCTCATCCTCCATCAATCATGGACTGGTACAATGCCCCGACTACAGTGGCTGCATATGAACGAGTATCCTTCACCCTGCTGGACAGGTTAGATTGGCACTACTTTAAATGGCAAAACTTTCTTCAATATATAAATGACCTTCAGTGATGAACTACAGGCTCAGCCCCCTCTCCCTACACAATACAAGAGCTCTCTGGTTCACATTTCCAACGCAGCCTCCTCCATGTTTTATTTGTATTTTTGTCTTCTCCCCCCCCCATCTTCATTTATTTATTTATTTATGTTTATTTATTTTTTTGTTTGTTTTTGTTATAGTGGTCTTGTCTGGTGTCCATATGGGAAGATATTGTGTATGCACGCACTGATGCTTGAGTTGCCCTATGTTTGTTTAGTAATGTGAGGAATATTTTCATGCTTCTTATTCATCACTGGTAACCTGTACACGTTTAAAATCAATACAAATTTCCAATCACAATGGGAATAAAGGTATATTCATCTTAAGTACTATATTTTGACATACTTTGACATTAGAGAAAGCAAGTTAACTTAAATTCTTCATTTAAACCTAGAGGTTCTAAAGTGCCGAGTGTATGTATCCAAAACATATAATGTTGTACATTATACAACATCTGAAAACCTCCTCCTGTTGCCTTGATATTCTACCAACGGGTGTTTTCAAAAATGTTTAGAATTGTTTGGCTTCTGATCTTCTACAGATTGTAAACACATCTCTGCTCTCAGGTATCTTCCCACAGGCCCTGAAAACTGCAGTCATCAAGCCACTCCTAAAAAAGAACAATCTAGACACGACACTAATGAGCAACTATAGGCCAATATCAAACCTTCCATTTTTAAGTAAAATCATAGAAAAAGTGGTTTTTCAACAACTCAACCTTTTCTTATCGCTAAACAACAGTTTTGATGCCTTCCAGTCAGGTTTTCAACCACACCACAGCACTGAGACGGCTCTTGTTAAAGTCTTTAATGACATTCACTTAAACACAGATAGTGGCAAAATGTCAGTCTTAGTATTACTTGATCTCAGTGCTGCATTTGATACGGTAGACCATGACATATTGCTTGACCGATTGGAAAACTGGGTTGGTCTTTCTGGCTCAGTACTAAAGTGGTTTGAATCCTATTTAAAGAATAGGGACTACTTTGTGTCTATAGGTAATTATACATCTGAGCATACAAATATGACGTGTGGAGTTCCCCAAGGCTCTGTTCTGGGGCCTCTTCTGTTCAACATCTACATGCTTCCACTGGCTCAGATTATGGAAAACAACAAAATAAGTTACCATAGTTATGCAGATGACACCCAAATTTACATAACCTTATCGCCAGGGAACTATAGCCCAATACAACAATTAAATATGTGCATTGAACAGATTAATGATTGGATGTGCCAGAACTTTCTTAAATTAAATGAAGAAAAAACTGAGGTGGTTGTTTTTGGGCAGAAAAGAGGAACGATTGAAAGTCAGCGCTCAGCTTCAAACGACAATGTTAAAAACAACAGACAAAGCCAGAAATCTTGGTGTAGTCATGGACTCAGACCTCAATTTTAAAAGCCACATTAACATAATAAAAAAATCAGCCTATTATCACCTTAAAAATATATCAAGGGTTAAAGGACTTATGTCTCAGCAGGATCTGGAAAAACTTGTCCATGCTTTTATCTTCAGTAGACTTGACTACTGTAACGGTGTCTTTACAGGTCTCCCCAAAAAAATCAATCAGACAGCTGCAACTGATTCAGAACGCTGCTGCTCGAGTCCTCACTAAAACCAAGAAAGTGGATCACATCACTCCAGTACTGAAGTCTCTACACTGGCTTCCAGTGCCTCAAAGAATTGATTTCAAAATACTTTTACTGGTTTATAAATCACTAAACGGTTTAGGGCCAAAATACATTTCTGATCTGCTACTACATTATGACCCACCCAGACCTCTCAGTTCGTCTGGGACAGGTCTACTTGTTGTCCCCAGAGTCAGAACTAAACAGGGGGAAGCAGCGTTCAGTTTTTATGCTCCACATATTTGGAACAAACTCCCAGAAACCTGTAGGTCCGCTGCAACTCAGTTCTTTTAAATCTAAGCTAAAGACCTATCTTTTTGATGTTGCTTTTCTTTAAATAATTATTTTATTAACTTTAATTTCTTATACTACACTATCAATTTTATTCTTATCTTTTAATGTTTTTAATTTGTTTGTTTTTAAATTGTTTTAAATTGTTTTCCAACTGCTCTTTAATGTTTTATGTAAAGCACTTTGAATTGCCCTGTTGCCCAGTTTATTAATGATATCGCCACCCCTGGGTGTGGGTGTGATTTTCTCGATTCCCTAGAACCTTAGTGATGTAGGGGAGCCATGATTGGCCTGCTTGTAATGCCTCACCAAGGCACAGGTTAAGTTCTGGGTATGAATTACCGTCTTGTGTTCAGCTACCCTTAGTTTGGGTTAACGTTTTGTTTGGCTTATATAAGCCAGTTCACAGGGACACTTTAGAAGGTACGCCACATGTGCATTGTTGCAATTAATAAATGAAGAGATGGGGTATTTCTTGCCAATGCGGGGATGTGAGAAGTGTTTCGCATTGGTCGAGTTGGAGCATTGCGCACAGTTACCATATTTATAGAAACCCAGGGGTGGCCTGGGAAGCCAAGTGGTCGAGGGTGGGGTGGTCATGTCTGAGTGGACCAATTGGTCACAAATGTTGTGGTCGCGCCTACATCTAAACCTGGGCCGCTCAGTGCAGATGTCTTTGAGTGTCGGATCACTCTTCAGAACATGCCAATGCTTGTGAATAACGTTTTTTCATTCTTCCTGCTACTGGAGTATAGCAGGTGGAAAAAGATACTCTGGATGTTATGTGTGACTTAGGCTTTTTCTTAAACAATGAGGCGCGATCTCTACTTAGAGCCCTATCCCAATCATGTTAAACACTGACAGGGTTGAGAAGCAGTAAAGAGATCATACATGGTTGCAGAGATGCAATTCAATTTGCATCATGTGTGCATGATGTAGTCGGCGTAATCGATTACGTAACTGCGTCGACACAAATAATTCGCATCAATGCATCGTGCGTAGAAAGCTATAAATAACCGGCTGCCTCCAGCAACAGCGCAAGTATGGATTCCTCGCAAGTTCTTCAACACGTTGAGAAAAAGGCTTGCACACGATCTTCTAAAGTGTGGGAGTATTTCACTCTTAATGCCAACAACAACATGGTAGTCTGTAGACTTTGTAAAATGCATCCCAGAGTCAGCATAACAGCAACATTTCCTGTAGTTCTTGACCAGGTTTGCACACACACTGCAGGAGGGATTTTGGCCCACTCCTCCATACAGACCTTCTCCAGATCCTTCAGGTTTCGGGGCTGTCACTGGGCAATACGGACTTTCAGCTCCCTCCAAAGATTTTCTATTGGGTTCAGGTCTCGAGACTGGCTAGGCCACTCCAGGACCTTGAGATGCTTCTTATGGAGCCACTCCTTAGTTGCCCTGGCTGTGTGTTTCGGGTCGTTGTCATGCTGGAGACCCAGCCACGACCCATCTTCAATGCTCTTACTGAGGGAAGGAGGTTGTTGGCCAAGATCTCGCAATACATGGCCCCATCCATCCTCCCCTCAATACAGTGCAGTCGTCCTGTCCCCTTTGCAGAAAAGCATCCCCAAAGAATGATGTTTCCACCTCCATGCTTCACGGTTAGGATGGTTTTCTTGGGGTTGTACTCATCCTTCTTCCTCCAAACAAGGCGAGTGGAGTTTAGACCAAAAAGCTCTATTTTTGTCTCATCAGACCACATGACCTTCTCCCATTCCTCCTCTGGATCATCCAGATGGTCATTGGCAAACTTCAGACGGGCCTGGACATGCGCTGGCTTGAGCAGGGGGACCTTGCGTGCGCTGCAGGATTTTAATTCATGACGGCGTAGTGTGTTACTAATGGTTTTCTTTGAGACTGTAGTCCCAGCTCTCTTCAGGTCATTGACAAGGTCCTGCCGTGTAGTTCTGGGCTGATCCCTCACCTTCCTCATGATCATTGATGCCCCACAAGGTGAGATATTGCATGGAGTCCCAGACTGAGGGAGATTGACCGTCATCTTGAACTTCTTCCATTTTCTAATAATAGCGCCAACAGTTGTTGCCTTCTCACCAAGCTGCTTGCCTATTGTCCTGTAGCCCACCGCAGCCTTGTGCAGGTCTACAATTTTATCCCTGATGTCCTTACACAGCTCTCTGGTCTTGGCCATTGTGGAGAGGTCGGAGTCTGTTTAATTGAGTGTGTGGACAGGTGTCTTTTATACAGGTAACGAGTTCAAACAGGTGCAGTTAATACTGATAATGAGTGGAGAACAGGAGGGCTTCTTAAAGAAAAACAAACAGGTCTGTGAAAGCCATAATTCTTGGGAGATCAAACACTTATGTCATGCAATAAAATGCAAATAAATTATTTAAAAATCACACAATGTGATTTTCTGGATTTTTGTTTTAGATTCCGTCTCTCACAGTTGAAGTGTACCTATGATAAAAATTACAGACCTCTACATGCTTTGCAAGTAGGAAAACCTGCAAAATCGGCAGTGTATCAAATACTTGTTCTCCCCACTGTATGTCCCGCCACTATCCTCAGGCCAGGCCCTTCATCAAGTATCTCTGGGTATATGTCCTGCACTTAATTGAGCAATGGGAAAATAATCGCTTATTGAAAAACGTAATCGTTAGATTAGTCGAATAATAAAAAAAATAATCCCTAGATTAATCGTTTGGGACAGCCTTAATCATGCATATTGCTGGGAGTCGTTTTATTATAGTGACCATCTCTCTGTAATTTCAGGTTTTAAATAATAATAATAATAATAATAATAATAATATAGAATAGAGAAGAGGATGATTCAATGAGCATTATGGCACCACAGCACTAATCAATGTTACATATGGGCAAGGGATTTGGGTCATTTTGTTTTATAAAAATGATTCTAATATACTCTTTTGAAATCAATGAATATTGAATATGCAGGATCAAGTTGGTAACCTAATTCCTATTCCAAACACTATTACAATGGTTGCCTGTTATCCTCATGGAGTTGATGTTAGCATTTCTGGCAGAAGATTGGTGAAGATATTTTCATATCAATTCTAACTGTGGAGGGCAACTAGGCTCTCACTTCGGCTGAAAAATCTTGCCATGGGTAAGTAAAATTTTCATTTTCTGAATTCTCAATTTGACTAGCAGAGAGCTGAAAAGGCATTGCAGAGAGAACTGTTTGTTTAGTCCAGTCACATTAACAGACATGGAAATGTTTTAAAGGAGCAAGGTTTTTCTGTGGGCTAATTCTCTTATTCTGTTGGACAAGGGCTGGCAGCAAGAATGACAGTGCATCAATAGACAATATTCTCATGTTACCATACTCTCCCCGTTTGCTGTCTCGCTGCCTGGTTTAATGAATGTTCAGAGACAATTTAGATGGAAGGAATCGAAATGGGCTCCTGGGATGGGCAGTAGCAACTCCCGATTAGAATAGCCATTAATTCTCCATTTCACTGCCTTTCTGCTTTGAGTTGATGCCGTGTGTTGTTTTTTCCCCAGTCTTTTTGACTCCACTAATCGACTTACCTCTCTCTCGTTTTTCTGTCAACCTTTCAAGCTCTACAGTATTGTCACCTTTCAAAGCGAGAGTGACACAGGATAAACATGTTTATGGTTAATCTAAACAGGATAATACCTGACATTATGATGGCTTCAAAGTAACTACAGTATATTATGGGATTCCTATAACCTTGCCAGTCACTCAAAGCCATGCATTCTGATTTTCTCAATAATCAAGATAAATAAGCATGATGGTTTTGTGTGGGTTGTTTCATAATGAGTCAAACTAAGGAAATCAAATTCTAAATTACACCACTTCATCCATACTGACTTCCATGTTGTGCCTCCTTGGTAAAAACGGCAGTGACCACTTTTAATTGAATGAAAGTTGACAACTCTGTCCAGCAGATATAAGTACATCTGATAATTCCACAGTTTAGTAATGAGGTTTAACATTGGTTTTAAAAAGGTCCCATGGCATAAAAATTTCACTTTGAGTTTTTTTTTAACATTAATATTAGTTCCCCCAGCCTGCCTATGGTCCCCCAGTGGCTAGAAATGGCGATAGGTGTAAACCGAACCCTGGGTATCCTGCTCTGCCTTTCTTTGCTTTGCCCGCCCAGAGAATTCGACCCACCCATTAGAAAGAGAGAGACATCATGGCTTTCAAACAAGCAAAGTGGCAGTTGGTCAATGCCACACCCCCACCCTCCACCTTGCCCCCCCCCTCCCTCTCTCCTCCTCAATAGCATTTAAAGCTATAGACCCAGAAATGGCACATACTAAGGAAAGCTCATTGTGGGACTGGCTCTAGTGGCTGTAATTCTGCACCAAGGCTGAATTTTGGGAAAGAGACTTGAGATACAGTTTTAGGGGACCACTAAGGCCTATAAAAAAAGCATCCAAAAAGCAGCATGTCATAGGACCTTTAATATTGGTCAAATTTGGGTTCTACCGCTTCATTATCCTGCTTTAAACACAGCATTTGTATTGGAAGATGACACTGTATGTCTCCCTGCACTTTTCTCTTTTTCCTCCTCTATCCCTCGGTCTTTCTGTCAGCCGGACTTTAAAAGTTGGATGAGGATGGAGAAGGGAACTTGGATAAAGATGAAAGAGAGAGAGATAGAAACAAAGGGGAGGTGACTGGTTAAGAGACGGTTGGGAGATGGTGGGGGGTGGAGTGGGGAGAGATTTTGTGTTGCGGTGTGTTTAGTGTGAAACAATTGATGATGAGCAGAAAGGGCAGAATCTCTGAGGAAATAAGATCAAAAGACCATCTGCCGACATACAGGAGCTGGGCTAGATTTAGTCAAGTGAGAGTGTGGCTCAAGCAGTGCCCAAGCCTGAAAAGGAGTGATGTTTCTGGCCCGTGGCAATAGAGGCTAACACCATCCTTAAATGGAAAGGAACCCTCCATCTGCTGCTTTTTGTTTCCTCCAAGCTTGCCATTTCATAAACATTTGCTGTGCCATTTTCCTGCTGTGCCTTGCACTGTAGAATGAATTGGCATGAGCAAATTTGCGTTGCTAGCTTTGGGATTTCGTGGGATTGTTTATTAAAATGAGAGGAACGATCTTTGACTCTTAGTATATACTCTCTTTGGATGACTACACTCTACACCTAGTAGTCCACCAGCATCAAAATGTATTAATTTATTCAATTAAGACATGCTGGTATTTCCTGCTTTCCATCTTAATATAGCAAACTATAAAATTCCATCTGCTTAAATAAAGAGGGAAAATCGATGCAATACAACAGATAAACATCGGCCACTGCCATCGGTTAATGTAATCTATTTGCCGATATGCCGATGGCAGTCAACAAGGCGAATATCAGCTGATACTGATGTTTGGCTGAACATGCATCCCTAGTTCTTAAAGTTCAATAAGGCTATTTCAGAATACAGCAATAAAAAACAAGAGCAGATGCATTTGTTAGACTGGAAGAAATTATCATTACATGGCTTATGGCCTTCAATTCTTCTCCTTAAGAGCTTTTGCCTAATGCTAGTTTATTCTTCCTTGTGATATACTGTATGAAGTGGTGCATGTCTCTAAAAAGAACTGTGAAGGTTTTCCTGGCTAAAAATGAGACTCCAGTAGCACCTCTTGGTGGTTTGGGGTAAAGGGAGGCTGGCACAGCAAAAAGCAAAGGAGAAGGTGTTTGACTACCTGGAATATGTGCATCACAGGTTTAGGGTTCACCCAAGCTGCAATAAATACAGACATCTCTTCACCTTAACAGTTCTCTTGTATGCAGCAAAAAAGGCTGTTGAAATGTCCAAATGGAAATTTAGACAAGCTTCTAACATTTATTAAACTTAACTCACCTACACCAAGCTGCTCCCAGTGATTGCAGCTCCAAAACGTAGTCTTTCACAATAGCCTCTGTAAGAGAGTACTAACAGTATCCAGACTGCTTTAGAATGTTGAACCCATCAGTCAAATGATCTTACTCAGTCCTCTGTACAGAACCTGTACTGTAATGCTGATAAATTATAGACAAAATGACATTACTTCAAGTCAATACCTGCA
Organism: Perca fluviatilis; assembly: GCF_010015445.1. Taxonomy (NCBI): domain Eukaryota; kingdom Metazoa; phylum Chordata; class Actinopteri; order Perciformes; family Percidae; genus Perca; species Perca fluviatilis. Next base: position 13,815,805 of record NC_053118.1, on the reverse strand, counting down.
TTTGTGATGTGTACTGTGCATAACACAGCACAAATTACAAGAGGCTCAGTTCAGCACAATACCTTTCCATACACGTCTTGGATTATTTGCTTAAATGTGATGACAGGTCTCATCGGAGTACAGCAGGGGATAAACCGCATGAAGAGCACTAGTCAGTTGTCATAAACCAGCTGTCAGAGAGAAACTACCATTATGCTATAGCATCTTATTCACCCTCTGTTCCCGATGGCTGAGCAAGAGAGATGGCTAGGCATTTTTACACAATCTTTAAGGGTTCAAATCCTGGGCAACAGTATTTTGGAATAGGATAGCAGAAAATGAAGCAAAAACCATTATGAAGCTCTCCAAGTGTCAGAGAAGAATATCTATTACACCTCAAGCAATGAAGACTCTTGAAACTTTTTAAATATTTGAATACTGTAAACTGATCTTGGCTCTTGTTGTACACTCATACCATACATCTTCATGTTATCTTTCGGTTTGTACTTTTTGGAATATTTGAGTAGTCTAAAACTGCCAAGTGCATGTAAAGTGAGAACAGTCATTAATATTGTGGAAAAAGTTGTGACTTCTGGCTGAAGAGCTTATTTAATTTAATTTGGTGCATTATTAGCTGAAATGCTAGGATTTGCATAATTAAAAACCTACATTTTAAATAATTTAATAAGTTTATTTGATATAGCACCTTGTACAGACAAAGTCACAAAGTGCTTCACATGATAAAAAATACAGTAAGATCCAACAGAAAAGCAAGAAAAAAAAATTATTGAAAGACCAATAAAAATCATTAAAAAAAAAAAAAAAAAAACTAAAAGTTACAAACATGAGTCAAAAGCGAATTTAAACAAGTGCGTCTTCAGCTGATTTTTAAAAGCTTCAACAGAGACTGCAGAACGTAGGAAGGGCGTTCCACAGGTTTGGAGCCACCGATTCAAAGGAACGGCCACCTTTAGTTTTTAAGCGATCGCGTGGGACCTACAGTAATCCCTGGTTAGAAGACCTGAGGGACCTGTTAGTAGTGTACGGATGGAGCAGGTCCGAGATATAAACAGGAGCCTGACCATGCAAAGCTTTAGAAGTCAGAACAAGAACTTTAAATTGGATGCTGAAGTTGATCGGAAACCAATGTAATGAGTATAAAATTGAAGTGATGTGTGACATCCTGCTGGACCTGGTCAACAGCCTTGCAGCAGAGTTCTGGACCAGTTGTAGGCAGTCCTGGGACGACTTCTGGGACAGGTGAAAATGGAGTTGCCGTAATCAAGCAGCGATGATATAAAACTATGAATGATCATCTCAAGCTCAGAATGCGAAACAACATCTCTATGTTTGGCAATGTGATTCGATAGGTTGATCAAAACACATGATCAAATATAACACCAAGATTTCTCAGTTTGGACTGTACCGCTGAAGAAAGGGACCCCAAAAGCTGAATAACGTGGAAGCTGTAGTGTCCGGAGCAACAATAAGGACTTTGGTCTTATCTTCATTAAGCTGTAGGAAGTGTTTGCCAGCCAATCCTTGATGGAAGCCAAACATTTAAGCAATTCCAACACTTTGTCAATCTCTTCCAGGTTAAAAGAGAAATACAGTACAGCTGGATGTCATTTGCGTAGAAGTGATAACGGATATCTCCAAATTGGCTAATAATATGTCCCAGGGAAAGCATATACAATGCAAATAAAATCAGACCTAACACAGAACCCTGAGGCACAAAAACTTCTATCTGAAAGATAGGAGGTGAACCTCTTTCAAGCGAGATGTTGTGATCCACTGTATCAAAAGCTGTGCTAAGGTCCAGCAGCACCAAAACCTAGCATTCAAAGGGCTTGACCTGTAAAATGCTCCATCACTTAGAGCATTTTCACCAGGGGATACTAATTATATGTCTTTTACATACACTTGTAACCTGGTTAACAGTCAAAACAACCCATTTTATTGTTTGGTCACTTTTCCTGAGGTAGACAGAAAATGTACTGGTTAAAAAATGTCCACCACATATAGCTGTTTGCCATATTCGTGTATCAGCTGTCTCAGCATATTTAACCTACTAGGAGAGGGAAAAGGCACACAGTAGACACTGCAGTTTTCAGTTTCACAAATTTAATTTTAATTTCCTATCCTCTAGACTGTGGCCTGAGAACAGTTTTTTCTCTGCTGTTCCTTCGGTATATGGTCAAGTTGCTGCCATATAATGTACAATGGCTCTGGAGTTGGTGGGTAACCACAATGGACTAAAAGTGAGGTTGTATTTATTTTTTACAGCCCAACATTTTCAGATAAAAATAAGAATTTGTGTGTTTTTAATTCCTTGCTTTGTAGCCTATGCTGCAGTCCGAGAGTAGAGGTGACTGTGACATCAGCAAAACAGCAGAAGCAAACCGCTCAACAAATAAAAAATAAAAAAAAACGTCAAATCAGAAAAACATTCCAAAGAGGAGCCCAAATCCTGTACTCATCTTGAGTCGGCAATTTAAGTACAGCCCAAGTGCCAATGCAACAATCTAGTAGATGTACCGCTCCTGCAAACAGCATTAATGTATTTAAGCTTCTTACTCTACAGGAATACATATTTAATTAACCTTTTGAGCCATAGAGGCTCTAATCAACTTCTTCAACATGATTAAAATCATTCCAGCCCATTAGAGTGCAAATAAATTTACAGATCTAATGAAGACTTGTGGCAGACTTTAGTGCACCAGTCACCCAATCACAAGCCATCAAGCAGTCAATCATGTCTTAGCAATTAACATAAAGCAATTCATGGAAATCAAACTACAAAAGGTCAAAACAAACCAATCACCTGCTCACTGTAAATGTCTTAGAGGAACACTAAAATGTGAAGATAACATGTATTCTCCATGGTACCCTACAGTCACATTGTACAGCTGGGAGTAAACGTTGGCAGCAGTCATCAATGCAGTTAAAATGATTAGTAACTCCTTACTGGTGTGTGTTTGTCTGTGTGCATGGGTCTGTGTTGTCTGTCCCCGTCTGTTTTGGACCTGAACTGGGTTGGATTGTGGGTGGGTGGGGAATTGACATACTGTTTTGACTAAGTTTCATTCGCCATGGCCTCTGTTATATGTCATTTGTTGTGAAAATTTAAAATAGAGTTGAAAAAAAAAAATATGATAAAACATCCTCACCTCTGCAGATTGGCACAGGGAAGTCCCACACTGACACATCAGCTGCGTTGGTCACACAGGTGAGGAGCGAATGTCCGTCCAGGACGTAGCCGGTGACGCACCGGTAGCGGATCTTGTCACCTACGTTGAATTGAGTTCCATTCAGTATTCCTTTGGGTGGAACTCCTGGGTTTCCACATGAGCTGCTTCTCAGCTCTGGGAAATGGAAAGAGAAGACAGTATTGTTAAGAATAACTGTGTTGCTGTATGAAATATGTAGCAGAATGCTTCCTAAATGTTGTCTTTAGTCATGTACGCAAAGCGATTAGGTTGTATTTTTATAGTTTTGGCTACCTAAAAGATGTCCATGTGATATTTGAGATTGTTAGTCACCTCGACTTAAGTGTTAGGAGTATTTACTAGCTGGTAAATGTCAGCGCAAATCTGACATTTATGCCTTTGCTACTTAGATGCTTAGTTATATCTGAAGAGCTAATATTATCTTGGGATAGGATATAAATGCACTACCCAGCGAGTGGTGAAGTATCACAGTGGTGTTTTACCCATCTCTTTAGATTAAGAGTCCACTAAATAACAAATATACCTGGGAGCTGCAATAAGGGGCAGAGAAAACTGGTACATTGACACAATGTAAAAGAAAAGAAACAGCAATGTAGTAAAAAAAGATGGCAAGAGGACATGAAAGAAGAAGCTACAGCTGCGGAGTATAATTATGTTTCCTGTATTTTCCTGAATGTCCAAGTTGCTTAATAGTAGGGACAAAACTCAAAACATATTCCTCGTCAAAAAAAATACCTATATCTCATACCCACTAGATGGCCTGCGGATAGGCCAAAAAATCATTTAACATCATTACTTTTTTTTTTTTTTTTTTTTTTTTTTTTTATAAAAAAAAAAAAATAAAAATTTTTTTTTTTATTAAAAAAAAAAAAAATTTTTTTTTTTTTTTTTTTTTTTTAAAATTTTTTAAAAAAAAAATTAATTAAAATAAAATTCTTCACATCATTTCAGTGAGATCTATTCGGATCCTCTGCACTTCATCGCGACTGTACTTGATCCGCGTTATAAAGACCATTACTTGGATGCGGAAATAAAGCAGAGCGCACGAGAAATGATCCAGGCCGCGATGGATGCGGAGAACCCGCGTGGAGACGGAGACGGAGCGTGCACGGAGCAGCGCCCAGCGCAGGAAATCAGAGCGCAGAAAAAAAGACTTGTCTCTCTGCACCAGATGAGGGGCATGCACCCTCGTTGTCTGATATGTTCAGTGAAATCCTGCAAGGAAGTGCCTCAAATAATAATAACAACAGGTAAGCTATTCTGTTCTTAGGCTACTGTATACTGTATGTGACTATCAGATTGTAGCCATATTTCTGCTAGATATTTTTTTAATTAAACTTTAATATTAATTTATACAATTGCAATGCCTTGATTTTAGTAAAGTTAGTACACAGTCATAGCCATAAATGCAATGGTACTAATAATTGGCTTAATTTCTTTCGGTGTTTCGGTTTCGGTTTTCGGTCTTTGTTTCCTCTTTTTTCGGTTTTGGCCAAGAATTTTCATTTCGGTGCATCACTACTTACGGGTTGTCTTTTGTGTTCCAAAACAAATAATTTTTGCGGTACACATTTTCTTCAACTCTGGAAAAAAGTAACTATATTGCAAAATCTACAGTAGGCATGTATATTAAAAGAATGCATATTTTCAAATTGAATGTCTCCTTCATTAATCATGGTACAAACATGGTAAAGAACTGCATGTAACAACAACCCTAACAGTTAAAAATATTACCTGTACAAAATTGCATTCATATTATTTATATCCCTTGGCAGATAACTTTTTGAAGATGGCATATTGAAGTTGTACATCTTCCACTAGAAAGCAATTTCAAAGAAATTACTATCATATTGTGCTCATGCGCTGACAGAGCCAAAGTATTTATGATCAATGTATTTCTTTGCAAACTACTGAAGAGGAATTTTGATAAAGATCTACTGTAAGTTGTGATAAACAGGCCTGGAGGAATATTCCATCCTGCATTCATTTGGTTGAACAAAATCTTCAACTACATTCCTCTCCTCCATAAGACCACCATAACTCTCAATCTCTGTCCAAGTCCCCTGCACATGTCCAGCCTGCACAAAATGCATCAGCAAGGATTTGATTTCAAGCCCCAGTACAGGACATTACACATCGTCGGCTTCTTTTTGCCTCAGCAGGTACATGGTGACTTAGTGTTGATTATTCAGCTTGATGTGCAGGCAGCACCTTTAAAAACAATATAAAATCAGCACAGTAATGTTATTATTGAATATACTGTATACAGTCAGTGCATCTTAAAAGATACACTTGTGTCAGCTTTATGATAAAGAACACTACATAACTGAATTTGTGGGTAATGATCAATAGAACCAAATTAGTATGATCAGATCCAGGGTTGTCTTCTTGATAGGAATACACATCTTCCTTCTTTCCTACAGCTTGTGACTGATCATGCAGTCAAGTTAAATTATTATTGTTGATATTTGACATCTGTTCATGGCCAATTATTCCAACTGGCAAGCCAGGGAATAAAAAGCAATTTTTACTTTTGCCTGTGTTTGATGGATCTCATGGAATGGAAAGCTAGATAAAGAGATAAAGAGGAGCATATTTGAGACCCTGATCTTGAAGTTAATTCCACTGACAGACACATCTGTGAATCTGCATTTGCTAATAATGATTTCCAAGACTAATTCTTGAAATTACTAATCCACTTTATACTCCAGATGCTCACATACACATCCCTCATACGTATGATCTCTAATGGATACAATATAAATCCTTAGCATCAACTGCTGGCTGTTTATGTTTATGAGGAAAATTAAATACGAAGACTGCGTCGGTAATAAAAGTAGAAGGAAACCCCAAGTGGCTTTTTTTGTTTATTTTTTTTTTTTTTTTTTAGGTAGATCAACTTTTCACTGAGAGAGCTAACTGAAACATTGGGAGCTGAGGCTCTCATTCACATTCTCACATTTTAATACCAGCTATATTTAGACAAAGCCTCTGCAAATGAATCTGTCTGAAGAAGAGTAAAATATGTATAATGGGTTCATTGTCTATTTATGTATGATCTATGCAATTATTTTATTTCAAGCTGAAACACCTCATTCTACAAGTAACTCACAAAGTTCAGTGGAAAAGGGAATGATAATTTATGATTGACAGCTTATTTGAGTTGAGGGAGAGAGGTGCCAACTGAGGGAAGATCAGGCCATACAGTATATAGTGCAGCACTAATGATACCTGACCAATGTAGGGATAAGGAGTGAGAAGCAGAGTTGAGATTCCATGCAGGATTGACATTGACCAGTGCAGAGGTCAGGGGTGAGAAGTGGGGCAATCCAGTTTTACATTCATAAGCAAATATTTTGCATTTGGAAGCAGGTATATGTGGTATATCTGACGTTGACTGACAAGGTCCAGCTCTCAAAAATAATCCATGGTGCTGTGATGTAATTATATGTGCCACTTTGCATTTGGTCACTTTAATCTATAAAAAAGGTAAAAACTAGATTAAACACCAACCTAACGAAATGTATTATATGAATATTAATATGAGGGTAAAGACAATAACTGCAAGCTGCAGTATAATCCTAACAAATACACAGTAAAAACAGTGTCTCCATGGGAGTTATGGAGAGCCTGTGAAGTTTAAATGTATTCGTTTGAAATATAAAATTTGTGTAGTTCAACAAAGTGTGACAAAGCACATCAAAGGCAATCTTAATATATATTAAACATAATAAATCCTTTAGAGTTTGATGCAGAGAACGTCAGATTAAAATGCAGCACACTGCTGAGCTGAAAACATTTGAATAAAAGAAAATCTAAACAAGACAGAAAATTAAGTGGTCAGGGGACTGGTGCTGTGTGCATCCAGATGTTATTCAGAACTCCCCATGACCACAAAGCCTTCCATCACATCAATAGTGTTCCCAACAGTGGACATTTAACTTTCAAGGAGGGTGATGATCACTAGAGAATACCAAAGACCAATGAGCTTGCCATGGTACAATATGTGGGCTGAATGTAGCTGATCTATCACTTAGTTTTGATGTATTTGGTGTATCAATCTCTTTCTCTTCTACTGTAGGGAAAAAGCATCAGATAAATGGTTTGTTATGGGATTTGAGAAAATAAATTAAGACATCACACTAATATCTATCTATCTATCTATCTATCTATCTATCTATCTATCTACATATATACACACACTCACTCACACTCACCTAAAGGATTATTAGGAACACCATACTAATACAGTGTTGGATCCTATCAATATGTGCCAACATTTCTAAAGAATGCTTCCAGCACCTTGTTGACACAAAGAATTAAGGCAGTTCTGAAGGTGAAAGGGATCCCCCACACCATTACACCCCCACCACCAGCCTGCCCAGTGGTAACAAGGCATGACGGATCCATGTTCTCATTCTGTTTACGCCAAATTCTGACTACCATCTGAATGTCTCAACAGAAATCGAGACTCATCAGACCAGGCAACATTTTTCCAGTCTTCAACTGTCCAATTTTGGTGAGCTCATGCAAATTGTAGCCTCATTTTCTTATTTTTAGTGGAGATGAGTGGTACCCGGTGGGGTCTTCTGGTGGTGTAGCCCATCCGCCTCAAGGTTGTTTGTGTTGTGGCTTCACAAATGCTTTGCTGCATACCTCGGTTGTAACGAGTGGTTATTTGAGTCAAAGTTGATCTTCTATCTGCTTGAATCACTCGGCCCATTCTCCTCTGACCTCTAGCATCAACAAGGCATTTTCGCCCCCCAGGACTGCAGCATACTGGATGTTTTTCCTTTTTCAGACCATTCTTTATAAACCCTAGAAATGGTTGTGCGTGAAAATCCCAGTAACTGAGCAGATTGTGAAATACTCAGACCAGCCCGTCTGGCACCAACAACCATGCCACACTCAGAGTTTCTTATCTCACCTTTGTTTCCCATTCTGACATTCAGTTTGGAGTTCAGGAGATTGTCTAGACCTGGACCACACCCCTACGTGCATTGAAGCAGCTGCCATGTGATTGTTTGATTAGATAATTTCATTAACGTGAAATTTAACAGGTGTTCCTAATAATCCTTTAGGGGTGTGTGTGTGTGTGTGTTTGTATATACAGTACAGGCCAAAAGTTTGGACACACTTTCTCATTCAATGTGTTTCTTTATTTTCATGACTATTTACATTGTAGATTCTCACTGAAGGCATCAAAACTATGAATGAACACATGTGCAATTATGTACTTAACAAAAAATTGTGAAATAACTGAAATGTCTTATATTCTAGTTTTTTCAAAGTAGCCACCCTTTGCTCTGATTACTGCTTTGCACACTCTGGGCATTCTCTTGATGAGCTTCAAGAGGTAGTCACCTGAAATGGTTTTCCAACAGTCTTGAAGGAGTTCCCAGAGATGCTTAGCACTTGTTGGCACTTTTGCCTTTACTCTGCGGTCCAGCTCACCCCAAACCATCTCGATTGGGTTCAGGTCCAGTGACTGTGGAGGCCAGGTCATCTGGCGCAGCACTCCATCACTCTCCTTCTTGGTCAAATAGCCCTTACACAGCCTGGAGGTGTGTTTGGGGTCCATGATGGTCCAACTAAAGGCAAACCGGATGGGATGGCATGTCGCTGCAGGATGCTGTGGTAGCCATACTGGTTCAGTATGCCTTCAATTTTGAATAAATCCCCAACAGTATCACCAGCAAAGCACCCCCACACCATCACACCTCCTCCTTCATGCTTTACGGTGGGAACCAGGCATGTAGAATCCATCCGTTCACCTTTTCTGCGTCGCACAAAGACACGGCGGTTGGAACCAAAGATCTCAAATTTGGACTCATCAGACCAAAGCACAGATTTCCACTGGTCTAATGTGGCATTCATCTGGTCTCTAATCTGAGCTGCTGTTAACTTGCGATTTAAGGCTGGTGACTCGGATGAACTTGTCCTCAGAAAAAATTCCACTAATTAACCCTGACAAGGCACACCTGTGAAGTGAAAACCATTTCAGGTGACTACCTCATGAAGCTCATTGAGAGAACACCAAGGGTTTGCAGTGCTATCAAAAAAGCAAAGGGTGGCTACTTTGAGGAATCTAAAATATAAGACATGTTTTCAGTTATTTCACACTTTTTTGTTAAGTACATAATTCCATATGCATTCATTCATAGTTTAGATGCCTTCAGTGAGAATCTACAATGTAAATAGTCATGAAAATAAAGAAAACTCATTGAACGAGAAGGTGTGTGGTACAGTGGCTTGTACTGTGTGTGTGTGTGTGTGTGTGTGTGTGTGTGTGTCTGTGTGTGTGTGTGTGTGTGTGTGTGTGTGTGTGTGTGTGTGTGTCTGTGTACATACACACACACACACACCCCATAAGGATTATTAGGAACACCTGTAAGATTTCTCGTTAATGCAATTATCATACAACCAATCACATGGCAGCTGCTTCAATGCATTTAGGGATGTGGTCCAGGTCTAGACAATCAACTAAACTCCAAACTGAACGTCAGAATGGGAGATAGTTGCATATAAGCAAGACAATCAATGCTCAGTTACTGGTACTACCAAACCATTTCTAGGGTTTACAAAGAATGGTCTCAAAAAGGAAAAACGTCCAGTATGCGGCAGTCCTGGGGGGCGAAAATGCCAGAGGTCAGAGGAGCAAGAGCTCTCCTGTGTGCTGTCTGTTTTATGTTTGTTTTTGTCTTTGATGCATTTGCCACTTTAAGCTATGACCGTGAGACACTTCTGAGGATCCGTGAGGAAGTTTGTGGTTTGTCATCTGCCAATACTGGACTGAGGTGTGCTGATTTCGATGCGTAACCCACTTGAGGCAAACGAGGCCAGGAGTCGGGCCGCGGAGGTCGGGAGCAGAGCGAAGGGACTGGGCGGAGGTATCGCCACACACGCCGTACAGCTGAGCAGCTGCCAGTCGAGGATCCCGCTGCCGTCCATCTACCTGGCGAATGTCCAGTCTTTGCTGAACAAGACGGACGACCTGCTGAGCCGCATCAAGACCCAGCGCAAGGCCCGGGACTGCTCCGTGTACTGCCTGACAGAGACGTGGCTACACAGCGGCGTGCCGGATTCTTCTTTCCAGCCGCCGGGCTTCTCTGTCCACCGCTCGGACAGGGTGAAGGAGCATACCGGGAAATCAAAGGGTGGGGGACCCACGACGTATGTGGCAAGGGTTATCAGGGCTTGACATTAACTTTTTGAGGCACTTGTCCTTCGGACAAGTACATTTACGTTTCACTTGTCCATGAACAAAAGTCACTTGTCCGGGTAAAGATTCATCATTTTATAAAAAAAATTGTGTTTTGCTAATGCAGAATTTGAAGAAACCATTGAAAGCATCCAAACCCTATCAACATTAATACAATTCAGTTTAAACAGTAGAAACAAATGTGTCCCAACAATAGATTTCCCCTTCAACAAGAAAAAAGGATCTCCAGACTCATAATACAAAGTAATATGTTGCACGCCGGTGTGCAGAAGTTAATATATTGAGATTCTAAGTGAATATTTTAAAGTTTCTCATTACTTTCAGATTCCTAGTCAATATTGTAAGTTACTATGTCAATATATTGAGATATTTTGAGATATTGAGTCAATATATTGAGATTGTAAGTCAATATTTTGAATGTTCTCATTGCTTTGAGATTCTTAGTCAATATTCTGAGTTACTAAGTCAATATATTGAGATACTGAACCAATATGTTGAGTTACTAAGTCAATATATTACGATACTAAGCCAATATATTGAGATTAAGTCAATATTTTATAGTTTCTCATTACTTTGATATTCTTTGTTTATATTCTGAGATACTGAGTCAATATATTGAGATACTAATTCAATATTTTGACCAGAGGTAGTGGTGACTTGAACTTATACTATATCTAAAATAATTTTGTAGACATAACAATGGATTTTGCCACTAAATGTTGGTGTCAACGTGTTTTTTTTTTCTTTCTACAATTTCACTTACCAAGGGATCCTTTAAAAAGGTGTAGCTACTTTACAGTTGATTATTACCTGATATTTAATCCGCTACAAACAAGTAGCGGAGCAGCTAGTAACGTTACGAGGCAGAGAGCCAGCCGTCAAGAGTCAAATTAACTTCATGCTTCATCCGCACAAAGCACACTTCTATCGCCACGAGTGACAGCTTTATTCGGCTCGTTTTCTGTGAACGATGTGGGGACGGGGTAACGTTAAAGCGTAGTTAGCATGCTAACGTTAGCTAACTAACACCGGCTGCCTGGCTTGTTGGTTCCGCGGTGCTTTCATGCTGTATCGCTTACAGAGAAGGAGCTGAACAGTGGGCTGGGTCTAACGTCAGCGGTCCGCTCTCCCGCTGCTGCTGGGTCTAACGTTAGTTAATGTATTTGTTTCAAATCGGTAAAGTAAAATCTGTAACATAAACGGAATGAGTGACACATAACGTATATAATGCTTCATCCACACAAAGCACATTGCTATCGCCACGAGTGACTTCTGTTTTCAGCTTGTTTTCTGTTAACAATGTGGCGAGGAGGTAACGTGAAGGTGGAGTTAGCAAGCTAGCACCGGCTAGCTCGCCGTGCTATCATGCTGCTTCGCTTTCGGAGAATGCGCTGAACAGCGGGCTGGGTCTAACGTTAGCGGCCCGCCGACCCGCTGCCCGGGATTGTGGGGTAAAATATGTAGCCTATTTGTTTCAATTCTGTAACATTGACGAAATGAGTGGCACATAACGTGAACTAACATGGCATTTTGTTTTGTTTGAGTTTTAACTTGTCCAGTGGGGCAAGTAAATTTCTCTTCCACTTGTCCTACAAAAAATCCACTTGTCCCGGACAAGCGGACAAGCCTTAATGTCGAGCCCTGGTTATATATATATATATATATATATATATATATATATATATATATATATATATATATATATATATATATATATATATAGAGAGAGAGAGAGAAAAAAAAAAAAAAAAAAAAAAAAATCAGAAATAACAATACACTAATACAGATCGGATGAAGGTTTTGATGATGGGGGACAGCGCTGTCTAACAAACTGTCTATGGGAAAGAACTCGAGAGCTTGCAAAAGCGACTCTACAGAGGAGCCCTGCAGGCACATCCCTCTCAAAAAAACTAGTTCATACAACATGTTGTCCAACCAAGTGGAAGGCAAGAGTGTTAATAGCTGTTCAAAACAGCTACACTTGAAGGCGTAAGTGAAAAGCCGGGCGTCATAGGAAGGGGCGAGACTAACACATTTTCAGACAGTCTCTCCTGGAAGGCATTCATAGTGTTGGTTGTAAACACAAACAGATGTGTAAAGAATGAAAAAAAGAGCTGAGAGAGGTTCAAACCTTAGTGGCTCCTTTTTCACCTTAGCACACCTGGCCAATTGTTGCGTGAAGTGGGTGTGAATGTCTGTTGTCGTTTCGGAAAAGAAATTCTATGTTGGAAAGGTGAGGAGGGGAGATTTCTGAAGCTACTGAACCATCTGATAAGCACTTCTGACTCATTTCAGAGTTGAGATCTGGTGACTGTAAAGGCCATCGCATCTGATTCACATCATTTTCATACTAAATCCATTCACTGACCCTTCATAGCATCTGCATTATACAAATGCAAGTTTAAGCCTTTGAAAAAAAAATTCTGAATCCATATATTGCAAGCTTTTATCTCCAGAGGTTAAACATCCAAATGTTCCATAATATAAAAACAGGAAGAAACTTCTGTAAAATGAGTAAATGTGGTGTGTAAATGTTCACCACTGTTTTTAATACCACAAAGGGAAATATGTTAAATATGAGACTGCAATTGAAAACCCAGCAGTACATGAAGTGTACATGTGTGACTCTAATTTACCAAGATTACTGGCTTTTTTCCTGCACTGAAAGCACAAATGTAACATGAGGGTCTGGCAAGACTTTGTGAAACTGTTCAAAATGCAACATTAGCAGAGGGGACAGTGACATTGTGTGTACCTACTAGGGTGGCTTTGATGTAAACTATTGGTACAATCTTTTCTGTGAATATTTGCACTAATAAGTCAACATACATTCTTTGAATTGTCTCCATACTTCTTTCCCAAATAATTCTTTGCATTAGACATTCTGCTGCTTGTGTCTTGACTAAATTGCTGCGACTTGGATGTGACAGAGTAAAATCAAAAAGTTTGTGCACTGTTGAGTGTTACAAATCATACCCAGTGTTCCCTGAACACAGTTATAATTTCAGCTGCCAGATGTTGCTGGGACCTCAGACAGATTGCACTCAGCCAAATAAAAATGTGATAACGTATAAATTATTTTACAGAACGACACAACATTTTCCAAGAAATGTAACCGTCTTTAATAATTTTTCTATGGAAGGGAATGATGCAATTAAGGCTCATGCTCAAACACTAATTGTGCAGCAGGTAGTACAGATTTTAAAGCTTATTTGCATGGTGTAAAATATCCGATTTATAGATTCACTGGTCACATTACATTCAAACTGACTCACAGTTCAGTAACTATTAGACATGCATTGCTATAATCATTCATTTCTGGAAGCTGTACATAGAGAAACAAAAGTGCAAGCTCAAGTAAATGTTTGGAGATTCTCACCCAAGGTCACTAATTAAAAAGTTATAAAAATGCATCCCAGCTGTAATTATAGCAGCACTGACTCATTGGCCTTTGGTGTATGGAAAGTCATAGCTAATGTCTCAGATAGACATGGCTCTTGAATTAATTCAAAGGATGTGTTGCAGACATTTGAAACAGTTGGTTTGGATAACGCCTCTCACTGTAGGCAAAATAAAACTCTGTGCCTCTATTGGAGCTACAGTAACTGCATGCCTGGATGTTAAACTGAAAAAAGTACTTTGAATAGTAGCCTGCACTTAATATTGAATCAGGATTTCTACTTTTACGAGGGTTTGAAGAACCCCGTAAATAAATCAAGTGTTTTAGATACAGTGTTAGCCCTGAGCTAACAAGAGTTGCTGTCTGGAGGACCCTAAATAAATTGTTGATATAACTGAACCTTGGGAAAACAGCTGCTCCTCAACACCAGAGGCTGGAGCAAAACCTCATGAAACCCTGTACAAACTTCTCTTCAAGGAGGGAAAAAATGAATGCATACAATGATAATACAATGCCGAATGCGTTTAACCTCACAAAGCAGCAGCCAATCTGTAAAGTAAAGCCCACTTAAAAACAGTGCTTATGGTGCTTAACATCATTATACACACCACATAGCATTTGTGATGGCAGAGAAACTATACAAACAAAAAGTTGAACAAACAGCAATATGATGCTGCAGAGGGCCTTTAACAGTGAAATCTCTCTGACCTATCTGTAAACTAAAAAGATGAGAAAACAACGTGTTATAAATATTTGCCAAAATGGGTTAATAGGACAAGAGAACAATATATAAAATATAACAAGGCATAGTAAAGCTACATTTCACTATTAGAGTAAAAAAAAAAACAGAGTAACGGGATTTTGTTATTACAACAAAACACTACCATTTTCACCTAGAGTTGCGTTCCCAAACAGTGGGAGTGAGAGTGGCTTGCATTATCCCTCATCACAGTGGAAACGACTGAGTTATGTGAACTAGCAAATTAGGTGGTTGGGTGCAAGTTTTCTCAGGGGCTGAGCTATTTATTTCGCCTGTATAGCTAATGACTCTGTAGCCCTTTGAAGAAGATGGAAGTTTGACGGAGTGGCAGTGTTTGTGAACACACAAGCAGCACACTTTCCCCACAGGAGCTGCCTGTACACTGCCTGCTTCACTCGCTGCGGAGCTGGATTTTCATGCAGGCAGGGAAAAATAGTATTGACTGAGCCCATGTTGGATCACAGGGCAAAGTAGCTGGTAAACAACCCATGCTCATACATGCACGTACACACACACTTTTCCAACTCAGTGGACAATCTGCATGACCACATAGGAAAAAAAATGATAATGATTTAGGGAGAAAAGATGAAATTATGTTTTATGGGTCAGCTGTCTTTCAAAGACCTCCAAATAAAGGGCAGGTTGAAATGACATTGAGGCAGGTTTTAGATAGGCACGGCAATGTTTTCACTGCAAATAGACAACCTTCAACAATGGGCAGGCAGATAGCATTACTCCCAGCTCAGTACATGTACACTGCTGCAGCCTATCTCTATCCCTTGGAAAGCCACAAGCACCAGTGGCTATTGCTTGGCTGGTGTTGTGTGTTGTAGAACCCCCCCCCCCATAACTCTACCTCTTAATAAATGCAACCATTTCAGGCCAAGTGTTAAGGTTGCAGGATCACACTGACAGAGAGGTGATATCATAGGAAAGTAGGCACTAATCAGTAATAAAATTCACAGAAAGCTGATTTGCATTGCAACATACTTGACAAAAGATTGACAGGCCATTGAGAAATCCAATTCCTGTGTCCTTCACTGTGTCATTGGTATGCACGCAGATTCAAACTCAGTTAATTGCAGTCATGATTCAATCATATCTGAAAGACTACAAGCATCACACACTTTCAATCATAGGAATGAGTAGCATATACATATTCATGCATAAGATGTAGCCTAGCTAACCATATCAGCATAACAAGGAAAAAAGGTATACAGCGGTGACAGTAAATGCATGCATGAATACATTAGGGATGGGTACATTGATATAGTTGCGTGTTATATGCGTTATAAAAAGGGCTCTGACTGAAAATAACGTATGATGATCGTCAAGCTGTTGGGCTTTCGATCAGATGATGGTGATAGTAACGATGATACCAAGTAACTTTCTTGACATTTCTTATTGAATTGCACCATTATACTGTAAACTACTGTAGCACCATCATTTGAAATCCAAAATATGGCATTACATTCATATGCTATTATTGCATACAATATACAATATGTTGGGAATAAACTGTTTTAAAATTGATAGCACCATCATATCAAGGATGTCTGAGGAGAAGCCTGTAGAGTAATACCAGACTACTTAGATTGTTGTTTAAACATTTATGCTGTGTACGGTCTTGTAACACCAAGCTATTAAAGAATAAATGACAGTCATAAGAAACTGAGTTGTACATGTTATAGTATTACCATACCACAGCTTTGGCTACCATCCTTAACCAATATGACTCCTACACAACTAGCCACGAAATAAATTAAAAGATATAACATCCCCTATTGTCCTTATTGGGAAATATTCTCCACTGTACTTATTACTTTTCAGTATCAAGTAATGGGAAATAAATGTGCCTAATGTGAAACAATGTGATTAACATCCAAATCAGCATAAAATCCTGTTGAAGATTACACAGGCAAAAGGTGGAGGCAGAAGAACGAGATCTAATTCAACCAAGCCACTCACTGGAGACAGAGAGAGAGAGATAGAAGGAGACAGAAGAGGGAGAAAAACAGAGCAGGGGACATAGAGCACAAATGGGCAGATGGAGAGGGGAGAGGTCCTGGGCTGGCCAGATCTGGGGCAGGTGGGGAGACGAGGAAGGGGTAAAGGGGGGTGGAAAAGGACATCATAAAAAGGGAGGAGGAGTAAGGCTAGAGGATAGGGTCAGCCTGTGTATGCAGGAGAAGGCAAGGGAATAGGACTGAAAGTAAAGAAATCTGAAGGATATTGGAGGAAGAAGGAAGAGAGGAGCAGACAAGCCAAAGGACAGGAGGTAGAAAGAAAGGGAGAAGAAGAGAAAGGTGGGAAAGGAGGTAATATGATAAAACGAGGAGGAAAAGAAAGGAACACATTAGAAAAACTCAAAATATATTGAAGGAATGGAGAAAGAAATAACTATGGATGAGCGATGGAGTGCACATGAAGAAGCAGAGGGGGGAAACGTAGGGGTGAGCGTGATGGTCACAGAAGGATAGGTCCTATTTAGACAGCTCCCCGCTGTACTCTGGCTCTGCTTTAACACAGATAACTCAGTACATCCATTAGTTCAACTAATTCCCATCACCATCTGCCATGCAATTTCACCTCTGGAGTTGCAGAAAAGGTTCAGGACTTTGGGGGGAGGGATGTTGATTTGGAAAATATGAGATTAATTTGCTTAATTGAGGTACCTAATCTTTCCATAACTCAACAGTGGAAGTCCTAAAAGAAATCAGGTGAGGTAAGTGTGATCACACGTCCCTCTCTTAAGAATAAATGGTGTCTACTTCTCCTGGCTGATGGATTTTTCTTCTAAATGAAGACCTAGTTTATGAAGAGCTGTCCTGATCGTAGACTCTGACTTAAATTCCACATTTCTTTCATTTTGATGGCCATTTCTAATAAAAGTCAAAATAGCAAAGAATAATGCTTTTCTTACCTTCATAAGCCACCTTAAATCCATGAGCGCTTACTGCAAAGTCACTGGTAAGCCTCAGTGAAAAAATGGAGCCAGAACTGGTAACAGGCGGAGGGATGGTAAATCCTGTTATCCTGCAGATAAGAGAAAGACACATCATTCACTGAATGTATGATTTAATTTATATCAATCACATTTATATGTCTATAACATTAAAATTACATTGTGCAGTTGTAGTTTTAGCCTAATTAAATGCAAGACAAATGTTTTAATTAAATCTGTATGATGACCGTAACAAAACCTGCTTTAAATTTAAAGAAATATTACTGTGGTAAAACATTTGCATTTTGTGCAATGGATACTGAGTGACATCTACTACAATTTAGGCTTTTTACCCAAATGGTTAGGATCCCAAAAAGACAACACCGTTAAAAAGTTGTGAGGCAGAAACTAAAACACTACATGGGTTTGTTAAACATCTGTCATTTTTTGTATTTAAATTAGATAGGCCTAGTGTGGCTGACTATAAATTCATAAATTCCTGTTGAGATGTGTGCACTAAAATGCAATGACGCACAAAAACGGTACACCAAACTATCACTAAAAAATAATGACTGTGTTGACCACTGGTGAGTTTGTGCGATGTAGCATTTTGTGTCTACTAAGACAGAACTACTCTGAGAACTATGATGCAATTTGTCCAATAATATACTGGGTACTATACAATCAAAACCCAAGTGAGAACCTTCCCTATTGTTGGATGTTGTTTGAGGGCTGGCAGCTGCATTGTAACAGACTGCTTCATTACTGCATTTCAAATTAGGTGCAGATCCAAACAAATCCATTTACTTTACAACGTCGTAAACAAGATATGTTGCTGACCATTCCTCAGCACCCGTTGCTGATGTTCTATCGACCTTCCACTGCTGTAAGCCAGGCTGTGTAGCATGGACAAAACTTGTGCATGAAGGAAAATGTGTCCAATATTGTCCACCTTTTCTCTTATTTTCCATTGCCAGTTTTGGTGCCGTTTGTGTGACTAAACCTCTACTTGACAAAAAGCCAGGTGAATAATGTCTGTATTGGGCCAAGTGTGGAAAAACAGAACTTCCTCCTGCGACAGCAAAGAAGAGGGTGCTGTATTTACAGCTTCAATAGAGTTTCCAATTACAGCACTGTGAACTGTGCTGGTCCTTGCAGTAAATAATTACCCTTTGTCGCAGGTACTGCACAGCATGCCAAGATACAGCTTAAAGTCAATTGCAACATGATGCAATTTTGAATACATTTATGGAGGTACCAGAACTGAAAATCTGACCTTGTTAGAAGCTTAATCACTCACAAGAGAACTGTACTGAATTTGCATGCTATCGTGGTTAAATTAAACGTGGAGGCAAGCTTGTGCATCCCAAGAAAACTTACTTTTTATAGTTTTACTTATTAATGTTTCAATGACTTTCGTTTAGGCAATATTAAAACTGGTCACAATCTAAATATCAAAAGGGAATGTCATTGATTTTGCAGGCCCTAAACCCTGTCAAGGGTTCACAGAGGAAAAGAAGGCATTGGCAAACCTGTTGTGGTTAAAATGCTGTAGGAAACAAGTAGTGTTGTGCGTGCGTGGTAAGTGGGCAGAAGAGAGATAGAGAAAGAGGAAGCAGATGTGTAGATGCGACTGGAGCAGAGTTGGTGGAATAAGTTTAAGTTTTGTATGCAGTGCCCGAAATAAACCCCAGACTGAAAGCCAAGTTCATTCATTTGCTCACCAGAAACAGGATTTTAACCGCAACATTTTTCATTTCGTAACGTCGGCCCTGGAGGTAACGAGTCTCCCCTGGTTTTCTGACCACGGTCGGAAACAAAGCAAGCAGGAAAGGCTAACAAATTGAACATTTTAAATTAAACAGTTTATTAACGTGTGCTTGTTGCCCCTTGTGCGCTGATGCGCTCATCTGTTGACATTTCCAAATGCCTTCCTACAGTTGCTTAATAAAAGCGGGTTTTCCATACAAACAAAACATATGTGTCATTAGTATAAAAAAAAAAAATGAGATTTTAACTGTCGGGGTCGGACATAAATATCTTAATGCCGGTCGGGTTCGGTTACTGCTCTGTCGGACACGGGCCGGGCTCTGACAGAAAAATGCGGCCCGATAAGCACTCTAGTGTGGACACCTGAATTTAATCTTACTTCAGTTCTGTTTCTGTTCACAAAAGTCTCCCCCCCCCATACATTTACGTTTTAAAGCACAGTGAGACAAATTCTATGTGGTTGAGTTGTTTTTTCCAAAGTGTGCGGTGACCTCTGACGACTGTGCACTTCCATTTCCAACCAATGAAATTTGTCCCGCCCTAGTCGTTACCGACCTTGTCGTGTGCAATTCACATTGAAATTGACCCTTGTCTGACCCGCGTCCAACCCACCTCTCCACGAAGTGTACAGTGGATATGTGCTGCTATGGCATATATGTGACACAGAGACAAAAAAGGTGTTGAGAAAACCGATGCAGTGTTACAGCATATCATGTTACGCTGTATATATGCACAGGGTAACATGAAGAATTGGCCCTGATGAGCCAAAGCCTAGGTATTTTCTTTAGTCTCATACAACCGCCAGGATATCTGAAATAAAGAAAAGACATTTTCTCATGACCACAAGCAAGGTGGATAAAAGGCCGCAGAAAAAGCTTAGCCGTGCCAAACTGAACCCCACGTTCCAAGTCTCAACGGGCTAAATCCTCTCTCAGATTGCACTGTTGTCATCATGGCACAAAATAGCAAGGGAATGAGGATGTCATGGGGTTAGTGTACATGAGGGGAAGACATCTTTTTTTCCAAAGGCTGTCAGTGAGAAGGTTAAGGAGGTGACAGTCTAGGCAGAGTTGTTGGAAATCCTGCACTCCTAGACTTATTTCTGATTCAGACAGGTCATGTCTTCAGTCGTATGTGTCATGATAATGCAGAAATAATTTTAACCTGAATACAAAACCTAAACAAGCAACATCTTAAACCATGGGCATGAAAACGTGCAACTGCCTAAGAAAAAAAAACTCATTCTGACTTTAACATTAAAAAAAAGAGCAGCCTGACATTTTCTTAAGTAGTCTTTGAAATATGTTACGTGTTTTGGTTTGGTTAAAACCAAAGAAGCACATGTTGACCTCAGTGGGAATTGGGTGTATGGTTGGAAAATGTCATTAAAAATTAACACTATGGGGCTTGCCGTCTCCTCAGACACAAGTAGCTTGTGAGTGGGAAATCAGACAAGTCTGCAACTAAATCATTCTCCCATTTGAAATTCTACAAAGAAGACACCCTAACTACCGGATTATGCCCTAATCCGACACTTTGCATGGTAGGCCAGACTCACTAGGTAATTTTCATTTGAGACGGTAAAAGTACAACAGTTTACGGCATCATAGTCAAGATGATGAAAGCAGAATAGGACCACAAATAGGATCTGCATATCTTACTGTATGTTACATCTTATTGTAGGTTGGGGTGAAATGGCAGGGCTCCAGACTAACGTTTTGCCTTGGTTGCACTGGTGCGCCTAACTTTTTTTATTTAGGTGCAACAGCACAAAATTGAGGTGCACCCAAATTTTAGAGATAGATAGATAGATAGATAGATAGATAGATAGATAGATAGATAGATAGATAGATAGATAGATAGATAGATAGATAGATAGATAGATAGATAGATAAAAGCTCCTTCACTTGTTTTCAACAACAATAACAGACTGATTAAAAAAGAAAGAGGACGCCCGGATAGCTCAGTTGGTAAATATAGAGGTTTGACTCTGACTCTGACCCTTTCATACATGTCATCCCCCTCTCCCCTTTCATGTCTTTAATATAAAAAAAAAAAAAAAACGACCGAAGACGGGGAGTGCGATAGACTGAAGCATATGCTACTCAGAGAGTGACGGCTGACTCATTAGCGGCGTTACACACGTCTTGTGTAGGCTATGAAATGTCTGTATCGTCACTGCGCTGCATTTTTATGAACTATGATCCACCATGCTCCGTCTTACACGCTATTACTCAACGAGCTGAAGTTAGTTGCATTTAATAACTTCTAATTTGTGTTTTTCGCCGTGGCGGCCGCAATAACAAAGAGTTACCAGCGGAAACACTGGCACCAATACAGGTTTCCCTCTCATACTTAACAATATACAGCTGTGTTGATAACAATTAAAACTGTAGACAAATGTAAGTAGTTTGGACCGGCGGCGCTGCGTCTCTCCATGTTGCAGGGGAGCCGTGTGAATGGGGGCGGGGCTGCGCGGAGGAGAGATCCAAACACAGGCGCGGCTTTACAGAAGGAATGGGTCATGTAACGCAACATTAAACCATGTCGATAGAAACGACATCACTTCGTTCGTGGAGAGGCAGCGGATGCGAGGACGTTAGGCGCACCGGTGCAACCTAGGAAAAATCTTAGTCGCACCCTTACAAATTTTAGTCGCATTTGCGACCAAATTGGTCGCACTCTAGAGCCCTGAATGGCAGCAGTACAAAGAGAAATTGAAAAGTGCTACAAGTGTGACTCAGATAGAAACCGGTTCTGCTGCATCTGTATTAGACTCTAGAGATGCCAGGTGTCTGAACAGCTATGATGCCCCCCGTTTATGGATCAAAGCAACACCAGTGGCAGCAGAATGACTGTGTGCCTGGGAACAGTGTGCCAATGATTGCCTGGACAGATGCAGCCTTTCCTTCCACCTGAACACACTACATCAGCCCTCAAGGTAGCTGTCAGACATTCCCATCATCTGATTAGTGTGTCACGGTAGTGGCGTTCCATAGAGAGGAGAGAGAGAAGGGAATGATGTACGTCTAAATGTCTGACTCACTGTCTCTCTACCTCCACCTTTCTTTCCCTCTGTGTCGTACTAGCTCTCTGTCACACAAGCTCTCTCACTTTGTTTCTCGTTGCATGAGGTTGCTCTTATTCACGGTTACTTTTACTGTCTTGCTGGTTCACAGTTTGTCACTTTGCCTATTTATCTCTTTGTTTGCTTCTGACCACCTCTCCTTGTTGCTACACTGCTCTTAACCGCTTTGTCTCTTCTTGGAAAGAGGACGAAAGAACAAAAACAGACAGAGGGGGGCAAGAGCCCTCATGTTCTGACTGATCTTACCTAGTAAGCAACAATTCAAGTTTTGCCACTTGCCTTTAGTTTATTGTAGGAAACAGATGAAAATAAGGCAGGTTACTTATTAAGGTAAACAATGGCCTTCCTGCTAGCTGTCTCCTCAAAACAATGAAAAAAACAGCAGGGGATGATTAAGAGACTTACTTTGCACTGGCATGTCCTAAGTCATTACAGCAACCCCAGACACCGGCATTTAATTTAATAACTCTACTAATAAAAGGTCAAATCATGCTATCAATTAATTCATCCTTGGCTCTTCTCTGTCTAATAAGTGTGAAGAATGATTATTTGAATTGCAAAGGGAAATGTAATATGGAGATTGCCTGGTGTATGGTCAGAAAGATAATATGCATCTCTCTGTATGTCTAGTGTGCCACTCAACTTTAGTTTTGCACAGAATCAGATTGTCATTTTCACAGTATCATGCATCTGCAAGTAATTCTCCTGATGTGAATAGGCAGGGTGTCAAATGCAAAAACAAAACTGGGATAAATATGAGCAATCATTTAAATTTAAAAAAAATGAAATTACTTCACAGGTGTGCAGACAAAAGGGCAATTAATCCTCTTCTCCATGTATGTCTTCAGCTCTGGTATATTTGTGTGAAGAGAAGAAAGCCTAAGCATAGATTCCATTTAGGTTGTCCAGATTGGAGGTGACAAAGTAGGAACAGATACATAACAAAGCACTGCACAGCCATGAATCCTGCTTTTACTTCATGCCTTACCACATTTCAAGGTGAATGGCGCGACGCAAAAGGTGAACACGCGAAATTTGTGTTGTTCACATTAAAAGGAACACGCCGACTTATTGGGAATTTAGCTTATTCACCGTAACCCCCAGAGTAAGACAAGTCGATACATACCCTTCTCATCTCCGTGCATGCTGTAACACTGTCTGGCGGCTCCAGCATTAGCTTAGCCTAGCACAGATCCTGCAGGTAACTGGTTCCAACCAGCCTACTGCTCCGAATTGACAAAAGTGACAAAATAACGCCAACATGTTGTGATTTGTAGAGTCACAGCGTGTACAAAAAACAACGTTAGATGAGACACAGCCATATTCTATCCGTAAACAAACCAGGAATTATATTCTCAGACAGGCTTGCTGCGAGCATATCACTCCGCCCAAGTACTATATTCTTCCGCCTGAGAATATAGTTCCCAGTTTGTTTACGGTTAGAAGATGGCTGTGTCTCATGTTACGTTGTTTTTTGTACACGCTGCGACTCTACAAATCACAACATGTAAATAGGAACATGTTGGCTTTATTTTGTCACTTATTCAGAGCAGAAGGATTACTGGAACCATTCACCTGCCTGTTCTGTGATGGGCTGGTGCCGCTGGAGCCGTCAGACAGCTTTACAGCACGCACGGAGATGAGAAGGGTATGTATCGACTTGTCTTACTCTGGGGGTTATGGTGAATAAGCTAAATTCCCAATAAGTCGGCGTGTTCCTTTAAGTTGGGGTCTATAGTACCTCATTATTTGCACTGAGACAGGACAAGTAAGCGGAAAAGTTAGACTACCTGGTAAATTCTGAAATGATGCTGTTGTGTTGACGGGGCAGCTACAAAGTTAGCATAGTCCTGATCGATCCAAACTTCATTCAGTAAACAAGCATTTAAAAAGTTTTCATGTCGTCTTGTGGACAGACCAGACAAAGTATGAATTCAGACTTTGACAAATCAGCATCATGATGTTATTTCGGAGTACATTTTATCCGTTTATTGCAATTAAAAAAACAGGTAAATCTTCCTGTGAGAGGATTAAGGTCCAGGACTTTTGCTAAACTGATGCAAGTATCCATAGGAGAACTCCCAATAGTAAAGAAATGGGAGGGAAAGCTGAGCCCTGAGGGGAACGCAATTAATTGGGAGACAGTTTGGGACGACATTTTCCACTGTTCCAAGAACCCAAATCACCAGTATATCCACTTCAACATATGTCATAGGACATATTGGACTCCTCAGAAGAGATATGTCTCTAAAGTCATTCCCTCTCCCTATACAAACTGGAACTTTCCTGCATATGGTCTGGGAGTGTGAACAGGTGCATGAGTTCTGGGATAAAACATCAATAATATCTGATGTGATAGGACGTCGAATTCCTGCTTACCCAATTGTTTTGTTACTTAATGACGACTCTAAATTACACCTGCTTGGGAGACAGAGGAAAATTTGGCTAGCCGGCTCAACTGCAACCAAGAAAACTTTGTATAAAACAGTGGTAAGCATATTTTCTAGACATAGTTATGCTTGAGCTCTCTACAGCAAGGATTAACAAAGCCAAATTGTCAACTATCAACCTATGGAAAAGCGCAGCAGCACAAATATAAGACTTAATGACTTCAACCCCATAAGAATTAGAGGAGAGTGATTAGGAAAGGTGTGTCTGTTCCTAGCTGAGATAGATGGCATAGCGCTCCAGTGTTTCAGCGGTCATAGCTTAGGCCTCCTGCACACTGGCTGCGTGGTGTGAGTGTGGCGTTTCTGTTGCGTGGCGGCCAGTCTTTGAACATATATACTGATTTGATTACAGCAAAGACAACGTTGGCAGTATTGACGGCAAAATAGGCTACAGAATATATCGTATTGACGTGCAATATTTGAAAAACAATAATTATAATTTTTTTAATTACATTTATATCTGCATTTATGTCAAAACCTAGAGACTTTCAAACCTCAAAATGTCATTTATTAAATGTATTGGTGTCAAAATGCACGCGTTTTCTGAGACGTGCGTGTCACGCAGGCATGGGAGCCGAAATAAAAACGGACATGCCACGCAGCTGACACGCTCACGCCACTCAGCCAGTGTACAGGAGGCCTTACTCCTGAGAAAACACAACAGTTAATTTCAGCCTGCATACACGTTTTATCAGCCAGTAATTAAGCTAGCGGACCTCATTCACTGCACCTTTTGCACCGGCCAGATGTGTGCAAAGCCCTGCACTTGCAAACATGGAGATCAAGGGAGTAAAGACTCTTACTCTGAGATGAAATGGAAACACTGCACTGTAACATGTCTTTTGGTTTAATTAAAGACATTAATTAGGGCCTGAGCGCCGACAGCGGCGAAGGCCCTATTGAAACTGAAGGAATTTATATATATTATATTTTCCCGGCAAATGAATTGCCTTTTTGAGGGGCTTAACATATTCAAAAACCTCACCAAAATTGGTGGTCGCATCAAGTCTGGTGAAAATTGACGTATTTTAAAAGGGTTTTGGGAATAGGCGCACAAAAATGGCTCGCTAGCGCCCCCTACAAAGTTAAAAAAAAGTTTAACGTAGAATCACGAAACTTGGTACACATATGTAACATGTCTAGATGTACAATAAACTTAATTGGAGCCATAACCTGAACATAGACAGTATATAAGAATGGACCAACAGATCCCGTTGCTCTGGACGGAGACCAGTGAAGGCAATTAGAAGCACTTTTCCGGTGATCTCTAGCTTTACTGCACAGCCTCCAACTGAGAGAGACAACGTAAATGTGACGTGAGCAACGTGTCTGAAAGTTGTAAGTCTTCTGGTAGCTGTGCCAAGAGAAATCTCAATCATTCCCAATCTTACAGAGACGGAGAGTGTACGTATACGTAAGGAGATAACATGGGCACAGGCTAATTATTGCTAACTAAAATGCTAGTTAATATTAGTAATTAAACCTAAACAGCTCATGTAAGTGGAAACTGCCTGCAAGCTTATCCTGTACTATACGGTAATTCCTCTACTATGTGACACAATCGTTAGCCTATTTTTACAAAAACGTCTGCTACGGAGCCATAACGTTAGATACAAGGTAATGGAGCCTTTTATACATTGTCGTGTTTCTTTAGAAACAAACAATGGACAAATAGAGTCTTTAAACGCTTCAGATGTAAAGTTATTCGCTGTCAAAGTGACGTAAAAATGAATGCTAGTCAGTGGAATGCTAACGGGAGGTGATAGCTTTGTAGCATCAAAATGGCGCCATAGGAGGTTCGAGTTCTGAAGCGAAGCTTACCCCCATGAACCTGAACCCAACAGGAAGTCCGCCATTTTGATTTCAAAGTTCAAAATTAGTGCGATTTTGGCCATTTCCACATGTCGTACTTTAACGAACTCCTCCTAGAGATTTCATCCGATCAACTTCAAATTTGGTCTGTGCCATCTTAAGACGTTCAAGATGAAAAATTGTTAAAAGAAAAAAATGTCATCATAGGGCGTGGCCGTGGCGGCCATTTTGTGCGTTTCGCTATCAAAACAGGAAATGGGTTTAACTTGAATGTACATTGTCCAATTGGCTCAAAACTTTTCAGGATTCATAAGAGTCCAACCCTGAGGACAAACAAAGGCTGACATTTAAAGTCATAGCACCCCCTAGTGACATCAGGAAGTAGGCCTAAAAGTCAAGGTGCTATACTTTAACAAACTCCTCCTAGAGATTTCATCCAGCGGACTTCAAACTTGGTCTGTACCATCTCAACACCTTAAAGATGAAAAGTTACTAAAAAGAAAAACTTTTCGTCAAACGGTGTGGGCGTGGCATGGCAGCCATTTTGAGTGTTTAGCGATGAACGAGAAACTGGCTGCAACTACAGTGTACATTGTCATATCTGCTTGAAATTTCACAGAATCAACAAGGGTCCAGGCCTGAGGACATATACAGGCCAATATTGACTTTTGGTCATAGCACCCCCCGCTGGCAACAGGAAATCTGCCTTATATGACAAACATCATCAGATTTAAATGAAACTTAGAATGTGTGGTCTACATGTGTTACTGAGCCGGCCCCTAGAATATAACCACGCCCACTTACTCAGTCCATGCCCCCTTTCATAACATTTGAACCGTTTAAGGTAGAGTCTTGTGTGAGGTTTCATTGAACTCAGCAGAGACTTCCTTCTTCATTGGTGATTGTTTGGCCCGCCCCTCTGTGCTTAGCCACGCCGCTTTTATAAATGGTGATCCGTTTATGGTAGAGCCTTATGTGAGGTATCAATGAACTCAGCAGATACTTCCTTATTAATTGGTCATGGTTTGGCCCACCCCCTCCTATGCTTAAGCCATGCCCCCTTTCATAAATGGTGACCCATTTAAGGTCTTTTCTATTCTATTGGTCATGGTTTGGCCCGCCCCCTATACTTTGGCCACGCCCCCTTTCACAGCTAATGAACTGTATGACGTAGAGTCTTGTGTGAGGTATCAATGAACTCAGCGGGGAGTTCCCTTTTCATTGGTGACGATTTGCGGTGTCTGAGTGCCGCGCAAATGCACGGTCGCAAGGAGCGTCGTCCACCAATGATTTGAGGATTGTTATTCTACAGTATCGAAAAAACCAAATGAAAAAAAATATTCAAATCCCAAAACTGAAAGTAAAATACCTACAACGAATGAATATGCGAATATAGTCGCATAGTTGGGTCCAGCCCTATATAGATATATCTAGTGTCAAAATGGCTTCCAAGTTGAATTCATTTTCATGCATGCAATACTGTATTGTTTATTGTGTCATTCATATTATTCATCGTCTCACCACAACAAAACACTCTACATGGATTGGTTGTGGCCAATTCTATGCACAGGCCAACATGGTGACAAACTTCTTTCTTTTGGCACTAGCCAGCTGGATAATTGTTCTGCACATACCCTTCACCATACCTAGAGACTGGCATGGTTTTATGTCGGTTAGCCTAATAGCTGGTTTGATTTGCATTGAGAGATGATTTTATGGAAAGTACCCCTTGCCAGTCTCTAGGTATGGTGAAGGGCATGTGATGATGTGGGGCTATTTTAATTCAAAAGGCCAAGGGAACTTTATCAGGATGCATAGTATCCTGGATCCATGAAATAACTATGGGAATTTAATATAGGGGTGTACTCACTTTTGTTGCCAGCGGTTTAGACATTAATGGCTGTGTGTTGAGTTATTTTGAGGGGACAGCACATTTACACTGTTATACAAGCTGTACACTTAATACTTTACATTGCAGCAAAGTGTAATTTCTTCAGTGTTGTCCCATTAAAAGATATAATGAAATATTTACTAAAATGTAAGGGGTGTACTCACTTTTGTGAGATACTGTACATTGGGTTTCCTTTTAGAAAGTCCATCCCTATGAACCAACAGTTAATAGTTTTCAAGCTACAAAGTAATGGCAGACAACTTGAAGAAAAGTTCAAATTGAGCTGAAAAAAAACATTTGTCTCATGGTTTCTTTGATTATAGGAGGAAACCTACAGAAATTAGTTATTGAGTTAAAGGTCACCTAAAGTACCTAGAAAGAACCCATTTTTACACATTCCTTCACAATACTACTAGTATACTTTACAAACCTTTTTTAGATGCATTGCTGTGTTTAGTTCTGTTAGTTAAGGGCCTTGACAGAGGGATCGCTTAGTCACAAGCTAAAGCAAGAATACATGGCTCGGTAGCCAAATAACAAACCTAACAAATCACAAACTAAGCCATCAACATAGCATTCATTATGCGCTTGTCATAGTAATTGTATAATGACAGCAGCAGAAAGATCACCTTAATGAGGTCATTCTTTGTGCAACACTGAAATAAAAGGCTTTTATACACTAACTCATCTCCTTTCCTCTACCATCCTCAGCAGATGATTTCAGGACAATAATGAGGACTTCAACCAACCATTCTCAGGCACGAGGGATTGAACGAATGTAGGTGCAGCACTGAGTAAAAGGGATGGGGGGGGAAAAAACTTCACAGAGCAAAGAGAATACATAGATCAATGGGGAAACACACTAATCAGGTCCATCACGGGGATGTCGATTCTTTTACATGTTAAAAATTCATTGTCGCTTTTGTCGTGTTCCCTTCTCAATTTCTGCCTTAATTAAATAGAACCATTAATAAATTAAAGGCCTCTTTTATCTCCATCAAGGTTTACAACATACATTCAGAGAAGGGAGGGAAAAACAGGAAAAAACTAAACTTCTGGTGTTGCCATCTGGAAATGAACATCTTTCAGAACAAGTAGCTGGAAGAGAGGTTGGAAAAGTCTGTGCTGTATTTTTCTTGACAAAGTTAAACAAAAGTTTACAAGGTAAGGAAGCCTGTTTGTTTTCCTTTCTTCTCAGGGATTTTTGTTTTGGAGAGAATTAATTGCATAAGAGCAGGTGTTCTGCTGGCGTACATTTTTGGCCCTAGAGGCACAGCAAAAACTGTCATGGAATTACCATTTTCTGGCACCACACAACATAGTCCCACATTGTGAGGAAATCCACCACTTGGAAAAGACAAAAGTGTGACTAAAACACAAAAGAACAATGTTGCTATTTAGAGGTTTGGGTCGGATCAGCAAAAACCCATCAGAATTTGAGCCATTTGCTTTTGTCTCATAGCAAAAATGTCTTGTGCTTTTCCTCCTCCTCTCTGAATGGCAGGATTAGTTCCATGTTAATCTAAAAAGTCTGCGGAAAATATCCTGTTTTTTTGCTGCAAATCGTTAACCCTATATTTGACACAACTGATCAGCAATGGGTCTTAAACGCTAATTGACAAGACACCTACACTCAGTGTCCACTTTATTAGGTACACCTTTACAATCTGATGCAATCCAATACAACTGTCCTCCCATGAAGTCTACTTTTATGATGCCTATAATGGTGACTGCCATAGAGGTGTTAATTACATGCTTAAGTCACAGTCAGTGATGGTGTAGTACTGGACTGCATTCTATTTTTTTTCTAGTATTCTGCACCCCTTACCGTACGTACACACCGCCGCCGACTTGAGCTTCTAAAGATACCGGAAGTCATTCATTTTCAATGGAAGCTGGCTTCTCTCAGCTGTAAGGAGCGTCAAATCTGTCGGCGTCGCATTTTGGGCGTTTTGAGCATCCAGAGCATCAATCAGAAAGTTGAACTTTGGTCAACTTTATGGTAATGAGCTATGACGCGGTTCAGCGGCAAACGGCAGCAACCAATCGGAATATAGACGTCCTTCGCGCTGGCTGATCCCAGAGAAACATACGATGTAAACTTTTGTTCCTACCAAGACATTAGTTCCATGAAAATGGAGGAAAATTTCATAATCGCCATTGCTGGGTTCCCCTATCATTTATGATATGACATTGTTTGCGTATAGGGACCAGTTAACGTTACCTGCCGGTCACATGGTCTCTAAACAGTCCGCTCACGGTGAAGTCCTGCATGGATCAACAGCTGGCGGCTGCTCGCTCTGCCTGCTTTCTGCTGCGGTTCAGCGGCTAACGAGCGAGCTAACTGCTAACAGACACCGCCGCGACCAACAAACAATACAAATCCTGTCATTATATATGCAAATTATAAAAGGTTTCTAGTGTGAATGGATTGGCCGTGCAGTGGCTGCTTGTGCTTTTTCTTCAATCGTGTGTTGAACATGATCGAAGAATGCTGCTACGTCAGAGCGGCCAAAGCGTCAATAAGCTTCCCGTACTTTTTGACAAGCGTCCTCGACAGGGCGGCCAGAGCTTCTTTGCAGCTCTAGTCGGCGGCGGTGTGTACGTACAGTTATGTACTATATATAAATGTAAAGTATCAAACTAAAAACACCTCTCAGATGTAGGGTTGCACGATATTTACAAAATGTCATATCGTGATATCGATATTACTTTAAATATTTTTAAACATATGTAAAATAAAAGTTATGAGAAAATATTAAAATAGATTCACAACAATATAGTTCAGAGTGAGACTTATGTACGGCTCCGGAGTGCGGCTGGACCACAGGTCGGTCGTGGATGAAAAATATTTCCAAACTCCAAACTCTTCCTGCACCGTCTTTCTCCACTGTTTATAAAGTTGCAGGATAGCTACCTGTGAGAAATAGGTGTGGGATGGGATTAGGTATCGTTTGTCTAGTTTATTCAGAAGCTTCTTGAAGCCTTTTTTAATCCACTGTGTGGATGGACATCATATCTTTGGCCAAATAATACATTATAGCATTGGTATGTCTCTTTGAGTTCTTGTTGTACTTCGTGCCACTAGCAAAGCACTCGCTAGCGAGGCTTGTTTGGCTAGCTCTGGCGTATTAACTTTTTTTTTTGGGATAGTATCATGCACTCATCGTATAGTGGCTTGTAGGGGTGTAAGAAAAAAAAAAAAAAATCGATACACTTGAGTATCGCAATATTTTATTTTGCAATATTGATTTTTTTTTTTTAACCTTCAAAAATATTAATGTAAGAGAGTGGTTCATATTATTGTTGTGTTTAAACCCCCTACCGCTAGATGTCTATGCTGAGACACACCGCTAGTGTTCTTGCCTAACAGTGCTTAGCAGGGCCTGACTTTTTTCTAGAAGCCAACAACGTAGCTATGGCTGAACTTTGGCCTACTTTAGCATATAAACATTAGCTCACTAAGAACCTGTGAACCACAATCCCAAACTGGCAGTTTGATTTTCTGTGTACTAAATTGTTTACCTAAAGTAAACTTCTTTGACTTTTAAATATTAGTTTTTCTAAAATTATACTTAGATATAGCCTTACGCACAGTATCGAAATATATTGCAATATATTGAATCGTGACCCATGTATCGTGATACGTATTGTATTGCCAGATTCTTGCCAATACACAGCCCTAGTGGCTTGTGGTGGTTTTTAAGATGCGAAAATAGGTTTGTTGTATTGCCTCATGCGGGTTTACCACCATTCGACACGTTTTGCATAGTGCATTAGCCTGTGAAACATCTGTTGGCTTATTAAAGCCAAAGTATTTCCAAGCTACCGAGGAGGCATTACTTTTGGCCACTAAAGTTTCCTCTTCAATCTCTTATTTCGTCTTCTCCCTGAACAACACTCATTTTCTTACATTTGTGTTTTTTCTTTTGCTCCACTGACTCCTTCGCTCTCTTTAGGTCTTTTCTTTTCTTTCGCTTCTCTGATTCGTTACGTTTTTTTTGTCTTCATTTCTTCACTTACACTGTCACTCTGTCGAAATGTCTGAGCGGCAGTCCCGTTTCTTCTGCCAGTTGTCCAGATGCTCTCCACGTTGTTTTGACATTCATATGCTTAGACGGTGCACAAAAACGATTAGGGGCTGCGCCTAAGCCATATAATGGCCTAGAAAACCCTGCACCCAGCTCCACAATGATTAGCTAAGATTTATAAAACAGATCAGGGGTACGTGCGGCTTTATAAATTTGATGAAAAGAATGTTGTTGTTTTTTTATTTAACCCTCCTGTTATCCTCAAATTTACTAAATCTGTTATCCTTGGGGTCAATTTGACCCCAGAATTTGAAACCTCCAGAAAATGTTGGTAATTTAATCTTTTCCCAAATTTTTATGTTGATAGCCTAAACTGGCAACAGGAAAATGTTGACACTTTTTTAGAGATGTTAAACATTGAATGGGGTCAAATTGACCCCAAGGATAACAGGAGGGTTAAAAAAAGATACTTATAAAGATGTTTGCAGTGAACTAAGTCGTTTAAAAAAAAAATCAAAATGGTCCCACGCCACACTTCGCCTTGTCCTCTTCATGATTACTTTTGAAATCAAAACAGAAACTCGCAGCCAGGTAACTGAGTATGGAGTCAAATATTGCCCCCCCCGAGTGGTAAAATGTTTAATTGCTGCCACGCTGTGAAATTAATTTAATTGCTTGAAGACTCACACTACGCAACCAGTATTAGTTTAATCGATGACAAATTAAAGGTGCAATATGTAATATTGTGTGTAATACTGGCAGCTAGTGGTTAAAATAGTTACTGCACTACCAATTCAAAACACTGGAGAGTCGTTTCCCCCGCCCCCTCCTGCCCAGACTCGAAGTTCACGGAGGTTGCCAGGCTGAGACCGCAGCATTCACAACAATGTTGCTAGATGCTTTTCTCACATAGCCAGACATTACTTCACAGCACAGCAGAGTAGCTAACGTTAGATGCTAGTCTCACATAGCCAGACATTACTCCACAGCACAGCGTAGCTAACGTTAGATTCTGGCTATATTGACAGTCATAAAAGCCCGTGCTCATTCGGGGCTCTGTAACCAACTGACAGACACACTTTTTCGGTTTAAAATTACAGTATGAACCGCTAAAAACACAACAACCTCACCGTCCTCTCCACACGCCAGTCAGGCACACTTCCTCGGCTTAGAATTACAATACGAACGCTAAATATACCACTACCTTGCCGGCAGACACACTTCATTGGCTTAGAATTACGGCAACAATCGCTAAACACACTGCAAACTCAGTCCTCTCTTTCCAATTTTACAGCCCCCTCTCCTGGCTTAAAATAACTCACCGTTGTCGGCTCCAGCTGCTGAAGAGGCTACATGCTGTAAACAGCCATGGGCTTGCCCCGCCCGGCCCCCGGTAACGTTAGCAGTAAGCAGGGTTAGCAAGGCAGCGTTAGCCAGGACCAGTCGGGATCACTTTACTGTCTCAATTGTTTTTGCAAGTAACCAACTCCGGTACTCTAGCTATATAATTCAATGTAGTACACAAATGTTGAAATGACAAAAATGCCCCTAGTAGCTGTGATAAATTAGCCTGAAGCTAATGCTTACCGGTTCAGGAGGAAATAAGCCAATTCTGCGTCCTTTTGGGCTCTAAGCTGTCTCCATCTTTCAAATACATCTCCAATATTTACCAGGGGGTTGTTACGTCTCTGGTCACGCAACTGTTAGAAAAATGCTGTTTTCTTTTTTTTAGGTCGGGTAGAATCTATCTCTGTTGATCCTGTTCGTTTGTTTGCTGCTTTCATGGCTGTACTACCGTTACAGCTGTAGCGTGCTGGGTTTACGTTTTTACAGGTATATCTGGCAACCCAGCCTGGCTGTCAAACTGGGCCGTTGATAACAACACACAGATCAAAACATAAACATAAATTCCGTCACGGAATGTAAATTTCAAAAAGAAAAATACTGAAATTAGCATTGTTGTCAGAAAAGATACACTGTAACCCTTTGATGTAAATTTACAGCTAAAATCTCACAGTATCTTACTGTTTTAATGTTATACAGGATCATACTGTAAGTGGCAATGCATTCTGGGAGAAAATAATGATATTACAGCACCATCACCAGAATGTTGCAGATTACAGGGATTTACTGTTAATCGCAGTGCATCTCGGGAAAATAAAGAAAAAAGCGGGAATTACACTTTGAATTTGAACATATTTATTTTTCTGACCAGTCTATTTTAAGACATGCAGCACATTTCACTGTTGCTACTCTTTCCAAATTATGCTTTAAGGGAAAAAAGTGTGATTAGCAGCTAATAATTAGTGAGAAAATATTTAGTATAACAGGACTATATCTTACGGCAAAGAGTGTGTCTATTATTTGTATGTGTATTCGTGTGGGAGGGGGAGGGGGAAGAACTTTTTCTCACGGTGACTGGCTCGGACTCGGTCGGTGATGCGTATCATCATTCAGTCTCTGAAGGAAAACGCATGGACAGTAGCAGCTGCATCAAGAGGACGCGATTTTTCAACATTCATGTAAGTTTCAAAATCT
Organism: Perca fluviatilis; assembly: GCF_010015445.1. Classification (NCBI taxonomy): domain Eukaryota; kingdom Metazoa; phylum Chordata; class Actinopteri; order Perciformes; family Percidae; genus Perca; species Perca fluviatilis. Next base: position 13,780,690 of record NC_053118.1, on the reverse strand, counting down.
TTTTATTTGCCTGCATGCCTTGAAATGTTATTAAGGATAGTTTTATCGATTTATTTGTTGTCAGATATGGCAGCAGATCACTCAGTAACATTAACGTTAAGCTAGCTAGCTAGCTAGTAAAGTTAAGCATCAGTTAATGTTGGCTAACGTTAGCTGACAGGTCACGGTCACTAACGTTACCACTAGCTAACACAATTAGTTATCGTTAGAAGATTTAATCAAGGAGCCTAACGTTAGACTGTACAGACATTTTGGAGCGTGATCTTTAAAAATAAAACAAAAAAATCCTCAACCCTGCTGAATCTCATATTTGCTCTTTTTTTTCTTCTTAAACTAAAGTTACTGTAACCTTACAGACTTTTTTGTGTTCTCATATTTACTCCTAAAACTATAACTTTAGCTAGATAACGGACTTTTTGTGCAAAAGAAGAGGACGTTATAATATTGACGTGTCTCTATCTATTTTCGGACGGTTTCATTGTCAATTTTGTGGCTTCATCTTTGTAATTTTTTTTATACTTTAGGCGGACTTTTTTTGCTAATGAACATTGTTTAGTCATATTTGCTTAGTTTTACTTCTAAAACTAGCTATAACTTTAGATTACAGACTTTTTTTGTGCAAACGAAGATATAATATTGACGTGTTATCTATTCTCAAACGGTTTTATTGTCAATTTTGTGGCTTCATATTTGTAATTTTTTTTCAAAAACACATTTGGCGGACTTTTTTGTTAACGAACATTTGAAACTGTTCTATTGTAAACTCAGTGGCTTCATATTTGCTCCTTTTCCCATCTAAAACTAACTTTAGTTAACAGGCATTTTTTTCTTCTTTTTTTGTATTTGTTGGATAAAGCCACAATGCCTAATATTTTGTTTTATATTTCTAGTCACCAAAGTCTAATTCTACCATAGCCATACGCAGGGTTACATTGGGCCGGGATCTCCGGGCTCAGCCGCGGCACATACCATCTAAATATGTCACATACAATTTGATGAAAGTGATGCTTTTGACAACATGATATTGCTGCCCAGAACTGCAGACAATTCACCACTGCGGGTCAACTACATAACGCCAACGGTTCTACGTTGGTAGGATTAACAGATAAAATGCCTTCTCCTTTTTTCTCAGCTGTTGCTACTGTCATATGCTGCACTGTCTCTTCATGTGGCACATTATGTTTGGCACATTGTATGGGTCACTTCTTATATCATAACAAGGTAATACAGTGTGTAATCATTAGTGATGACTGATTAACAGTAATGTAAATGCTAAATGCCCTAATACCTGTTGATACTACAACAATGCAGAGTATAGTATAGGCTCTTAACATTACAGTTTTGCACATATCATGTAAGACTCAATTTCTCGGCATACCCCCGGACCCCCCTAGGGAGAGCACCCTCACATAACAAATCGCAATTGAACCCCTGGCCATACATATGAAGACATACAATCAAATTGTGTGGATATAAATAAATTCAGATCAAATTAATTTGAACAGTGAAATCATATTGTTGCCATTTCTATTAACTATTCATATTTTTTTCAGGTCCAGCTTTGCTCAGCGGTGGTTTGTGAGCGTGGAGGGCTAGGTTGTCAGTGAGGGAGTGTCCTTTGTGCTGGGGCTTGCTGTTCTAATGTCAACTTTCTACAACTTTAACCTGCAATACCAGGACTATGCTGCATGGTCGTTGGAGTTCATTCAGAGGTAGGAGATTTCCACACATATTACACACCTGGATTGACTTTTTATTGATTAAGTTCTCCGAGATTAGAATTTCAGTAGCTAAAGCTGCTGATGTACTACAAGCATATACATTTACTAAAATGTAAAAAAATTATAAAAATACTTAGGGGTTTGACGCCATTTCGACACACCAAATTTGGATCGGGTGAAACCAAACCAAAACTATAGGTCTGCTTGTGCACAGCTCATTTGGTGTACAATGTGCAGCACACAATAGGCTGTAAGTACCTATCGTCACCGGTCACGCTGTAGCAGCAGCTCTGTACTAGAGATGCACCGATTGACCGGCTTGGTGACTCCGTCGAATTGGGCGATTTGCACGTGATCGGCCCGGTCGCGGTGTGAAGCGCGTGTCCGCTCTATTCTCCGACATGCACTCTCACTCTCTTTGTTATTTATATATTATTGTATAGCCATTACCTGTTTTCCCTGCTAATAAATCACATATTTTTAGTTGAATATTGGATGTGAAAAGAAGGAAATGGTTCTAACATTTACTAACTTTAGATGTGTGTGGATTACCCACACCAGGAGTAATTATATAGTTCTATTTTATAGTGATCCATTATCTGTTCAAAACATGTTCTATAAAAGAAAAGATAGAAAATAAATATTTGCGTGTGCTTTAAAGTGGTTAGAATTAGTTTTTATCGGAATCGCCTAAAATTGGTATCGGCAGATCAAACTCAATGAAAAATCGGAATCGGCCTAGAAAGTTGTAATCGGTGCATCTCTAGTAACTACCTACCATTAAGCAGCATTGTTACATTTTGTGACATTTCAAAATAATAGAATGTTTTTTCTCATTCAAGTTTTCTAAAATAATACTGTAAAAACACAGCTCTAATGTTCATGAAATATTCTCCACAAATGCAGGAGGAAAAAAGTCTACTTAATAATTGTATTAGGCTTTAAAATATGTTTTCCAGAAATGATATACTTATGGAGATTTCTTAATTATTGGTAACTGTATTTATTTCCTTTGGAATGTGTACTTATACATTGGTATAAATATTATACTGTTTTTAAACCTGTTTAGTAGCTGAATACTACTTGTATAAGAAAAACACAAATTAAGCTGTAGCTCCTTTAACACTGAAAGACTATATGTTCTCCAAAATTAACCGTTTCTTCACTAACCTATAGCATTTGTGTTACATTGTCATTTAGAATCTGCATGGGGATTAATCCTGAGAGAGGATCAAAGGCATACAGTGGACAGGCACCCAGCAGAAAAACTGGAAAGATGGTCCAGAAGAAACCATCAACAGTGAACCTGCATGTCTGCACCCTAATCAGGAAGCTCAACGACTTCAAGTGGGACTTTGTTTGATCTTCTCTCATAGCATTGTATTGTTTAGGTGCAGATACCATTTGTCAATTATCAATGAACAATATATGCCGATAAATACTGATCGATTTTGTGTTGTTTAGTTTAGTTATTGCAGCTGATAGAGCTGTATTATTGTATTGGCCAGTTTCCCTGTTTGCAGTGTATTGGGATCGTGACTGGCTATATAATGGTGTGTGACTCCATGGAGCTCAACAGGGACTTCTCACTTTTTTTTTTACGGTGGTTCCAGAAGTGTTTCATTGACATTTCAAAAATTGCTCATATATAGGTTTAACCCTGGAAATTGAGCCAACCAGCTACAAGATGAGTTACTAGTTTTGGTGATTATAAAACATTTGATTCAGCACTAAAAACATTTTGAAAACAAGTTACAATACTGTGTAGAGAAACTATCATAGATGTTCAATGGTAGAGGCTCGCTTCCGGCCGCGTCACGGTTTTGTGGATACGGTAAACGTGTCTATGGTAACGAGTTGGGCCAATCAGAGACATTACTGTTACACTTAGGATTGTGGGTAGTGTAATTTCTCTCCATAAGATCACACATAAAACATGTTTTCCTTAATGCAAGTTTGATTTCATACGGACCTCTTGCTTTTACAACCTTGTAGCTCGGGCGAGTCTGCCTCGGATGATTTAGATTGCTAATGATAGACACATTTTCTATTGTATGCAGGACGAGTGCGTATGTTGGATGTCACGAACACCGCGAAAACGGGTGTTAACTTTTTTCTGCTACGGCATTGATACAGTTCACAAAACTGCAAACTGCTGTACCTTTCTTTAAACGTGCTGTATACTCACATGATATTTACTATACAGTATAAATAAAGAGTTAATTAGATTTTGAATCTTGCCTTTTTCATTGTTATTTAGGACTGATTATTTATTGCAGTCTTCCCTAAGGTAGAATTTAAAGCTGCAGAATTTCTTTTTCTGCATCAGTATTCTGAGATTTTTATAATAGTATTACTTTATGCTGCCAACACAAGTGTATAAATGTAAAACAAATTAAATAATACGTTTATTTACAGTAAATAAAAAAAGTAGCTGCCAGTAAAATACAGTAAATTAAAATAATACAGTAAGAAACTGTATGTCTATTTACAGTAAAATACCTTAAATTTAAAATACAGTATGCCTACTGTAAATAAACAGTAGTTTACTGGCGAAGCTGCTGCCAGTATATTACTGTAAATTCAAATACAGTTAGTAACTGCATACCTGTTTACAGTTAAGTCCTCAAGTTTTAAAATACAGTACTTTATCTGTACCTGTTTACAGTTAAGTACTGTAGTTTTAAAATACAGTATGCCTACTGTAAATAAACAGTAATTTACTCGGTGGCTGCTGGTATATTACTGTAAATTCATATAATACAGTAATTAACTGTATACCTGTTTACAGTTAAGTACTGTAGTTTTAAAATACAGTATGCTTACTGTAAATAAACAGTAGTTTACTGGCGAAGCTGCTGCCAGTATATTACTGTAAATTTACAGTAAAAAGTTTTACAGTGTAGTATTTCAGTTTAACATGTTTCCTTAATATGTGATGAGGCATTGGTGTCATTTTTGGATTTATTACAGTACAAATATTACATATTGGACCTTTAACGTCAGACAAAATTCTTAATAATCAATTATCGATCGTCGATTAATCATGCCCATCCCTGTTTACAATCAAACACATTTACAAAACATAATGCCCATAACAGGTTCGAATATTAAGGGCTGCCCAATATTTGTTCGAATATCATTTTTTTAAATATTCGAATAACGAAGTTCGGAGTCAAAGCCCTATTCTGCACCAAGGCTGAATTTCGGGAAAGAGACTTCAGATACAGTATTACGAGACCACTAAGGCCTATATAAAAGCATCCAAAGAGCACCATGTCATGGGACCTCTAACAATTTACACAGAACAAATTTCAATAAGGTTCAAATCTCTACTTATTAAAACTGTTTAACACCGCACTGTTCAAGTGATTGGCACATCTGGGTGATGGCGTTGGATATGCGTTAGCATGTTAGATGTATTTCCACACACATACCCGACAACTGCTGAACGCCGACGCACAGTCCTCGTCTTATCCACCACTCTCTCGCCTGTAGCCTACTACTGAAACTGACCCGAAGAAAACTTCTTGACCTGGGTCAAGAAGTTTATGAGGCGAGGACGGCACCAGGCGGGAGGGTATGAGACGAGATGGCATGACACGGGAGGCTCCAGGCTGCAGCCATACAGTCTCAAAGTTTTCCCAAACTTGCAATCTTAAACCCGGGACACACAGGGCCGATTATCGGCCGTTGGACAGTCTGGCGAGGTCAGTGACTCGAATCTGTTCGGTGTGTCCCGTGCCGTCATCAGTCTGGGGGGCTGTCGGTGTTCATTTTGACCGACCTTACATGTTCAGTCGGCGGCAGGGCAGTCAGGACTCACCCATGGCAAGCGGAATGAGGGGACTAGTCTCTCAAAATCTGACGAAAATCTTTTAAACTGACAGTTGTTGAGCTGAAATGAAGACGGATTCAGCAACTGCATGGCCTATTTCTTTTAGTACAATATGAGATTCTGAACGGCCGCCATGACAATCTGGCTTGGAATTTCCGGAGAAAACAAACCCATGCGACACGTTCATCCAATCTGCTGTTATAGAGATGTATTACGTCTCGTCTCGGAGACTGATCATTTCGACTGGCTTTTCTGCCGAGGGTCGGCCGTCTGGTTGGTGTGCAACCACTTTTAAAGAGGCCGGCGGGTCCTCTAACTCTTGTGGGTCGCCACCACTCGCCATACTCGTCCTTTCGTGCTGCTATCTCTGACTCACTCACTGGACCGTCGACCTGACAAAAAACTGCATGTAGGCAGAGGAGCTTGGCTAGCTTCAGAGTAAAGGCGGGTGTACAGATTAGGTGTCCCTAGAACCCGCGTATCTATGGGCTTGAATGGGCTCTTGGCCAGACTGACTTGCAGAGCAAATCTCAAATTTGCCAGAAGTTCGTCAGGGTTTTCCCAGGCTATTAAGATAACACACTTGTACTCAAATACTGACAGTGCAGTATGACCAACCTGTTGTATAAAAGGGGCAACAAATTCAGGGCCTAGACACAATATCTTTAATGCCTTTGCAATTTCATGAAACCCAAATAAAATAGACCTGCAATTTTAGTGTTTGTTGTTTTAAATTGTACTATATTGTAAGGTGTTAATGTCATTAAGCAACCCCATACACATACAAATAACAATAGGCTACAATTTTAAATGTAATTGTTTTGTTTGTTCTCGCAAAGCAATCAAGTGCAATTATAATCATTATAAATACATCTCCACTGTGACATGTCTTAACAACAACATAACTTTTCACAGGAGGTATCTTAATGTGTCACATCAGGAAAAGCACAGGTGCAACTAATCTAGCTATAAATTGCAGGAACGTCTGTCTCTCTGTCCGTCTGTCTGTTATGCGCATATCTCTCGAACCGTTAGTTCTGGTTGTTGATGAACGCAAATATGTGCTGATGAGCTCTCATAACGGGCCGGGTGGGTAGCGCACTGCCATGAGTCCATGCTAATGTCTGATTACTCCACATTGTCATTGTGATATTTTGCGATTACATTCTGAATCTGTAGCGTTCGAACGCTACAGATTCAGAATGTAATCTCAAAATACAGTAAAGTAAATACAGTAGTACAAGTCTTCCTCTGATGTATACGTAGCCTACACTGTAAGTCAATAGGCTATACAGTTGAGTTGCATTTTGGTTTGGGGTCCTTTCTGTAAATAATTTTGGGGTACAATTTGGTTTTGAAGAATTCTACAAGGAGCAATTACACAGGCCAAGCAATCGGTCGTTCCCAACAGGCACATTTTCAACGGGCACTGCACTCGTAACAATAATTATGGCTCTGGTCAATTTAGCTAGGTAGCTACCCCACTACGTCATGACAGTTAGCCATAATTCAAAATAACAATTAGCTATAAATTATCTGAAGTTTGCAGACGCAGCGATAGTCATGCTCCTAGTCAATAATAGTCAATAATATCAACAGTTGTGTCCAACATTAATACGAAGACTTTGGCGCTCAGCTTTTTACAATTAACGTTCATTGTGCAAAGCCGTTGAGGAGCTAGCTAGACCTGGCAAACTTTAGCTACCTAAGTAGCCTATGTTAGTCTGAGCAAATTATCTAATTATGTAAAAGAAGACAACAAAACAAAGTGGGGGAAAAATCATGAAACAATTCACTTACTAAAGTTATTAGCACAGCCCAAACCGAAGCTTCCTCTGCACCCATCTTCTTTTTCACAGGTGTCTAATTGCGTTTACGTGTTTGATGGAGTGTAGGGTGTTATGCTGCCTTCAGTAACAATTGGAAATGTGGAATGTATTCTTGAATGGACTTTACGGTGTAATGTCTTCTTAATGGAAGGGTTGGCTCTCCTTAAACAACTATTTCCGTTTTAAGGCTTATACTAATCGTGATTGAGAAACACATACTGTATAAATACTTTTTCACAGATTAAGGATCGATGAGCTGATTTATCAATATTTCAAGGTTTCACTGTCACTGAATTATAAAGCTATTATTGTTAGGCTACTAAAGTAAAAATGCTGGCACTGTGACAATATCAGTTATTCTTCACAGCCAATAACTGTAATTTAGCATACGAGGCAATGTCAACAGCATGTGTGATCACATAACTCGTTGATGTTGTGCCATTTTACTGCCATCAAACTCAAATTACTGGCATTAAAATCCCATCTGTTTATAACACACAGGTTTGGGATGCTAATTATTTTGTTTTGGCACAATTTAAGGTACTTGTGCAACAATGATTTCACTAGTATATAGAAAAAACTAAAACTGTCAATACTTTCAAATGCTTCTGGGGAGAACAATTTGAATGTCATAGTAATGTCAGAAATTGCTCACAGACCTAAGGCATTATATTTTGAGGTTGTTTTTTTTACCCATGTTTGCAGAAAGAGTAATATATCTGAGATCATTAAGTGATGCAGAGTCAACCAGCATGGTGAAAAACCTTTTATACTGTACACCTGACATTGAAAACATCATTATGCAACATAATCTTTTAAGCATCTAAAGTGATTCAGCTGCTAAAGTATCAACAATGATTCAGCTCTTGAAGTATTCCCCTTCATTGCCACTCTTCGCTAAACATCCTCCATTGTATTATCATGTGACCTCAGCCCACTTCTACTGAAGTTGAGGCAGTCTTTATGAGTGTTTTACAGAGAAATGCTGGACCCCAAACTCGCCTCTGATGGAGCACGCTTGTGAATAGTGAAAGTGGCTAATCAGACACTAAGATGTGACAGGTTTAAATGCTGATGTGTGTATTAGCTCAGCCGAGAAATAATATTCTCATAGTACACAGCACACGTATCTTTAAAGAGTAGGTTTGTTTTGAGCAATTAGGTTTGATAAGAAAATGTCAATGCTTTCTTTAAAAATCCAAACAAAATGATTCTGTAAAACAAGTTGCATTTGGTAAAGCAAGGAAGATAGATCATCTCAAGAATGCTGCAAGTCAGATTTTTTCTGAATCAGACATAATGGCTTTTTATTTAATGGCGTAACAACAAAATATTTATATATCAAAGGCTTTTTTTTTACTTGGCAAATCAATGATGATTGGCTTACAGCCTGCATGGTTAAACCAATTTGCAAGGTTTCAGGGTTTGATTGAGCTCATGTTGGGCATTTAAGTATGTTTAATAAAAGGTATCAGCATTATGTAGCCTATTAATCAAAATCCTTGAGTATTGTACATCCCACAAAAACCTTCAAGAATGGTGTCTGGATCTAAAACCTTAGCCTTCACTGCCTTTTTGGAACAGCATCTTATGCCCATCCCTGATAATATCTTACATGTGAGTTAAGGACAATGAGCCTCCAACTGCAAAACTTATGGATTGCCATCTCACCACGAGTATCAATTTTTGTTTATTCAATTCAATTATCTAACAGTACGCATCTGCATAGTGTGAATATAGCGTCCCGTAGAATCAAACACAGTGAGAGCCAAATAATTCTGTTAGAGACAGATACTGAGGAGATCGAGTAATATAAAAGGAAACACAAAAGAGACTTCCCACACCACTTGAATGTGAGGCTTTGGTGAGAATGCGGGAACCACACGGAGTAAACAATTGTTTGTCTGTTCGGTGACTAAAGTAAACAAGAAAAATCTTTGTGTTTGTTTTTCATGTTTTTCTCTACCTCTGTCTCCTCCAGTGAAGCATATGAATAAAGGCTAGTGGCTGGCTGATCCATGCATCACTGAAATCAACACAGCTAGCTCATTCAGAAATAAATGCTGCACATTCTTCTTAGAGCTTTCAGGTTGATGGGTTTCTTTGCTATGGAATCCAAATACATTACTATTTAAAGCTTCATGAAATAAATAGTTTTGACTTTTTTTGTACAGTACAGTACTTTTTTTTCCTTTTACTGCTGAAAAATAATACATAGCCTATGCACTGTCCAGAATTAGTATCAAATATTGCACATGTATTAATTAATGTTACATTTTAGTCAAAATGAGCTTTTTACATGTAAAATCCAAATCAGAATATTCTACAGTTTTGTGAGAGCATTTAAAGTCTGTACAAAACCATGTCAGAAAAGAATGGACAGAGCCCAATCCACACAAGAATAAACTTTGTGATGTGTACATTAGAGATGAAACCTTCCTTTAGAAGTGACCATTGAAGACTTCCCTCCCTCTTACTTCCCATCCCTGTCTGCCAGCCTTCAAACACAGCCTTCAAAATGCATTGCCTCAGGGCTGCTTCCTTACCTCGTCCTGAAGTTAGCCGGATGTGGATGCCCGTCATACAAAGATAAAAAGTCATATTCCTCCTCCACAGCGAAAGATTGAAAAACTATATGAATTCTGCTTCCCTCCTCGGCAACAATCACCCAGGTACAGTTCGCTCCATTTGGATATCCATATGGAAACCCGGGGCTTTCTATTGTACCGTTCCTCCCTTTTAAAGTGCCTCCGCAAGTATGAATGAAACCTGGAAAGAAAGGAAAACATTCATTATCAAACAAACAGTGTGCATTAGGAGATAAAAAAAAAAAAACTTAAAATGCTCAAACACATAGAAGAAAAGGAGTAATTTGTAGAGATCCTTCTGGAAAATCTACTTCATTTTGCCTGGTGCATACATCCAAGCAACAATAAATAAAAACATTTAAATAAGCCCGTACAGATGCTATTCCAAGTATCATTTTTATTGTAACAACTGTGTGCACCTTGTAAAGTCCAGGTGCAATTTTTCATCAACTGAGAACAAATTGTTTGTGAAATTTACATTGTTCTAAGCTGGCAGAAGCTGTGAGGGAAATCTGGCAACCAGCTGAATAAGAGCCGAGGTTGCAACAACTACTGCTGTCATTATGGACGAGAAATGCATAATTGAGGACTACTGTGATGTTTTTCAATGCTGTATTGAACAAAAAGCTAGTGGTGTATCATTACTGCCCACTTCTTTCCAGTGGGTCAGAAAGACCCCAGAGACAAGCAACAAGCAAGGTCTTCCAATTTAGTGCCACAGGCCCTTTACACTCTGTTTCACAGCCCACATAACATATATTTGTACCTTACTGCACTGGCTTGCTGAAAATCAATACCCTTGACATATTAGGTTAAGCATTATACTATCATTCTGAAACTACAATAACCTGATTGCTTGGCTAACCTTTGTGGTGTTAATGTAAATGAGCAAACTCAAACACATACACAAACATAATCTGTCTCACTCATGCACAGACATCACAGTATCCCTTTTCTCACACAATCACACCTATTCTTCATTTCCACATCCAGTGTACTCCCACACTTACACAAACAATGTATGAGCAGGTCCCACACACTGCAAAAAAGTGTCATTTTATTTGAGGCTATGTTGCACGTTGTCTAATGAAATGCAAACTTAATTAAGATGCATGGTTTACTCCCCCACACACGCACACACACACAATTTACTCCTAGTGTAATTAGCTTTTCACACTCAGTAAGTAAAGGATGCGTTGCATAGTGTTGGCCATACACACGCACTGCTCTATGTGAAAAATCGAATCACTTGGCTATGGAGCTGAGCTGGAAAAACAGTAGTATTTTTTCCTGATAATATGTATTTTTTTTATTTTTTATTTTTTATTTTATTTAACCTTTATTTATTCAGGGGAGGTTCACTGAAAGGCAGCCTCTCTTTTGCAGGAACGCCCTGATCACATTCACACAGTTCCACATTCATACCTGGATGTATGGCTTCTAATATATAGATGTGAGCAAACAAAATGGTTAAAATATGAGACAAACTGACAATTCATTTCCCTCTTGTCAAGCGGTGTCATTATTTTTGGATAAAAGCCTTGCAGCTGTTTATATTTCACAAAAATCAACTCTGTTATCACAAATATGATAATTCTCTGGAACATTTTTCCACAATCTTTACATCTTGCAATACCTAAGGCTTCAGGATATTATCCTCACAGAGGCACTGACCCAGAGTCTGTGACAGTACAGTATATCTCCACCTATTGTGTAGATAACTGACCTGCCCCTGAGACCAATTCACTCCTCCTGTATCCAGTGATCAAGTGACCTGACCTTCTTATTGATTCAGCTATGGATACAGTATATATCATGCCCATATAGGTTTATGATGGTGTGCCTGGTGATGAGCTGCTGCTCTAAATGCAGTAGGGGAAACCCACCATGGTGTGTTGCATGTCTAAATTGCAAATTTTCAAGCCACCATTGAGCTAACAGGGTAATCATGGCAAATGTGCAGCATTGATGCACCGCCTACAGGGTCAACATAATCCAACCTGTGACACGGTGCATTATTGCTGCTTTCAAGTACTCTCAGGGAAATCGCATTTAGCAGGACAGCCCTCGTCACTGATCAAAAAAAGTTGTCAGTATGACTGTAAAAGTGTGGTTGAGAAATTGCAATGTGGCAGCATGTTTGACTAAAAGCTACTGTGATATTTGTTATTGCTTGGTGGTCTGTACATAGAGATTTGTTGCATGTTTCTCTTGTCAGTTACTTTAAGTTGTCACACATTCTTGAAGATAATGAACTGAAATAGAGCCTAACTGTTAGATGTCGGATCCACATTGCCTTTATTTTTACAAAGCTGCCACCAAAAGAGCCACCTACATATTTTCCTAGCAGCTACATTTTGCTTGGGTTTTTGAATGAAGCAGTTTGACTGGGTGTATGTAAAATAGTAAGTTACAGCTAATGAAGAGCACTTGAAGACAGAATAATGCACTCCCATACTGTCTATTTAAAATGGCCTTGAAGAAGAAGTTTGAGAGAGACATGTCGATTACTGAAAGTGAGCCCACCTGCAGTTGCTGCTCTAGTTACATTTTAGAAAAAGCAGAAAGATCAGATCATTATGAGGGCAGAAATGCATAACAACACACTATTTGAATACTGATGTAAGTTTCAGTCTATTGTTTATCTCGGAAAGTCACCCCTTCTGTATTTATGAACATAATTATGAATACATTGTCCTTTATTACATAAAAAATTTTACCTGGCCATGGGATGATGCAATTGTAAATATCCAACCGTAACGGCGGCAGCAACAAAGATGTATTCAGTTACCTTTTTACGAGGAGTACCACTCAGCTGGAAACAGTTGTATAATGTCTCTGGAGGGAGCTTTCATAAGGGTTATCTCGTGTGGGCATGAAGCTTTATAACAGGAAGTTACTAATTGGAGGTGTGGGGTTTGAAAGAAGTGGGCATTTAGGAGGCAGGGAGGCTCTAATTAAAGATACTATTCAGAAGCATTGTGGGAAATGTAGGATCCAGTGTATTGAAACTTGACCCATACTAGCACTAAAATTCAGGAGATCTTTTTCCTCTCTGGTGCTTTGATTTTGATCCCCTAATTTTTTGGGAAATGGCGATACTAAATTGCTGAAATACCCCTTTAAATGTTACAATAGAATTATAACTTCTAACAATTTGATTTGTAAGAGTGAGACTGTCAAAACAGCTAAGTAAAAAAATGTATGAAACCAGAGACAATGAGTTTTAATCATTGCTACATAATGATGAACTAGACTTGAGTTGTGGTTAGATTATATCACAATTTTCAATCACAACTGCAGCTAACCATAGGATAACACATACCTAAAGCAATCCTGGTTGAAGATAAGAGCACAGAGAGATGCCCAGTAGCAATTAGAGCCACACACTTTTAGATGGAAAAATCACGTATTACTGCTTTTATTTGAGGCTCTCTTGTATCACTCAGAACTTAGAACTACATCAAGGACAGCACCCATAGAGCTCTATTAGTCCCTGAAATATTTCGTTGTTTGTCAAGCATTAGATGACTAACTGAACTGCTTAGCAATGTTTGTGTTGCTGATTGTTCTGATGCCCTGAAGATGACAGAACAGATGCTCACTGCCGAGATATCTATTTCCCTCTTTCCGCCTCTCTCCCTCTTTCTCCTTGTCAGATACATGTATTCCTTTCATCCTTCAGCATCACTGCACTTCTCTCACCTCTTCCTTTCTTACCCTCTCTTCATCTCACTCAACTTTTTCATTTACTGCCATTTGAGCCAATTGCCACCCCCCTCCTCCCCACACACACTCTCACACACACACACACACACACACACACACACACACACACACACACACACACACACACACACACACACACACACATCTATTGCCCCCTCTGTTTTTCCTTTTTTTAAGCTATACATTATGAATTAGAATCCATCTTTTCAATGCTGTGAATCATAAGAGCTTGTAATATGTTAAGCACTGTCATCTCCATAATAGCTGTATCTATAAAAAGAACATTGTTGTAAACATTCATCTTGTTACTTCAAAGGAACAACACGTTTCCTTGTACAGGAGAGAGGACAAGCATTAAATCCATTTACCACTTACACCTACAGTATGTCTTCTTTGAATTCCACTGTCACCACTTAGTTGCCTGTTCCGACCTCTATCATCACTTCAATTGTAAAACGCACTCCCCAGGGTTTTCTACGACCCCATGTTAGCGCCATGCTGCAACACCGACCATAAATTGTGATGAGAAACCAAATTAACAACATGCTGCGATTGCACAGTGGGGAAAATGCGGTTCAGAAATATGAATCAGTATCATAACGCACAAGTCTGGAAAAAATACGAGCCTCAGCAGGCAGCCAGTCTGGCTGACAGACAGCTCTAGAATGGCCCCAGCTGTTCCTCAAATAGTTACATTTACCCCTGGCCTTTTTTGGATATACCTACACACAAATACCACATTTTCACACACACTTTTGATGCCTAAAACTGATTGTTATGCTTGCTGAGCAAAATGGCAGTTTGTCTCCCACACTGATGAGATTTCTGAAGGTGTTTGTCTCTTTGTCAGTCTGAATTGAATGAGTGCGTGTTTGTGCGTGGATGCATGCGTATTTATATGTTGTTGTTGGCCTTGCTGAGCTTCTCACTAATGCAAAGAGTGAAACAAGACTACTGAATGTGATTCTCTTTTCTTTGCCCAGAGAATAAAGAGATTTTGAGCAGAATGAACCAGGTAATGAACCACAGTGCTGTACAACGTGTGGAAGAGTAATAAGATTGATTTTGAAAACAAAATGCATTATGCATCATAGAGGGTATTTATAATATAATTTGTTGCAGGCTAAATGGGTTATTTAAGGTTTATGTTAGCATGAAAGAAAATGAAGGGATAGGTGCCCCCTAAAAATGTAAACAGTCAATATGTTGTGCTCCACCAATAATGCAGATTTGTATTTGGGCCATAAAGAGAAATGATTATGTGCAGCAAGGAGAGGGGAGGAGGAGTCCTTTACTGCCATCCACATTATTACGAGTGACAAACAGAGCGTTGGGTAATGGATGATTGCTGATGGGTTTGAAAGATTGCCCATCCCAATTGACTATTTTTGAACAGACCATGATTAAACAGGCTTGGAAAATAAACATTCACAGTTTGACCTGCTCCCTTCAGGTAATTGCTTCAGGATCTCGCAGGGCAGGTTTAACTGCTAGACAAACTGTTTTCTTCCC
The DNA here is from genome assembly GCF_010015445.1 of Perca fluviatilis. Lineage (NCBI taxonomy): Eukaryota > Metazoa > Chordata > Actinopteri > Perciformes > Percidae > Perca > Perca fluviatilis. Next base: position 13,765,473 of record NC_053118.1, on the reverse strand, counting down.
CCGGCAGTGAAACTGTTGAATTCTGATGGAAGACTGCAGCACTTAGTTTGGCAAATTTATTGTGTGCCATTTACTATATTCTCCTTAAACTGTATTGGATTTATCTGCTGTCTATTGTGCTGTATTTGTCTTTCATCGACTGTCTATTGTCCCTGGTTTATGTGGCAGCTGTCCAAAACAATGTTTCCAAAGAGACAATAACGATCTAATCTAACAAAACCCTGTGGCTTAGAGCAATCGGAGTAATATTGAAATGAACGTTTTTTGTGCCCTGATTAATGGCATTCATTGTACAGGCAATAAAAGAAATGTGGTAGTGCCCCCCTTTGGCATCAGTTGGTGTAAACTGGTAAACTAAATGAATTAATAGAGCAACAATGGAGCATATTTTTTCTCAAAGTGGCATTTAGGTATTGAACTAAAGATTATTTGGACAGTTGATCAGTTACCTGTGAATAGTGACTTGAAGTGTAAAACAAAAGAGTACTGGTACCCTCTTGCATTGGCAAATCATTATGACATTTGAGATTTCTACAGTGAAAAACAAAACTTGGAGATATTGCTGGTACAACAACAATTTATTGTTATTTATTAACAACATAAATGTATGTATTTATTTAAACAAATCGTGTGTGTGTGTGTGTGTGTGTGTGTGTGCGTGTGTGTGTGTGTGCATGCGTGTGTGTGTGTGTGTGTGTGTGTGTCATTCTCTTGATCGCTTCAGTTCCCTCTCTGTCTGGCCATCAAAGTGACGGGATGCTGCTACATGTTTTGCAGCCCAGTTTGTTATCTTAGCAAAAATACATAATTTGGTCCCTTGACCAACAGTCAGGCCATCCATGTGTTTTGTTACTCACGTTATTGTTGACATCGGTGTCATTGACTAAGGATATGTTAAGGCTGGTAGCTGCAGACTCCTCATTAACGCTAGCTGTTCCGCGCATATCAATATTAACGTTAGTTTGAAGCTCATGAATCGTACCTGATGTTTCTGGTTGGACTTGGACCTCTGTTGACGTGTCTGGCTCTGGCACATGTGTTCTTTTAGTACCTTTCTGAAGCCAGGCTAACATAACGACTTACAAACTTGACACACTTCTTTTTAGTTTCTAGGTTTTCAGCAGTGAAAAATCTGTTACGGTCAGGCTGCAGGCATCAGACAGCTTTTCCAGACTGAGGGAAGTCACGTAGTGCCCCCTGGGTAGTGTAACGTTAGGGTCAATCTCTCTGACACTGATGCTTTCTCTGGCAGTGGTAGAGTCCTGGCTACATGCGAGAAGTAGTGGTATGCAAGAAAAAGTGCAGGTATGCTTAAGAGTAAAATGTAGAAGTGCCAGCACTGCGTAACGTAACCACTTTGAGTACTGATAGTGACCATCTGGAAAGCAACACTACTGATGCATTTTATATCAAAGACAGTTTGTTCTTGGGGTCTTCCTAAGAAACATGTCTTAAAGTGCTCATATTATGCTTTTTGGCATTTCCCCTTTCCTTTATTGTGTTATATATCTTTTGTGCACGTTATAGGTTTACAAAGTGAAAAAGCCCAAAGTCCATCCCAAATGCACTTACCATCTCCAACAGAAAACACTGTTCACAAACTGCTCCAAACAGCTCTATTGTAGTCCAGCCTTTACTTCAGAGACAAACGTGGTCACTTTGTAACACACGTTATAATGCTCGCCTAGCTGCTAGCATGGCACTCCCTCGTACTCTGCAACTGACTAGCTAGCACTACTTACTGCGCATGTGCGACTCCCAACAAAGATAGTACAGAAGTGAGATGCCTCACTCTGTAGCTAAAACAGAGAGCTCAACACACAGGGTGAAAAGAGGAGCTGCAGCAATGTGCAGTACAACAAAAATATGGTGTTTTCTAAAAATTAAACCATATAAATATACATATTCTGGTACAACCTCTAAATACAATTATGAATCTGAAAATGAGCATAATATGAGCACTTTAACATTATGTGATGTGGGGTCAAACAAAACAGCAAAAGGACCTCAGCTGCGGGGCTCGTTGTAAAGACATTTGGCAAGGTCTATCGGACACTATAAATGGACAACACAAAGTCTACAGTGTCAGAAGAAAGGATGTTACATCGTCAAACTGTATCATTACGTTACATTGGGCCATTTGGCAGATACTTTTGACCTAAGCGACATGCATTTTTTAACACACCCATCTGGAACAATTTGGGGTTGGTTGTTTTGCTTAAGGACACTTCAACAAGTGGACAGGAAGAGCTCGAGATTGAGCCACCATATGACTAATGGACAACAGTCTCTACCACCTGAACTACTGCCGTGTCAGACACACCTGGATATATCACTTTGTAATGATACCAGGTGCTTGTTCCTTCAGTCTCTGAGCTCTGACACACTCATGACATTTTTATGTTTCAAGGGCAATTACATTTATTTTTAAAAGCTGAACATTTCACTGAGTGCTTTCCTACTTCACAGAGGTATAATTCAAGTTATTATGTATTATCACTACTGTGTGTAAGATTAATTTAAGATTCTTTAAGACTTTTTAACCAGAGCCTGCTAATGCAAGTTGCTAATAAACCTAGCGACTTGTGCTGAGCCTCCCCAAAAGGTCTTCTTAACTAAACTTGCAATAAGTGACTTGCTAGAATCTCTGACAAGAACCGTGTGTGTGGGTTGATAAACATACCTTATTTTCTAATTCATATAGATATAGTTGCTGAAATATACTGAATATGAGAAAGAGGAATAAAAAGGAGCATACATATTCTGTATGTTTAATTAATAGGGACTGTATAAGGACGCAAGGGTCAGCATATCAACTATCATAAATTTGAAAAAGAAATTAACTGTATGACTTAAATGCAAATTCTCATGCTGTGCATACATATTCACAGCAATTTCAATCAATACGCGACTACATGAATAACAAAACAATACTGAAATGCAACATTTTAGAGATTAAAAAATAAACAAGCATTGTTTTGAACACCACTTGGACCACCAGTCGATCTATGCATGAAAAGTGTTTTGCCTTCACCCTTCATACATCACAGTATCTTTCTTCAAACAAATCCTAAGCCCAATATCCACAAGCCTACTGAGCTATGCACTTTCAAGCTCCTCTCCTTGATTTATTTTTGGCATGTATTATTTTCTTTCTCCCTGCTTGATACTTCATTTCCTCACAATTGACTGTAGTGTATTCTTAGTCAAGGACACCTCTTCTTCCGGATGGCATTTCATCATTATTCATTATGATGACCTATCACAAACAGAGGGGAGAAAGGCAACAGCACCAAGCCGAGCAATCAAAGTTAAAGTACAAAAAAACCTGCATTGATTTGCACCTGACCTTAAGGGTGAGTCAGCCAATATAGAGATATTCATCAGTGACGCCTGGTTACAGAACACCGACTGGAAAGATAGAGCCCTTACCAAGCAAAACAAAGGTCAACAAACATCCTGGCAGGCTTCATTCACTGCAAAGTATCCGCACTTCCACAGAGAAACAGTAGCTAGTGTTATACATAGACACTCCCTTCAGTATTGATTTCATAAAATCCAGAAAAAGAAGAGGAAATTAAAATTATAGATTGTGTTGAACATTGAACATAACCATTAATCAGAGGAAATGTGCAAGGTAGAAAAAAACTTTTGCTGGTTGTCTGCTGTCATCCCTACAGATCATGAATCTTCAGGGTCTGCCCCAACAAATCAGAGCTGCTGCAGCACTTACGAGCTATATTTAGAAGTAATTTTGCTTTTAGAAATCCAAGCACTTTTCTCTTAGATCTACAACAAGCTGTACTCCGAGCCACAAACATTAACTATCGGGGGAAGAGAAAATAATTTTTCATCAGCACAACCAGGAATACAACAATGTTGACTGCAAGGACCTAGACAGCAACCTTAGTAGACAGAAATCTGAAATTGATGTCCCCAAAGAGAAGGATTTTTTTTCTGCATGGCTGTGCTGCACTTTCACAATTCATACTGATAGAATGTGCATAATCGCAGCCCCGCACTACGCTTGTCTGCATGCTCGATGAAAGGGAAATGGGCTCCATACAACAGAAACAGAAACGAGGCTTTCTAGCGAATGACTATTACCTCATGAGTGTGTCACTGCAATTTGGAAAATGGCTCTGAAATATTCCATTTGGTGGTATTAAATTGCCAACCACTGAGGTGAGAAATACTAAAATCAAATACAATGCCACGCTGAAACCCAGCCAGCACGTGCATAAATACACACACCAAACGCACCCCATTGCACAAGGAAATAACAGAAGTTGTGTGTGTGAATAGCCAAGTGTAATAACTGTTTCCCAGCGTCTGCATGCTGCTGGTGCTTTAGCCACTTCCCAGCAGATACAGTATTTTATGGCTAGACACCAATACCTTCACAAAGTGCTACTGAGCCATATTGCACCTGATGCCAGGCCACCACTGTGAGAGCTGCTGTACAACACAAAACTGTGAGCCAACAACACATCTAATAGGACGCCTGTCTCTCTAGCCTCCAATCTTCCAAACAAACAATAACATCAACACTGTCTTTTTCTATCTAAAGACAAACACAGAGGCTGAAAAAATACTCAGCTGTTTTTCAATTTCCATGTAAACATCTTCTTCCACTTAACAGCCTGTTCACATAGTGAGGACATGTTTTTTTAGATGCAACGCACCTCTTGGAACTCGCTTGAAACTCAATCAAAAACTTACAAAGCGTCTCATTAACATTCAGCTGGCTGCAGATTCTCCAGAAAATTGTTAGAGCAATTCTATACGTGCTGACCTGCTCCACCTTTAAGAAAGAAAAGTAACGGTGGCAGGAGTTTACCTGCAGATGTTAACACAGATGTCTCACAGACAAAGAAGGCATTCAGCTATTTTGCACCACCTGGAGGCAATGAGTGTTACAGATTTTTGAGAGATTGTTTTTCTTGGCATTTGTGTTTTGGGAGTTTCCCATCAAATATTTGTGCGACCTGTTAGATCACATAAATTAATTGATAAGAATTGAACATGCTTTGTCACACACTAACCTGCAGCATATATTTAATACTCAAATAGAAATACAATTCAGTTTGTGGCTTAAAACACTCAAAGGTTTTGTAAATTAATTTCATATTTCCTCTCTAAACATCTATAACCTGGTCTTAACATTGGGGCTTCTGTCAGGCACTTGGCCATCAGAAAGGTCAGCTAAAGTGCTCAAAATAACTCATACAAACAATTATATAAAAACAGATATGTAAATTTGTATTATTATTAGCAGTAGTAAGACTCAAGTTAGGGCTGCAGCTAACGATTGTTTTCATTATCAATTAATCCACCAATTATTTTCTCAATTAATCATTTGTCTACAAAATGTCAAATAATTGTGAAAAATGCCTGCTATAATTTCCCGCAGCCCAAGATGATTTCTTCAAAAGTCCTGTTTTATTCAATCAACAGTCCAAAACGAAAAGATATTCAGTTTACTATCATCCATGGCAAAAAAAAAGCTTTGAATATTCACGTTGAGAAACTGAAACCCGCAAATGTTTGTGATTTTTACTTGAAAATGGCTTAAATGTTTATTCGATTATCAAAATTCAAAATAGCTGCTGCTTAACTTTCCGTTGATCGACCAATCAATTAATCGACTAATCATTGCAGCTCTAACTCGAGTTTTAGTCAACCTACATTGCTAATTTTCTTTTGGCCTCTGCATCATCCTCTTGCTTTTTTTATATATATAATGTACAAAACATGAGGACACACAAGGGCACTCCAAGCAGTATGAACTGTACTCGTCCTAGAATTCTGTAGAAAATATACTTCTGTTATAAATAATTTTTTTACAATTTATTTATTTTAAATTTTTTTGCACAGAGCAGGCATAAAAAGGAAAATAAAAAAGAGACTGCAGTTGTAACTCATTGCCTGTTAGTAGGTGGCACAACAAAGAAGCTATTACTGCTACTGTCATAGCTTTTAGATTCCACAGGTTGGACTGTAACCGCAGGTCTTAAACTGCTGCCACTGCAGTTTGATGATATTGGCTGAGCCTAGGTTCAGCTTCTTCATTTCGGTGGCACTGTGTGTCCTTGATAATGCTCCTGTGACCAAAATTAGAATGGCTTTTAAACTGAAAATGGACAAAGATTGACGAATAAGTGCTTTAATAAATGCAGCTCCACAGGCCAGGCCCAAAGACCAGTGTACACAGCATGGAACCCTAAAACCAGTTATGTCAATGATTTTTTTTCTTCAGTATGCACAGCACAAGCCTGAGCAAGTCTTTTCACATGTTGAAAACACACTGCATGACAGATCACATTTCTGTTACTTCATTCCTTACATAAAAATATGAGAAAACATTAGATCAACTGTTAAATTAACACGATGGAAAATGTATGAAGAAATCAATGATTTCCAAAGCTGCTGATCTGAGAGCATCTCACAGGCAACTAAGATTACATGGTCTACCTGTCTAGGTGTATTTTCTAACAAGATGGACTATGCAATATGTAGTGCTGCCACCTCAACATTGATAGCAAAGTGGTGTAATTGAGAGTCTAAACAGGTTTCTGTTACGCTATCCACACCTATTATTTTAATTGCTGTGAAATATGCTGTGGACTCACAGCAACCTCCACCAAGCAGCCTACCTCCTCAATTACCTTCACATCACCCCACTTTGTTTTTCTGAGCATGCTTCTCCTCCACCTACTCTCCGCTCACATATAAAAAATCCAGCCACAGAAACAAACAAGAGCAGCAGTGGTCACCACGAAGGGAGATTCATGAAGTTAAGTTGATCACAGGTTATGGAGTGAATACAACTGGAAATATAGCCTAGTACACTGTGAATACAATTTTTAACTAGATTAATAGGAAACAATATCCAAAGGTATGGATATTATTGTGCTTCAGGAACACATAGGAAATACATAATGAGATTGTATATGCAGCGATGTAGCTACTGGTTTATTAGTTACAACTCATTTAAAATAAATGCTTTGCTGCATTTAAATGCCCTCCTAATGACTGTTAGTAAACACAGCTATTGCATAAATACATCCCAAACACAAAATTCTTACTTGACAGGTTCTGTATTTTTTAACCATGGACGACGCTAAATAAATGCATACATTGTCATCTGCGAACATGCCTTCAGTTAGTAGAGTTTAATCCCCTCTGAAATCTGCACCTAAGGTGCAGAAACCAGTCCACCTTGAATCTGTAGCCTTTACTCTGAAAGCAGCCGCTGCTCAGCCTATTACATTTAATCCCAACAAACGGTGAGCTATTTTTCTTCCTGAAGACAAGATATTGCCAATCTCTCTCCCTGAAGAGTACTGCTTATATTAAAACTGATACCTGAGAAGAACTGACTTAATCAGAACCAGCAAGCTATATCCAACTGTCGCAGGGGCCTGTCAGCAACATCTAAGAGCCTGGTGCAGGTCTAAAGCCGTGGGCGAAAGGCCAGAGGGTAGACTGAGTATTACTTTGGTACACCACTAGGGCTATCCAGTGAGATGTCAGCACTAAAAAGGCATTAGGAATCCAGGAAGTAAAATTGTTGCTGTTCCAAGTTTCTGTATCCTGGAAAATTGTATAGTGTTCCTTCCAGCTCCAGTTGAACTCAGGTGATTCTTTTGGAGACTGTCCACCTTTTTCCTCATACTTCTGCTCTACTTCTCAAGAACATAAGGGGCAGTGGGATAATGCCCCAAATTCCCTGTAGATAGTGTGTAATTACACAGACAAATTGTAATCCTGATTAGCCCCAGCAGCCTTTCCAGCCTGTTTACATAATCACATTGAGAGAAAGTCTTCATCAAGGGCTCAGTGGCCAGATTACTGTCTGTGCAGAACCCACCTGATTACTGACTGCCTGGTATAGAGTTTAAAAAACAACAACCACATTTAACAAAACATGGAAGTTTGAATGGAATTTGAGAAATAGAGTAATCACAAGAAACAGAAGTGGTGGGACACAACAGATGGACAATTTTTTAACAATCTGTTCACTATCATTAATCGTTCGCTGTCATTTGACGAGCTAATGTCAGTGTGGGAAACAGACTGTGTGTTCTCTGTGTGTTTGTCCTCTCCTGTGGTGTCCCGCCAACCTTCCCATGACGATCATGTCCCCTGCTGCTTTTCCTTACGAGGACACTACCAGGACTGTCCTGTATAAAGAAGTCCCAAAAGACAGAAACTGAATAGATTCTGATCTGCAAAGTACAATTTAAAAAAGATATATGGATACAAATGTAAAGTAAGAGTTAATGGAAATATTATAACCAAAAACAATATTAAAGGCAGATCCAGGAAGCTGTGGCAATAACTCCAATCTAGATCTTATTCACTTATAGTTTGAGAACATCTAGCTCGCTCACGATATGTTATCCACTACACAAGCATGTGTCATAAGAATGGGGCGCTCTCAGGTTTGTGAGTCTCTCATTGTGAATTTTATTGATCATCGTCCGATCGATGGATGCAGTGTGATTGTCATGAGAAAGAAAGAGAAATGCAGCTGTTCTGCAACTCAAAAGAAGATACGGTAAAGGGCTCACTATCAGTGTAAAGGATTTTGAACCCAGGTCTTTTGCTCTATTTAAAAGAGCCCCTGAAAATTTAGCTTCCTAAATGTATGTCTGTGTCAAGCACAGTTTTATAAGTTCCCCGAGGATTAGGTGACACAGTTGCAGTGGATATCCTTAGTTGTTTGCTGGTGGACTGCCGCAATGAGAACACATTATTTCTTGGTCAAACATCACTGTGCAGTTTTATTAGGACAAAACTAAGTTGCTAAATGTCACCAAATTCCACTTAATATGTGTGGGATGCCAAGAATCAGATAGGTGACTAAAATAACATTGTAAACTGAGAATCAGAACTTTGCACCACCCACGCACATGGATCCTGACTCAAAAATAGTCTAATATGAAAAAGCACCTCTAGCAAAGTGATGATGTACAAACTTTTCTAGATAGAGGCTTTTTTTTCTTTTCTTATCGTCATTATCTTTCCAGGTGAAGTGAGTCACAGGCCAGATCTACTTTTTATCTTTTTTACTTCTGCAAACATTGTGTCACCTGTCAGAGCAGGGGATAACAGCTGTTCCACGGTTCTTTTCCAAAAGAAGACCCAGGCCTCCTCCTCCTCCTCCTCCTCCTCCTCCTCCCCATTTCCTCCTTCTCTCCCCAATCCCTGGCTGGCTGGCTCCCTAATAAGTAGCCTAACAGAACTAGGAGGATTGGCAGTGGCCTCAAGGTTTGACATTGCCACAATGTGGGTGGTGATGAAACAGCACTGTGGCTGACTCTGCTCGACTCGACTTGGCTCATTCTTGGTGGGCGCTGCTACTCTGCATGCTGCACATTTCATCCACCCCCAATACACAGACATGAGAATTACTCACAGGGTGAACAATCTCCATGTAAATTGATATCTGTGAGTGCCTGTACTCACACCGCCATACATGTATTCAACAGATAAACAGTCATTCACTCACACACAGAATGTTCCTGAATACACACAAAAGCACGCAAACACATCCAGAAGAAAAACATTTTGAGGGTTGGAATTGGATTTGCCTTTTTACTTTGGCTTTAATTTTAATTGGAAACGAGAATTTCCCACAGTCAGTGTAACATTAAATATATGATACACACAGGCAGAAAGAAGCACACACGCGCGCGCACACACACACACACAGACACACACACACACACTCACACACACACACACACACACACACACACACACACACACACACACACACACACACACACACACACACTCACAGTTTTATTTGACATGTAACTGGAATTGCAAAGAAGCAACAAATCGATTTATATTGTTTTTTCTAAATGCTGTCTGAGTGTCAGTGGACAATGGACGATCACATGGTAATTGCAGAGTGGTAAATGAGCAACAATTGCTTTGACTGATTTTTAGAAGCTGTAGTATGTAAATAGCATAAATCACATTACTGTGGTAAACAGTAAGACAAACAAGGGAAGAAAAACAGAGGTGGTCAGACATTTAAGTGCAAAGTCTGAGTCTTGTTGCATCATGTAAATAGGAATAAAACGACGTTTTAAAACTGTATCCAAAAAGTGACATTTCACTAGTGCTGAAATTGTCATCGGTCTGAATAAATGCAGCTGATGCAAATCAGAAATAAAATGGAATCAGCGGTTACCTCACCAGCTAGATCGAGTATTCAAATGGACAGAGCATGAGAACGAGCCACTAGAATACTAACAAGCCCACCTTACACCTGCCTGCACTGGCAAGTCCGATAAACACAGTCGACAAATAGGTTCCACACCACTAATTGCCTCTGCCCCCTAAATGGTTCCAGTAACTGGAAGAGAAACTGGTGAGAAATTGGCCTGACGCAAATCCCACATAAATACTTATGACTTACTCGACCCAGAAAAGAGAAAAGGCGGACGGCTCGAGCCTAAATAGCCATTATAAGAAGCTATTTACATCCTATAGGAAATCTGCAGTGCATGCACTTACGCCTCAACAATTCACTAGTTAGCCTACTAAGCAAAGCAGCTCACGTAGGCTATTAGAAGGAGCGTAGGCTACCGCAAGAATATCTATTGAGCGGCTCAGTCAAAGCCTGCATTGAGCGCCAAACCGGCAAAATGCGTCCCTCAAAACTCCATCCAGTAAACCGTGGTAGCCTATTTTGCGCAAGTCTGTAAGGTTAAAGCTTTTGATTTCTCGCGCGCGCGGCGCACACACACACACGCACACACACACACACACACACACACACACAAACACACACGCGCGCGCACGCACAGGCACAGGCACAGGCACAAGCACACCAAGCGCATCAGAAAACACAGAGGCTTGCTGCAGTGGCTCGTACCTTTCACACAAGTGAACATCAGTGAAAAGATGAGATTCCAAAAAACAATTCCCGTCCTAATCCTCATCGTTTTGGCTTGAACAAAGTCCCCTCGGCCACATTTAATGCATCTCCTGTTGAAAACGTTCCGTAGTTCAATAGATCCGTCGTAGTATCCGTCTCTGTAAATCCCCTTCATGTTCACAACTAACACATGTAACCTATAGCCTGTGTTTTCTTTATGTTGGGTTAAAGTAGATCCCCTTTCCCTTCTCAGAGGAAAAACAGGCAGAACCGCCCGCCGCGCTGTGTCAGCTGATAAGAGAGAAGTGAGCAAGACTGAATTTTAGGATAGGACCACAGCAACCTGGACGAGGGCTCAACCATCTCTGCTGAGAGGGGCATCAAGTGTGAGCATCTCTGGTGGTGCGCTCTTGCATGTGCTGTTTAACAGCTTTCCTTTTGAATCCCTGTAAACCGGCGGAGGACGGAGGTGAGTCTAGCCTACAATTTGAATGCTGCCTTTATCGATCGGCGATTGAGCCACGCAGAGTGAGAGAGAAAAGGTGGCGGGGAGTGGGGGTGATGGTGTCGTGAGAGAGAGAGAGAGAGAGAGAGAGAGAGAGAGAGAGAGAGAGAGAGAGAGAGAGAGAGAGCGTCCTGTGTTAAGTATGTCGTAGTTGATGTGTAGCTAACAAATCATGAAGTGGGAACAGTGAGGTGGCAAGGAAGGAGGCCCGTCTTTATGGGAAGAATGTCAATTCTGAGAAATAAAAGAACTCTCTTAAGACAGCATGTGGTTTATATGTGTGTGTGTGTGTGTGTGTGTGTGTGTGTGTGTGTGTGTGTGTGTGTGTGTGTGTGTGTGTGTGTGAGGAGAGGGTGGGGGTGAGGGTGCTAGGAGGGAGTCAGACAGGCAGCACCCCGTCCCGAAACCTGATGAAAGAAATCCGCCTGGTACAGGCAATCCCACCATAACTCTGATTTTCATTTTGGAGATCGAGCGGAGCTGTTATTGGGAGTGATGGGACTGGGCAATTTGCAATGCAAAGATGGGATGATGACGGCGCAAAGCGCAGCTCAGCTGCAGTGGGGCTCTTCTGCCATCTAGCTTTGGAAGAGTCACCGACCTTTACTTTGAAACGGAGAGGAAAAGGGGAGACGTGTAGTGAGAGGCCGTGGTTGCACACAGAATGAACATCATTTGGTCTGTAACACGTTCAGATTCAGTTTTGTCAGTTGATTCTAATGTGTATGGCTTTAGTTCCCTTTTTCATTAACATTTTCTGTAGATTCTATTTTATTCTAAACTAAAGTTTCTACTTTCTGAGAGCAGCAACTTTGGAAAGAGCTTGGATATCAGGTGAGGTTTAAATCAATTATGCACATGGCTTCTGGTTTGAATATTGCCCACTTAATAATTGTCGCTGCAATGCCCTCCATAGAAATCAATATCCTTTGCCCTAGTATTGGCAAGATTTATTAGGGTGAAGTCTGCAGGGTGAGTTTATAAGGAAACCTAACAAATGAACCCTGAGCCTCTGTGGAGCTGAGGGGAAGCCAAAAAGAGGCTTCTCAGTAATTTACAGTATAAGAGCTGTCCTTGGTGCTGAAAACAAAGTCTTAAAACCTTGAAACCAGAGCATCTGCTTGTAATTGTGGCCACGTTTGTAAGAAAACTGGCTTATGCTTTCATTATCTCATTCCCCAACAGCAAATATTGTGCCTCAGAATAATTTACTATTCATTTATTCATTCTTGTATTTCAAACAGTTAATAATTGACAGATTGGATAAGAAAACAGACCCTTTGCCCCTCACCTACATTTCCACCCAAGTGCAAATCTGATGTCCGGATTATCATCTGTTTACATGTTTCTGTTCTGTGTCCAAGGTTAGTTGACTAGGCAGGATAAACCTCCCACCCATACCGCTGCTCTCCCATGGGAGGACAAATGGGAGAAAACATCTTGATCCTGCTCTAATCTCGTCTAATTATAAGGCAGCAGAGGGCAATGGGATTGTTGTCCTTTGGCCAAATATTCAGAAAACATAATTTAACTTTGGAGGCCAAACGGTGATATATATCACATTTATAATCGTAATGCCTTGAGGTTTATTTGTTTGTATTTTTTGTGCTGTAAAATGCTGTGGGACTTTATGGGCTTTTTATTTTGTGAATCACTTATTATTCTGTATTTATTGTGTCTTTGCCAGCTCAATGCAAAGTATTGTAGTGCTTTGTGAAAGTCTCATTTTACATGTTTCTGTGGACAGCTTGATATTAATCTATCTTATTCTATCCTTACAAACTGAATTGCTGCCACATGAGCGATAAATTTGTATCCTCGCTCCATTTCTCTGTGGAGTTGTTTATCTGAATGGTTTATGCAGCAGAGGCAAACCACTGTGTATCTGCCAGTGTGAAGTGGAAGGTCCCTTATTCCCTCCTGGCATCAGCATTCTTCAGGTGTCTACAGGCCCAGTGGAGGCTGCTGGGAATGGATTGAGGCACCAGGCAGCTTGTCTTTACCACTGTAATCGACAGGTGGGCCCAGGAGAGTGGGCTTCAGTTGTATTGATGCCTCTTGCCAGCTCTTGGTTGCTGCTTGATGAGCAATCAGACTGCCTCTTTCCTGATCCTCCTGCTGTTTTTGTGTGCATTTGTGTGTGTGTGTGTGTCTCCACATCTATGTAACAGTTCATACATGCCAAATTGAACATATATACTCTTGCATAGGCATACATGTGAGAGAGCATGGTTGAGCATTCAAACATTTCCATGCCTTTGAAAGGAATTTGTGTGTTGAATGTACTTTTTTATGTTAGCCACTGCATCAAAAATAACAGAACCAGTCAGCTCTGTTTTCCCCTAAGGGACTCAGGCTGTTGTACTGTTGCAGCATGTTCTGATTAGCAGTGACCATGTTTGAGAATAATAATAATAATTTATACTTTATTAATCCCACAAGGGGAAATTACAATGTTTTCACTCTGTTGTTATTACACACACGCTCAATACCTATACATGCACTAATGGAGCAATGCACATGTGTGAATAAAAGTGTCAGACTATTTGTGTATTTGTAACACGTGTACCTTTAAGGCATATACACTAAAATGTGTGTGTATGCCTGTTTCATGTAGATGCATGCCGTAAGCCTCGGCATACATCTAACTTGATAATATCTTCACACCTGGGTTACATTTTCTTTGTGTGTATGCCTGTTTGCGCGTACATGTGCAGTGATGCCGTACACCTCAGCATACATCTAAGTTGAAATCTTCACGCCTGGGTTATATTTGGTGTTTGTCTGTTTGTGTGCAGGGGTAAAGTGCAGCTGGTGGGGGGTTGATAGAGTAAGCACTGGGGTCGGATTAAATGGCTTGACTTCCCCAGAGGAATATGTCTAGATCTGGCCTCTCTCACATACTGCTACTAATCCACTGCTGGGTTCTGCTGCTCCATTGTTCTGGGTCTGCTACCTAGAGCTCCCACGGGGCACTGGGAAGGTGTGTGTGCAGGTGAAAAAAAGTAGAAGGGAGATGTCTGTGCACGTGAGTGGACTAATGTGTGATGAAGGGTATTAGGGGCATAAAAAGATGGAGTCCAAACAAATGTCCATTTACTATTGTAGGTTTTTGTTCATGCTTGTGTCTACACGTGAGTACTACTGAGTGCAGCACTTTATTTTCTAATAAATTCAGCCACCATGCTTGTGTGGGTAATCTCCTGGTTCATTCCAGTGCTTGGAGATGATGGCCTGTCAGTGAATAATGATTTGAAAGAGAAAAACTTTTAGAGGTGGGGTTTGAAACAGAGAAGTGCTTTTCTTTTTTTTCAGAATCACTAGCGGGGTGTAACATTGATCTTACAATTTCACAAAAGCGCACCCTCACACCTTATCCTGTAGCAGGTTACATGGCGATGTATACTGACAAAAACACGCATTGACAGTTTCACTGGATGGCAGGTAAGATCATCGTCAGCGCGATGCTAGCACTTTAGCTCAGGGCAACAGTGAATAAGTCATACGGCAAATGGTTCAGTCTGAATAAATATGGATAAAAAGAGACATCGAAAAGATCAAAACCATTTTTTAAATCCATTTTTAATCTAAGAAAAGCTTTATAAAATATGAATCGCACCATTTTTTGTCTTTCCCCCACATTATCCATTGCTAACACATGCATACATACACTTTCTCTGTTTCACCTCACTCTCCTCTTTCCTAAGTCTCACCACGTTTACCTTATTACTACATGTTCACCACACTCGGCTGTCTTTTGCTCCCTAGGTTCTATATAGGTTTCTATCAGATCCTTGCTGACTGTGCCTGCTCATGTGCTTTGTTCACACATCTGACATTAAACATTGTTAAACCTTTTATCTTCCGAGTCTGAAATAGTAGATGCAGAGAGAGGAGGGAAAGAAAGGGGGGAGAACAAGGTGTTAAGAGGAAAGGGTTAAAGGTATTCATTGAGGGATGTTGGCAAACCTAAAGGTGAGGGATAGAAAACAGATGTAAGTGAGAGGAAGACAGGGAAGGAAAAACAGGCAAAAGAAGGGCAGAGTGAGGATGAATGGAGGTGGTTGGCACTGAACAAAAAGAGAAAGAGACAAATAATAACAAGCAAACAAATAAATTTTAGGAGCACAGAAGCCAGAACAACAAGGACAATGTAATGGATAGTGAATAACTGGAAACCAAATAAATATGTTTATGGAAATCATTTGGGTAACACAAACCATATTTAGTATATGGGCCGGTAAGCTTGGAAGTGTTTCAGTATTTTTTTCATGTAAGATGGAAAATATTTCAGTGAATGCTCCACAAACAAAACAGGAAACTGTGTACTGTGTATATTTACGCTTAAAGGAACACGCCGACTTATTGGGAATTTAGCTTATTCACCCTAAGCCCCAGAGTTAGACAAGTCGATACATACCCTTCTCATCTCCGTGCGTGCTGTAAAGCTGTCTGACGGCTCCAGCGGCATCAGCCCATCACAGAACAGGCAGGTGAATGGTTCCAGTAATCCTACTGCTCCGAATAAGTGACAAAATAACGCCGCATGTTCCTATTTACATGTTGTGATTTGTAGAGTCACAGCGTGTACAAAAAACAACGTAACATGAGACACAGCCATCTTCTAACCGTAAACAAACCGGGAACTATATTCTCAGGCGGAAGAATATAGTACTTGGGCGCAGCAAGCCTGTCTGAGAATATAGTTCCCGGTTTGTTTACGGATAGAAGATGTCTGTATGTACAACGTTGTTTTTGTACTGCGCTGTACTCCATACATAACAACATGTAAATAAACATATTAATTATCCTGTCACTATTTACAATTCGGAGCAGTAGGCTGGTTGGAACCAGTTACCTGCAGGATCTGTCCTGGGCTAAGCTAATGCTGGTGAATAAGCTAAATTCCCAATAAATCGGCGTGTTCCTTTAAAGTGATGGTTCGGAGTAATTCACCCTAGGGTCCTTTGCACCATGACCTCGAGCCAAACACCCCCCCAGAAGCTTTTTTCACCTGGGTCTAACACTGGGCGAGTTAGCGTAGAGTAGCGTTAGCCACTGAGTAGCTTAGCGCGGGGCTAATGGACCCACGTTTGTATCTCTTAAATGACCCCACTAATGATGCCCGAAATGATACCAAAGGTCTACACTAGTATATATAGGTTATGCTCTCATAAAACGATGGATTGGAAAGTTTGTAAGTACAACAGAAGTTTATGAACACTTGCCTGCTCTCTTCAGCTCTCTGTTGCTGCTGCTGCTGCTGCTGCTGCTACCTGCAGTTAGACGAGTGCTTAGGGCCGTCTATAAATTACTACACCGAAAAGAGATACAACAAAAATATGTATTAATTTAATGATTAAATAAGGTAATGTCTCCAAACTTACCTCAATTATTACTTGTCTCCTGCTAGTTATATTACAGCACTTACTTTAAAAAATAATTAAAAAATATTTTTGTTGCATCTCTTTTCGGTGTTGTAATTTGTAGATGTCCCTAAGCACTCGTCTCACAGCAGCAACAACAACAGCAGAGAGCAGAAGCCAGCAGGCAAGTGTTATCTACATAAACTTCTGGTGTACTTACAAACTTTCCAATCCATCGTTTTATGAGTGCATAACCTATATATACTAGTGTAGACCTTTGGTATCATTTCGGGCATTATTAGTGGGGTCATTTAAGAGATACAAACATGGGTCCATTAGCCCCGCGCTAAGCTATTCAGCGGCTAACGCTGCTCTACGCTAACTCGCCCAGTGTTAGACCCAGGTGAAAAAAGCTTCTGGGGGGTGTTTGGCTCGAGGTCATGGTGCAAAGGACCCTAGGGTGAATTACTCCGAACCATCACTTTAAGGTCAAACAATTTAAAATGGGATAATTAACCAGATGGAAAGTGTTTCAATTCCAACAATAATTGGTGGGGAAAAAACAGTTGTTTGCCAAAGTGAATCCACTGCAGCATGCCCAACTTCAAAGATGGTCTCATCATATACTGAAATGTAGAATGAACAGTCTGGTGATACACAGACTTAATCATATGAATAAAAGATCAAAGGGAAGAATTGCTGATTGAGAGAGAGGAGGAGAAAAAAAAGCAAACGCTAGCTTTTTGATTCACTCCACTGAGGGCTGAAAAAACGAGTTAAACACCTTTTTTTGTTAGAGAAAAAAAAAGTAAAGAGGTTTTCTGACAGTCCACAAAATAATATGGTATTCATGACAGCCAAAGCTAATCACACTGTGAATTACCAGATTTACCTACACTGAATAAAGTGTTGCTATGGTTAAATAGCACCTTCACAACAATGCTACACTGCGCTCAACTTTTTGAGGCAGTAAAGATGGGCAATTTATACATCAACTGTACTAATTAAGCAGAGTTGTTTTAATGCATTTTTCCTTGTTACTCATATTACCAAACTCCCATCCCCACAGAGGAGAAAATTACACATTTGAATTATGCTAAAATAGCATCTGTATCTCTTCAGCACAACAACCACATTCTGTTACATCGTACTTCATTCAAAGTGACTGAAAGCTACATTATTTTTTACATGTTGTCAGTATTTCACTGCCAACCAGAAATCAATCCTTTTAGACCATCACTTTACAAAATGTAGAACATGTGCTGTGTGCTTGAGCACGCAGGAGTCATGTGTAAAAAAAAAAAAAAAGGCAGATTACTGGTTTAATTTTTTTGAGCTAGCAATACTTTCTGCAGAGCATGGTGCAAGGCTGAGGCAAATCAAGCACCCAGCTAAGCAGCTTAGCAAGTCCTATAACACTTAGTGTTGCTCCCAAGGTGAAATGCATGTCTGTCGGAGCAACTCACTACATTCCATGCAGGTCAATGACATACCCGAGGCTTTAGGCTCCAACCACTTCCTGTTTCAAGGGTATGCTGGTGCTGCTTTGTATACAATCTACGCACTACAGTATATTGCTCCTGAGCTTATTCCATCCCTCGCCTGTCATTGCCTTCATCTTACCAATCTTCACCGTGACTTAGCTACTGTGCGTTGTCAAGCAGGAATGAAAATAATCAATGGCTCAATTAAATTACACTACAAAAATGTGTTTATTGCCTTCAGCAAGCAACATGGTTTGATATTGCATCAGCTTATTTTGAACATGAATAACTCTGCCTACCATATTTTTTCATTAGATGAAATTAAAAGTGTACATATCCATGGGTAACAAATGTATGAAGGTGAAGTGGTCAAGAAGATGGTTAATATGGTAGTCGGCCAAGTTAAGATTTTATAATCAAGATCTCAAAGAACACTGTGCAAGAACACACGGTGCTAGGGTCTTTCTTCTATGTAGCCTACAGTATGACTTTGAACCACACAATGACACAAATGATCTTTGGCAGTGCACAGTGCACCTTCAAATTATTAATGTATGGACAACTTTAATTTATATTTAATTGAAAAAGTTTGACAAGGTGGGTAAACAAAATAAATAATAAAATGCTACAAAAAGTCAGTTTTTCTATTAAAAATGAAGCCCGGTTTGTTCAGAGGATTCTGTATGAGCTGAGCAGAGCTGAACATGGGTAGGTTGAGCTGGTGGGTTAAATGACTCACCACTTATATCTAAACAGACATTTATGTGATCATAAATTTAATCCATTTCCTGTACCTCTGATAGAAAAAAGCACATAGAGAACAAGGTAAAAGAGCCAGGTTACTGTAGATCAGATCATTTTATTTTTGCTTTGTCAGATGTTGTCCAAAGATAAAGAGCAAAATAATGCATTGAAATGGAATTGAGATACATGTGAGACTAAAGTATTATATTCAATATGAATTCATTAACTAATTCTGGAACAGATTTGCTGCGTGAAGCAGTTTCTAATGTTATGTAATCACATCCATATTCTAACATAATGAACTTAAGATAACAAATGTTTGCTCAAGTGGGATTTTTAGATGTCACAGAGCAGATGTATGATGATTTGATCAGAGGCGAGGAGTCAGTCTCCCTGATCTAGCATCAGATACATATTATGTAGGCTACATATACTGTCCACAACACAAACCTGTTGAATCAAGCTGTCTCTTGTTTTCAGCAGATTATGTAGGTATAAATTAGATAAATTTAGAAACTAAACTGGGACATTTTGCAAAGATACAAATCATCAGTGCCTTAAAACAGATGGCAGATGAACATGATCTGGTAAAATCGCCAAAAGACCAAAAAAGATTTGTGCATCTATTTCTTTATGTAGTATGGGAGAGTCTTACATGTTACTTCCATAAGATGTATGTTGCCTTATAAACATGGGCCATACTTCTCAAATTACTTTAAATGTATGTTTTTTGTGTTAGTTTGTGTTAGCAATTACTGCCTGAGGTGAATGCAGATTTATTTTGCTGTACTAGCATCAAATGTGAAAAGCGGATCCATTTACCCTGCTCTCCCCATATAGCTTTGAACATTAACACCTGTTTGTGTACTGTACTGTATGTGCGTTTATTGCATGGGAAATTGCGTTTCAAAGATAAGTTTTGGATTTGAAGCCTTACATTTGCATTTTACATGGTAGTGTTTAGATAATTTTTGTAAGCCAGGGTGAAGATCCCAGTCAAGATAACCAGATTAAGAGTACGCAACCAAGTTTAAGGAGTGCAAAGGTTGGGCCCTCTTGGTTCAAACAAAACCCGTGAAATGATAAAATGATACTGTTGGAATGAAATGGCAGGAAAAGAAATAGAATAAGTCCCGGAAAGAAAGACAGAGGGGATATTTTGAGAGAGCAATTAGAGTCAGTGGAGGAGAGAGGATATGATTCAGGAAGGAAGGTAAGACAAGTTTTCAGCCTGCAGTGCAAGACATACTTTATCACTCTTTTCCCCTCTAATGGGAAATTTGTAAAATCTTCTTTTGTCTAAGAACATTATTTTGGCCCCCTGTGTAAGATTAACTACACAGAAACACAAACACAATCAATAGAAGATACAGCTACAGTATGCTGCTGGGATTGTTTTTGGTTGTATTGAAATAGAGTTGACATTGATTGTGGAGTGTGATTGAATTCCATTTCAATGCAATTCAACCGGATGCTTTGAGATGTGTGCATTTTCATTTTGTCTTTGCCTCCCTACCAAATTGCAGCAATCAAGACCTGATATCCACGCTCCCAATGTGATTGCCCTTTAAAAGGCCAATTAGACTTGTTGTGTTTGTTGAATAAAAACATGTGTGGAGCTGCATGATATACTTGTTTTCGATTTCATCTTTGTCTAAGAGTCAAGAGAGTGTAGAAAGTGTAGAAAAAGTGTAGAAAAAGTTGTTGGCTCCAGCGTCACTGAGGCGTAAATCTTTTCAGTTACATATGAATAGGTGCTTTACTTGCAGGAAAAAAACAAATCAGGAAAAACTTTTAAAACTAACATTTTATACATTAAAGGAAGAAAAATGTCACATTTCTGAGAGCACACATAGTATGAGATTACTTAAACAGAGAAATAACGTAATTGAAAAAGAAAGAAGAAAAGAAAACTTGCTACATTTTTCTAAAAAGAAGAAACCAAGGAGAGCATTTACTGGTGTGAGTGTGAAAGAAAATGAGATTGTGAACCAAATATTCGTGCCTGATTGGATACGTGAAAGGCATGACGCAGCATACACAGAATAGGTTTTGCAGATGAATTTGCTGAATTTCAGGCTTGTTTTCCAGCCTGTGGTGCCCAGTGACTGGAATGGGTTTCAAACACTGTTCTTAAACTAGAAAAATCCATCCCTGTAGCAGCTTTAGGAAAATTCCCACTTTCATTTGGATCTCTTTCCCATCCACACAACCCTCCGCTGTTGCCCTAATTTAGCTTAACCTCTGTTTATGATCACTCTAGGCTGCCTTGGTTTTAAGCTTTTGGATTATGTTGTGCTTCAAACAAGATTCCCTCAAATCTCACAGAAAGAACGTAAGAAGTAATGTCTGTTTTTGTGTCTCCTCATTTCTTTTGCTTTCCTGTATTCATTGTTTTCCTGACTATTTTGTCTCTGGTTTTGCTCCTCAGTATCTGCGCTGGCCTACATATCTCTAGTGCCACAGTTCCTTTAGCTTCCTTCTGAATTTCTTCTTCGTAGTGCTATCACTGTGAATATATATTGTTTAACAAAGAAACTGAACCTCCCTCATCACTCCTACCAGCAAGACATTGCTGAAATGTCACCAACTGTAAAAAAAAAAAATGAATTGACTGTCTGAGTCAAATGATAGCTAGAAACTATTTTTCAAAGAATCTAAGATGGCACATGAAAAAAACATCACAATAACCTTTCTCTCTTTAACAGCAGTTCTGAAGGAGTATTTGAGTTACAAAATGAAACTGTCCAAGGATGTTGGATATCGACAAGTTTCTCAGGTAACCAGGAGAACAAAGACAGAGGTTTTTGAAAATAAGCTGTACAATATACACTCACCTAAAGGATTATTAGGAACACCTGTAAGATTTCTCGTTAATGCAATTATCTAATCAACCAATCACATGGCAGCTGCTTCAATGCATTTAGGGGTGTCGTCCAGGTCTAGACAATCTCCTGAACTCCAAACTGAATGTCAGAATGGGAAACAAAGGTGATCTAAGCAACTTTGAGTGTGGCATGGTTGTTGGTGCCAGATGGGCTGGTCTGAGTATTTCACAATCTGCTCAGTTACTGGGATTTTCACACACAACCATTTCTAGGGTTTACAAAGAATGGTCTGAAAAAGGAAAAACATCCAGGATGCTGCAGTCCTGGGGGGCAAAAATGCCTTGTTGATGCTAGAGGTCAGAGGAGAATGGGCTGACTGATTCCAGCTGATAGAAGATCAACTTTGACTCAAATAATCACTTGTTACAACCGAGGTATGCAGCAAAGCATTTGTGAAGCCACAACACGCACAACCTTGAGGCGGATGGGCTACACCAGCAGAAGACCCCACCAGGTACCACTCATCTCCACTAAAAATAGGTAAATGAGGCTACAAGTTGCACGAGCTCACCAAAATTGGACAGTTGAAGACTGGAAAAATGTTGCCTGGTCTGATGAGTCTCAATTTCTGTTGAGACATTCAGATGGTAGAGTCAGAATTAGGCGTAAACAGAAAGAGAACATGGATCCGTCATGCCTTGTTACCACTGTGCAGGCTGGTGGTGGTGGTGTAATGGTGTGGGGAATGTTTTCTTGGCACACTTTAGGCCCCTTAGTACCAATTGGGCATCATTTAAATGCCACAGCCTACCTGAGCATTGTTTCTGACCATGCCCATCCTTTTTTGACCACCATGTACCCATCCTCTGATGGCTACTTCCAGCAGGATAATGCACCATGTCACATAGCTCGAATCATTTCAAATTGGTTTCTTGAAGATGACAATGAGTTCACTGTACTAAAATGGCCCCCACAGTCACCAGATCTCAACCCAATAGAACATCTTTGGGATATGGTGGAACGGGAGCTTTGTGCCCTGGATGTGCATCCCACAAATCTCCATCAACTGCAAGATTCTATCCTATCAATATGGGCCAACATTT
This sequence comes from Perca fluviatilis, assembly GCF_010015445.1. Lineage (NCBI taxonomy): Eukaryota > Metazoa > Chordata > Actinopteri > Perciformes > Percidae > Perca > Perca fluviatilis. The sequence goes on along the minus strand of NC_053118.1, from coordinate 13,742,543 downwards.
CTAAAGAATGCTTCCAGCACCTTGTTGAATCAATGCCACAAAGAATTAAGGCAGTTCTGAAGGTGAAAGGGGGTCAAACACGGTATTAGTATGGTGTTCCTAATAATCCTTTAGGTGAGTGTATATAGCCTATAGAGCCAGATATAAATACACTGTGCATGGCTAGACAGAGGTCCTTTGTATGATTGCCTCATAACACTTGGATGTATGAAATTGTATGTTCCATCTGTAGTGTGGAGAATGTGGACTTCAGTATATTATTATGATCTATGTATAGGACAAACCAGCAGGAACTAAGAAGGAATACCATCTGACGATTTATGACCCCAAACCCCTCTGGGTGGCCAATATCCTGCCTTCCTTTGGCCATGCGCTTTCAAAATCACACACAGACACACACACACACTGTGAATAAAGAATCATAAGAAAATTATTTATCAATCAAAAATAAAATGTACTTTAATTTATATGTTATGCTGAACTAACATATGCTAATATTTAACATATAAAATATTGCTCATATGCTCATTATCTTTATTATGACTATTATTGCCACTGTTCATCACACCCCCAACCGGCCCCGTCAGACACCGCCTACCAAGAGTCTGGGTCTGCCGAGGTTTCTTCCTAAAAAGGAGTTTTTCCTCGCCACTGTCACAACAGCCACTGCTGCTCTTGGGGGAATTACTGGAATTGTTGGGGCTTTGTAAATTATAGAATGTGGTCTAGACCTACTCTATCTGTAAAGTGTCTCAAGATAACTCTTGTTATGATTTGATACCATAAATAAAATTTAATTGAATTGAATTGAATCATAACATGCTGATTTTGTAGCAGATACTGAAGATGGGGGATGCCGCCCCTTCCTCCCGTTCCTCCCGTTCCTCCCTTTTCCTCCCTTTCCTCCCTTTCCTCCCTCCTTTCCTCCCTTTCCTCTGGAATTCCTGATGATCACTAAAGAGTATTGATACTGACTTGCATTGATTCTAATTTCATTTAATTATATGTTGTTATTCAGTGGTGGATATCAAGTTTTTGGTACAGTTCTAGAGGTGATAGAGCCCAACTTTTAAATATGGAAGAATTAAAATATGTAAAGTAAACAATATTAATGTTAATTCTATAAAAAGGTAAGAATCAAACCCAAGAGTTCTACTACTGATGGGAGTGTTCAGCGGTTAGCACCAGTGTTATCTGATGCCTGACAGAAGACTGTAAAACTACAAGCAACCCACAGATCACTCTCTGCTCTTCCTCTTGCTCTTTGTCCGTGTTGCTCAATGGAATGGAATCTGCTGAAGCCCTGAGCTGCCTATAAAATGGCCTGGCATGTCGACTGTGGTGGAACGCCGCCCGCAATTCTGCTGCATTCCCGTGCTGCACAAATGTGCTGAAAGCTGAATCCAGGAACTTTGAAATAAAGCCACTTTGAAAGAGAAATACTTGGAAAGAAAGACCATCTGAATCTGGCAAAGATGTCACAATGACCCCACCCCAGCCAAAGGGGGATGAAAAGATGATCCAGCTGCCTACTGAGAGAGAGAGACAGATGGAGGAGATTGATTCAAACCGAATCGCCACAATGCCGACAATGTCTGAAAATGCCAAAATCTATTATTATTCCTAATTTATTCACAATTTTTTCTGTTGAGTAGTTTAGCTTTGAAGTTAGTAATAGAATAAACATTCCGTTTATAAAGAACTCGATCCTGTGATATGTGTGTATGAAATATTAGATCAACTGGGCCAAGAACTCCATAGCAAATCAACTCAAATAATGGGACTACATTTATTAATTGGCTATCAAATTTCCCTCCAAAGAGGGTGGTACCCCGAGGTGAATTGAATGTTGTCTTAAAGTCTGTTATTTCATATAAAACTAAATGAGTTGAGGGCAACCACTCTCCCTCACCGTTTTTACCAATTCATATGTTTACGATGCATAATTTTGAGTAATTATTTATCGTTACATATGCCATGCAGCAAGTTTACCGCTACACATCTCTGTTTTATTCTCCAGCTTCACTTGAACTACAAAATTCAACCAGTAAATCCTGTAGTTCTGAATTTATTTTAGTTGTAAAATCCTTGTCTAAAATCTATAACTGTGGCAAAACATCTGGACATGTTTACAAAGGAATTTATATTTGTACTGTGCACATAAACCTGAAGTGAGACAAAACGTTTCTAAATAATTTTTTTCTTCTCATAGAAACACAACTCAATACTTACACCTCACATTCATTACCGCATCTTAAATCCTACACTGGCCTATCTGTGAAATTCACAACTTGTTAGATTGTTGTAGGATTGGAAGACTGCTACGGTAAAACACTTTCACATATACATATCGCTACAAATGATACATACGTATCAGTGCCTGTTGGAGAAGAGTGAAAACCATTTCAGGACTCATTGATTGAGGAAAATATTGTGGTCTGTAATAAAATGAAAAATAGAATTAAAGCTGAGTTGGTCATGGAAAAACTTAATTCAAGACCACTTCTGTGCTGCTTTGAATTGATAGCAACTAAAATGTTTTATCAAGCTAATTTTTGGACAGCTGTAACTGAAGCAGCATGTTGTAACATTTTGGTGGGACACAGCAGGTTGGAGGATGGGTTTGTGTAGTTTGAGCAAGAGCCTTGATTGAGGTTAGATTTCCCCAGGATTGAACTCAGAGCTGCTATCTTAAAGGCAGCGGGCACCTCTCCTGTCTGTAAAGATTTGTTGATGCATGTGGAGATGAAGTGAGACAAGATGGGGAAACTGGATTTAAAGTCATGTGTAGGTACTGGGCGGAGGGAACAAATGGTGTAGTTACTGTGGAATTAGGTGCGATGGTCTTCAGGGCCAAGCTGTGACCTTAGTAAAAGGGTTGAAGTGGTGGGGGATCCAGCAGCTGGCACATTACTGATGTTATAATGCATAATGCAGGACCAGCAGTCTAAATTCTTAAATCAGCAGGGTTAATCAGGGTCTGTTTCTTACTGAGAGGAATGGTTTGAGGTTGCCTATATCACTGTTATTGTGTCCTGTGGAGTTTTCCTTTTAAGTGTTTACATGGTGTGTTACTCACCCAAACTCATTGTGGGTATCCTTAGGCTCTAACAAATGTTTTTAATACATTTCCTTCCTCAGAAAATGTTAGCAAAGTGAATTTTCTTCAGCATTTTAAATTCAGTTTTGTTTACATCCATGTTTACTAGCTAATCCTTCCCTGTTTTTGCTGGAACATTGCGGCATATCTTGGCACTTTACCAACACCTGTAGGTCAGTGGAATAGCGTCCCTAGAGATAGCATGGACACATTTCCCAACTAAATGTCCTTTCCCACAGAAGACATTTTGACTGTTTTTTGTAGGAAAGGTACAGGTGTTACTAATAACATTAACAATGACTCTGTCCTAGTGTAGCCTAGTAAGCCATGACAGAGTGACAATGAGCCAGCATGCACAATACCAGGACCCTGAAACTCAAGCAACTAAATGGAATTCAGCCATTATGAAATGTACTCTTCACAGCTGTGCTTTTTCTACTGTGACATGCCTTTGGCTAAAAATGTAAATGCACATACAGATTTGCTTTTACTGATTAGTTGGTTACGATTTGACAACATCTGAAATGGCTATAATATTCTTCCTCTTGTACAAACACAGGGTTTTCTTTAAAGAATAGAATAGTGGCACTGTACCTTTGTACTCTTTCAGCATAAAAAATCATATTTAAAAGGATTTTTAATCTCATAATCATAATAGTGCTATCATTCTTAATTTTAATGATACCCCTATGTGTGTTTAAAGTCTACTACTACATTTTAATTCTTAGTGCTGGGGTTTTGAGATATTGTGAGCCAAATCAAACTTTTTCTATGGACAACAAATGGACAATAACGTTTTTCCAGATCTGAATATTTTACTCTGAGTTAGACCTCACCCTGTGGTCCACCCACACATGTGTTTTTCTTTTTTACTTTTGCCTGATTGGGCCTGTGTTGGCATTTAAAGATTCTGCTTTATTGATACCTTCTATTTTATTTTTCGTTCAACATACTTATTCATATAATTCATGCGCTGCAGTCAGTCAAACTGTGACTTATAATGCCACTGTCCATTAGACTTAACAAAGAGAAAGCTAAATGTATTTTCTTAATGTGATGGTTATATTTAGTGGTGTTCTTGGAGCTGTTTCACTACCATCCACAACTACTTCAACTTCAACTTTATTGATGAGTGATTGAGTGGATATCCATGTGTTATTCTTTCTTTGATTATAATCAGTCATGCAGAGGAACGGTTGAACAGCATTTCAGGCAGCAGAGTAGGGTTTGGCCATTCTGCTCTCTCTCCCTTTCCTCTCCACCCTGCTCAAGCTCAACAACAGAATTCTCGAGTCTCTCTCTTTCTCTTCCTTACTTTCATCTCCCCCACATTTATATCTTATTCTCTCATTCAACTCTCTTTCTTCTTCTTCTTCTTCTTCTTCTTCTTCTTCTTCTTCTTCTTCTTCTTCTTCTTCTTCTTCTTCTTCTTCTTCTTCTTCTTCTCTCCTCAGGCCTCCTCTGTCTGTGGACCAGGTAATTTCCTCTGCATCCTCCTCTGGGCAAACGAGATGACCCGCTGCTTTCTAATTACCTCTGAACGCTCCTATTCTTCCACCATTATTCTATTAGTATCTACTACATAATAATCATCGGGGTTGAAATTGGATGTAAAAGCTTAGAGCAGAATGTATGAACAAGGATGCAGGACACAATTAAATGGCTTTGTAATGCAGTCAAGTTGGTGCTAAATAGGTGTGCTCAAATGGAAGAAGTATTAATGTTATTCAGAACAAGTGTAATTTCTATGCTGTAGTTATAAATAATGTATAATTGTTTTGTCTGTAGCTCACCAGTCAGGTTTATTATTAAAATGAATGTGGATTTTTAAGGAACAAAGTTTAAAAGCTATCAATTACATGGTCCTCCTTTTAGGGGCTGAAAACCTCCCACTCACCCTTCTGAGTGAGTGGGAGGTAACTAGACCTATATGGTCTAAAAATAAGGACGCATGTTACTGTTCCCCACAGCCTATATTGCCACATGCTTTAAGAGCCTTTAAGAGCTTGGACTTTGTTTTTGCCAAACTACAATTTCAAAGATCACTAATTTACAACAGTTATGATAGTTGCTGTCCTTTGTGACCATGCCAGTCCTTATAACCCTGCAACAGCAGATGTTATATGTCAAAATAAGAAGACTGTGAAGGACAGTGTATGATTTATGAATCCTAAGCCACACACGGCTTGCTTTGGTATACACTATACAGCTTCAGTAAGTAATTTTTACTTTAGGTATTTTACCAATTTTATTTATCTGATTTAATTGAAGCTCTCAGTCTATTATAAAAACACAAAGGTACCTGAAATTACATTTCTAGTTTTGGCCTCCGTGTCAGCCTGTTTAAATTTGCCCCCCTCTTTTTGGCTAATTTGCTTTGTTGTGTTCATCATGGTCACACATTGACCTTGAAGCTGGCTTTAGTGGAAGTTTTCATATAAGGTTACTCTGTGTGATTTCTTTATGCTGCACTTTCTAATAAACATTTAATCTTTGCCTACTCTCTGCACACACCTGTCCTCCCTAAAAGGAGGGCCCCTGTATTTGACTTTTAAGATTCCTACTTTTCTTCCAGATTAGTTTTTTCCTTGTTTTCAGTGAGGGCTGCAGATGTAATTTTTAACGGTTGTTTTCATTTATTGTTTTGTAATGAAAGGGCTGGTACTTTGAGATGGAAAACTATGGAAATAAACTTGATTTAACAAAATAATTTCTGGAGCACCATGGGTCAGTACATATACTCACATTGCACTGCAGCATGTCAAGTGTATGAATATTTTATATTTAGACCTGAACCCATTACACTTTCTGTGGCTACAATTACATGCATGCACAGTAATCAGACATATTCTGATTGACATCTTGTTCAGGTTAAGCTAAGCACCTGTACCTTTGAAATATGCCACTCTTGTCATGTATAAATTGTTTGAGATTATTAGTGTCCAGTGTAAATACCAGATACATAATTCACCAGCAAAAGCATCTAAAAGTGAAGCTTCTTTATTATATTTTTTAAATATTTTATTTTATAAATGCTTCTCTTTTTTTCTTTTTTTAAAGAAATTTGTTTTGGCCATTTATTCAATAGGACAGCTGAAGACATGAAAGGGGAGAGAGAGGGGGAACGACATGCAGCAAAGGGCCGCAGGTCGGAGTCAAACCCGGGCCCACTACGTTGAGTAGTAAACATCTATACATGGGCACCCACTCTATCAACTGAGCTATCTGGGTGCCCGACACCTTTCCATTCTAATATGTTCAATAAAGGGTCCCCAGATCTTAGAAAACTAGAGGTGGGCATTGGACAGAACATAGCAAATTTCTCCAAGGTATAGTCAAGAAACCATGTAATTTAGCCATTTTTAAAGTTTAACCCTTTTTGCTATGACTAGACATAACATGAAGGCTTTTAGAAGAGTCAAAGAGTAGGAGACCAGAGTCAAGGAGCAAGCCAATATCACTGTCAGGGATTAGCTCTCTGCTGGATATGTCGCTGTACAAATGACAAATATCCAAGAAACTCTTGAGCTTGGGGCAAGACCAGAAAAGATGGCCTAGAGACTGCCTGACAAAATTTCTAATTTGCAGATACAGAAAAAAGTGACCAAGAGGGAGATCAAATATCACCTGAAGTTGAATGAAACATGCGAAATGTAGAGATCCTTTATAGTGGAAAGTAGACATCTGACCAATGTGAAAAAAAAATATCCATCAAGCCTGTTTTAGAGCAGGGGTTGTGACATATAGGAGCATAAATGGACTCAACACGCAGAGGCTCTAATAGGGGATGGGGCATTACAAGACTCAATCTCAGGCTATCTTGGACGGAGGGTGCTCCTCTGCACACCTACAGCTGGAACATGATTCCAGAAAATCCAAGCTCTGGCATTAAAGGACCAATAATAATGTTGGAAGAGAGGAAGGCCCAGGCCACCTTCAGCTGTTGCCTTCTGTAACTGCGGCTTGTTGATAAAGGGCATAACAATGGGGTCTATTGTCCTGAATAAAGAGGACATGAGAAAAATGGGTATGTTTTGGAAAAGATAAATACATTTAGAAAGTGTTATCTTGTTAATAATATTAACATGCCCTATTACAGAAAGAGGGGGGAGTTTCCATTTAATATTTGGCAATATTAATCCAGAGATCAGTGGAGGGTGAATTATCAAGAAAGCTAGAATCGAGGCCATCAGACAGAGGTACGAACAAACTTTTTCCTAGTTGATTGTAAACCTGGAAAGCTGCCCAAAATTGTTTATCAGATTAAGTATAGAAGAGAGTGATGTCCTTTAGTCTGACAAAGTCAGGATCACATCATCCACGTACAGGCCAATGGTCAGATGACTAACAGAAATTACATACATTTCTAAAATTACAGAAATTAGGTTTGAGAGCTAGAGCAATGAGTGTAGGGGAGAGGCAGCAACTCGGTCTAGTTCCGCAGTGCAGCAAGAGACCTATCATGAATAGTCCAAACAGAGGATTTGGGACAAGCATAAAGCATTCTTAACAGAGTCAGGAAATTCTCACCAAAGCTACATTTTTGTAGGAGTATCAAACATGTATCTCCACTCGATTTGGTCAAAAGCCTGCTAAGCATCTAAAGAAATAAGAGCAGCTTTGGGCAGCATAGCAATAATCTTTTGATTGCAGTTTAGCAAGCTTAAAGGATGACAGGATGCAACATTAGTGTCATTCCTGTCGTTTTCCAAGAGAAGACAGATATGAGCATCCTACAAAGTATGAGCAATTTATAATCCAGAGTAAAATGGGGGCAATTATGTCTACATTCGTTGAGAGAGGGTCATGATAGGAAATCAGAAACTATATGTTGAACTGATTGCGTTTGAGAATAGTTTAGAGTCAACTAGAAAATAAGAAATTCTGGAAAAACTACCATGTACAGGAGAAAAAAAAGAATACTGTGTCTCTGAGAGGTGCTAAAGCTTTCAGATGTCGACTAAGTCCAGTAATTTCACAAGATTATTACGATCTGAGACGTATTTTAGTGGTGGGGATACTTTAGATGAAAATCTGTCCAATCAGGGGTTGAAATAGAAATTAAAATCTATAATTATATATATATATATATATATATATACAGTACAGGCCAAAAGTTTTTCATGACTATTTACATTGTAGATTCTCACTGAAGGCATCAAAACTATGAATGAACACATATGGAATTATGTACTTAACCAAAAAGTGTGAAATAACGGAAAACATGTCTTATATTTTAGATTCTTCAAAGTAGTCACCCTTTGATTTTTTATTAATAAGGGGAAAACTTCCACTAATTAACCCTGACAAAGCACACCTGTGAAGTGAAAACCATTTCAGGTGACTACCTCATGAAGATCATTGAGAGAACACCAAGGGTTTGCAGAGTTACAAATCCAAAGCCTCAGCAACAAACAAAGGTAGCGTGTGCTCCTCCACTATGTACTGTCTGTAGGATAACAGTTAACTGCACCTACAACAACATAATAATGATATGTAATAACTAGGTCATACACTTGAGGAGGTGTGTGTGTGTGTGTGTGTGTGTGTGTGTGTGTGTGTGTGTGTGTGTGTGTGTGTGTGTGTGTGTGTGTGTGTGTGTGTGTTGGGGCGTTGGGGGGGAGGTGGTTGATGATATGAGTACTGCAAAGCTTCTTCATTATTTCACTGACATTAATAGTAATAGAAAGGTGAAATAAAAGGTGAAAAAAATGTAAATCCAATGCTAAGAAAAAAAGCTAGACGTGCGTTGTTTTCTGTTGATATCAAAACAGAACACTGTCAGAGTTTTCACAGATGGTAAAATCCAAAAGCATGAGATTTACATTTAGTACTGCTCTGTGCCAGGCATCTAAACTGTGCTTCTTAGATTCAGAGTCTGAGCTTAGACAGTTTTATCGGGTGTTTCCTGTGGTAAGCCGACGGCAGGCAGTTATGTGTGCATGTAAATTTAGTCACTGCTGTTACCATACTGTTTGCTTTTAGTTACTATTGCATTATTCTTAAAACTGTATCAATAGCATTTACACCATTTTTTAGAACATGTGTCTCATGTTGCCTCGCATTACAAAGGCACACATACACAGAGGTCTCCTCCTACAGAGCAACTCATATAATAATAATCACATCTTATGGCACAGTTATTAGGCAGGCTGTGGTGTGATATGATGCAAGACAACTTCAAAACTAAACATGTAGAACAGGAATGTAGAGTAAGGTTTTTTTTTATACAGCATACGATTAGAATGTCACTGTGTGGATGTTAAACCAACATTCTGTTATTGTAATGTAACGAGGACGTCAGATTTCCATAGCACCATTGACGACATTTGTTGCCAGGTGGGAAGCCAGTGAGGGATCATATTTTCGTTGCTGCTCTACTGTTTTTAGTTGGGGGTGAGACCTGCAGGGATTAATGAATCTCCACACTTGTGACACCCGTGGATGATAAATGGAAGACATGGAAGATGAATCCAAACAGGTAGGCCCCATTTATTCCAATTAGAGCTGCTCACCTAGCACATACACTAATAAAGTTTCCCAACTTTTGCACAAACTTGCTACCGTGAGCACCTATAATGCGTGTGCATTCACTTTCTCCGTGCAGACCATCTGTCTGCAGGTGTGAAAATATTATCTTGACACAGCCTTTTAGCGGCCTTTAAATAAATATTAAAAGTACAACTATTTAATTTATTTAATAATTTCATTTAAATAACTAGAAATAAATATAAGTAAACTAAATATTGTCTGTTTCTTTAATAGTAGAAATAAGGAATATTGAATATTGTGCTGTAGGAAATAAGTCTAAAATGGAGTGAAAGCAAAACAATGGCACTTACTCAGCTAGTACTGAGCATGTCTGATGAACCTTTGCGGGCAACATTCAAGATTGAAAAAAACATCCCTAATAACAACGGTGAAATTGTACTGTAATAGATAACAATAATAACAAAAAAATAAAGTATTACGAGGTACATTTAAATGCCTTTAGATAATGACCTGTTAGAAGCGTCAGAAAACTCTTAATGCCACAGTAATCTGTTTATCTTTACCATAGCTATTAGGAATTGATCTGGACTCCCCTTAATCCTGTGTCACGGCTCGTCTCTACAGTCGCAACGCTGCAGGATGCTGGTAAAATAAGTTTGATGGATACCTCCAAGCTGTAATTTGTTCAGTCCAGGCTGTACATGCACCAAGTGATCCTCATTGTATACAGGGAGGGATTTGTCCAACAGCAGCAGCAGCAACACTTTTACTGTTTTACCGAATGCGCTACCTACAATAAACACTAAGCTAGGTTGCAAGCAAATAGACCCTCACCATGACTCACATTCACACAACCACAAGTGTACACACTCACAGTATTTGTCATTCACACCACATATGTTATTTTTCAATGTGCTCTTCTCTAATTAATTTATGTTATCCAGATTGATTATTTAGAATTACCATTAATTTATACTTAATGTTGTTATTGTATTTGCAGCTTCCTCAATCAGAATGTTGCATCAGAAAAATAATTTAGATTGTGACATTATTTACCAAGCAAGTTATTGGAATGACAAACCAAAGTGACGTAAAATATTAATACAATTAATACAATGCAGTGTGATGCTGAAAGCAGATGGGAAGGTTTTACCAATCAACAACTTACAAGACCGCTTGTCTTGCCCTCGGAAATGACATGATACATCTCAAGAAGCTTATCCTGAGATAACCAACAGAAAATACAATGATCATGAATGAATGAATTAGTTTTACAAGAACCATGTACTGTAGTAACTCCTACACCTGAGAGAGCTGAGGAGAACGCCATGGGGAAAAGACGTTGGAAGAGGTGTTAAAAAGAAATGGGAGTGGGAGACAGACGGACAAAGAGGGAGAGGAGAAAAAGCGCGAGAGAGCGACAGGCAGAGACAGAGCGATAGAAAGTGGGGATGTGAGAGCAAGCCTGTGGGAGAAGAAGCACCAGCAGAATTTCAAGTTGTGCCTATGGCATTGCTCTCACACCTTGACCTCTACTGTTCTTGCCTGGGAATATCTCAAGGCCTGCCAGACACTGTTCAGTGCTATTGTAATTCACTTTGGAGCTGGGAAATAAAAAGCAAAAGACAGTTTTTTTTATTTTATTTGTAGTCACAGTGGAGCAGATGAAAACACAGTTGTGTCCACTGTTGATAGAAAATGGACAAAAGATTCCTCCTGTGGTATTTTTACTGCAGCATTGACAAGAAGGTAGGAGGGATCTGCTCAGAAATGGACAATTTCCTCTCACTTCAACACATTAAAAGGAACGTTACACACATCTACCGGCACACAGACAACACTCAGTGGACTATTAATAGATATTGTTCCTCTTTGTGTTTGAGAGGAACTAGCACATATTCAGTGAGCCGCTGTCTCAAACAGTCCTCCTCTACCTGAGCTGGCAGGAGCAGATGCTTCATTGTACACAGAGAATCAGTGAAATAAATCTCCTCTGTAAATAGCTCCCAGACTCTGAGAGACAGATTATTGCTCAGATCAAAAGAGGACTTGTCTTCCGAGCCAAGCAACACCACCTCAAATATGCTCGTTAGTCTCAGGCAGTTAAGCCGAACATACATTGCACACAGTATAGATTAGTACTATAGATAAAGGCTTTGCAGGTGCTGAACAAACTCAGAACATGGCGTTTTGATTTAAAAAATTGACAAACAAGCAAGCTGCACTTGAATTAAATTTAAGCAATGGCTGTTAAAGCTGTAAAAGTATCATGGCAGTCTGATGGGCTGACAAACGCGTTACTACGAATAAATAAAGGCCTATTTAAAAAAAAAAAAATGAGGTTGTTGGAAGCATTCAACACCTGCCGTGGTTTACTGATGGATCACTTTGATTGAGTAGGTATAAACAAAGCAAGTCTTTTCTGAAATAACTGCTGCAGTGATTTTGAGAGAGATCATTATGAGAGGAAACACGCTTGTGGCAATCCTTTACTAAATTCCTCTGCCAGTGCTCACACAGTAAGCTAGCTCGTATAACAAAACACATCATGCCTGCAATTTCTGCATGGCAGTAGCTGTGGGACTTTGATGTTTAAACTGTTAAGACAACACACACACAGACACACACACACACACACACACACACACACACACGCTAATAAGCTGAACCAATCCACCATTACTGAGGCCCATTCTTCTAACGATTTTCTGATGGGTTCCTCTTCTTATTGCATATATTTTTGTACTAATAAAAATATGCTGAAGTTTAGAATTAATGATGCTCTGCACTACGTGGAACCCAAGAGAAAAGGTAAACAATGGTGTTTCCAACGACTTGATAATATACAGTAGGCTACAGTTTACATACAAAAACTATTTCCAATTTTTAAAAATACAATATGGATAATTTGGTTGTTAGAAGACTCATGAATGTGATCTTTTACCTAATCGAGCTTAGCATGTGCAAATGTGGAGAAAAAGTAAAGACCAACTTGCAGAAAGACAAAAACATGATCTTCCACCTTTCTGCTGTGGCTCTTGAAAGTTTGGTATAATGATGACTAATAATTGGAGTGAAGTAGCCAGAGAAGTGTTGTGAAAACCTGGGTGCCATCAAATGAATCATTTACATGAGAGGCTGTTGATGTCAGTATTATAATTATTATGACTATTGTTTTATTCTTGTTTGGTTTGGTTTTTGTCTGTCCTTTTCTATATATATATAGGCTATTTTTTTCCCGTCATGTCACTGCTGTTTTGTTTTTGCACCAATTAAAAAAAAAGAAGAAAAGAAGAAAAAAAGAAAGAGCACGTACCTGCTCACATACACCTCACTGATGTGACTTTCTGCTCACTTCCACTTCTTATAAGTGTCATTACTGTTAGCACATGCTGTTTTCAGACCATAGAAGCAACAATTGTATAACTCAGTATAAACCTGCTGCCTTTGAGTTATTAAAGGTGTTTCATCAAATGTGAAAAGGTATCAGATGTTATCAGAATTAGAATCAGAATTGCTTATATATGTACTGTATAAGGGTATCTTATTAAAAAATAGTAGATACATTTTAAGGGAATATACTACATCTCTTTCCTGTGTTGAAACATTGTAGATCTTCTCTGGTTAAAGGCCTGGTAATACCAGCATTGGAAACCACAAATATTTTTGCATATTGACAGTGTTGACCTTTAAGGAAATGAAGAGCCAGAGAGTCCAAAGTGGGGGAAGCTATCATAGCTCATTAGTTGTGTTGCACCAACCACTTTCATTTTACCAGCCTCCTCTGTCAGACTAAACACTGCTGCACAAGAGATGAGACAGGAATTGCAAATACATATAAATATACATGTTTTTAATGTGTGAACTGTCTCATTCGCAACTAGACAATTAGAACGCCATTAGCAAGCTTGTTAGCTTGGGAAAATTCCATCTTCAATACAATCTTTATGTAATAAAATTATGTATAATCTGAGAACAAAATACCACACAAGAGTTAGAGGCACAACGCAGATATCCCTTTGCAGCCTTTTTTCCGCCAGGTAAGAGGTCAAACGGTCCAGTCAGTCAAAAGGATTTTTCCAAAATCTGGCAACCCAAATAAGGTATTTAATGGCTTATTATTCTATAAAACTGTACTGAATATTAATTTACGGATGAAGTTACAATTTGTAAACCCTTTATAACAGGTTCCTTTTTCAAAGGTGGTATTATAAATACCTTATTCATGCCAACATTTACCAGTTAGGTTATTCCCATCTCCACCACTGAGCACTGCTCAGTCGGTGCACTGCCTCTAACTGTTGCCTGTTTACGATAGCTCTTGCACATCTGACCCACCAGCAAGCCCTGCTGGCAGGGTGTCAGGCCCCGACCTGAGCAAACATGCGACTACTGGTGCATATCTCTATCTTTGTGACAGCACCATTCATGACAGCCCGACTCCATCTTCCAATAAGGAACAATCAGCCCCTATCTCAATCCTGCCTGACTGTCTGTGGAGTCTCATCAGTGTGTCAATGGACTGTGCTGTTCCCACATGATTACAGGTGTGACCTTAGCCATCTCTGCCCAAGTATCAGGCAGTTATCGACTTTCCTCATCCAAACCATAATTGCATGATTCAGCAATGCCCTCAAGTGCAAACGCAGCAAGCTGTGTGACAATGAATATTTTTGCACTATCCTTGGTGCCAGCATGATGGTCTCACAGCAGGGATAGTGTCATCATCCAGCTAAAGCATTTGATTAAAGCCAGAATACGTCCAATTTGTTATTGACTCTGTTCACTTAAAGCACTTGAAATATTGAATTTCAAGCAAAGTCGGGGCTTCTGAGCATCAAATTATTCTGGCTGAGTTGTAGAGATGAGAAACATTGTGAAATATAATATATTTGACACATGCACAACAGCATAACTTGTGAGTATGTGATGAAATCCTGTGAAATGTATCATATCATCACAGGCCAGTGTTTTTAAGCACATGTATGAAAATGCCATCAAGTCAATATCCTTCAAGTGTTTAAGGCTACATCTCATGGCTGATGTTTGACATTTTCTCTTGCAAAGGGACTCGTAAGTAATGCTATTCAAGAAATTCTTAACTGCTGTGTGCTGCACCCACAATGTAGGCATAACTTTAACATTTTCAGAACTCACAAATGTCTCAAACAGCCTAACAAGACCAGATCTGATATGAACAAAGCCTGAGGAATATTAAGTTATTGCCTGGTCATTGTGAGCTGACCTCACACCTCAACACTCAAAACAAAGCCTATCATACTTAGCACTGCTTAAGGCGGTGCATTCAGAGGAAGATTTTGAGTATAAAATAACATTGGGATGGATATATTTATAGAATATGTAAATTATTGAGAATCCCATCTCCTGCCAGTGTCTGTGCCACCTTAATGGATGAAGTCAGTGGGTATGAGTTTAAGGACCTGTGCACTGCAACCTTTCACGTGTAAATTACAGCTCAGCTGTATGGAGCTGCAAGAAGTTTTATAAAAAGTAACAAAAGGTCTGCCAAATGGCATGAGGTGTGTTTTATTCACTAAGCTCCTGCGTGCAGTGTTATATCACGACAATGCTCTGCTGACAGTAAGCTGCTACAGTATTAAGAGCAACAATGCCGGCTGACAAATCTTTCATCCAACACTCAATATTTCCACACAACCAGGGAAAAACAAACTTGTTTAAAGACATTGTTAACCTAAAGCCATGCTATCACAGGCAACAGCTCTTTAAAAGCACAATATGCAAATACATTCCTGTGGCATAGGGTGAATAAAAGGTAGGGAACTTGGCTGGTGCCTTGTGGTGATCAAAGCATGACACAGACAGGGTGCACCGCTCCCCTGCAGGCCAAGTAAATTCACTATTAATGGCATATGCAATCAGTCCAAACCAGTCCCACTAAGAGCCTTTCATCAAGCATTTTATGGGACAAATGTCTGTGCACCCAGGCCCAGGCTGACTCTGATAAATAGTAGAGAACTTTCTCTGTACTTTAATAAGAGAAAGTAGAGATTTCTCCTGTGGTTCATTTTGCTCCAAGGTTCAGTAATGTCCTGTACATTACAGGAAAGCAGTATATTAATAAAGCAATAAGAGCCATTTCGGCTGGACTGAAGGCACGAGCCATAGGACCTCGAATCTCTGTCCCATCACTTTGTTGCTCTGGCACTGAGTGGTGAAGTTCCACCATTGGTCGGAGTGAGTGAGTGATGACATGAGTGTTGGTGTATCCCCATTGCCCTTTCAAAATGTATTGGCACGCCACAGGCTTTTACCTCCGCTATCGCCCATCAATCAGCTAAATAACTTCCTCCATACATGGGTGTTGTTGTTGTTGTTGTTGTTACTGCCACCCACTTCAACAGTTTTAATGCATGGGCTACATGCAGATAAATGGCACACCACTGCGTGCGTGCGTGCATCTGCCTGCTCCAATCTGTCGCTCTCTCTTCACAAATGACACAAATGTGTGGAACATGTATATTGCATTACATATCATTTAAGTGCATTCAACCATGACGGTACAAACTCAGAACAGCAATTATCACATGGAAGTACTTCAGCTTCAAAAAAGCCAAACTACAAAGTGCCACATGCAAGTGCAACATGTAAGTGCAAATTTTCATTTTTTTTTTTTATAACCATCATCTTGGTCACGGTGCAGTCGGAAAGAGATGTGTTTTTAGCCTGCGGGGAAAGATGTGTAGACTTTCAGCTGTCCTGATGTCAATTGGGAGCTCGTTCCACTATAGAAAAAACCCCAATCACAAACAGCAGTGATATGAGGATATTTCTAAATAAATGTAGTGGATGGGCAGGTTTTGTAATTCCTCGTGTGAAAATCAGGGGAATTGAAACTCCAGGAGAACAGCAGGTAGAGGGGCAGGAAATCATGATCATTTATCAGAATCAGATCATGTATATGATATAAAATCTGTCTTCTATATCGTTTATAATCGATTATCAGCACGTTTAGGGAATAGGTCTACATTTAGAAGAAAGGAGAAATCATCTTTAAAAAGAACCATCTGAAAGTGTTGCAAAAGGTGGTACTAAATGTACAGTGTAGGTTTCAGTTTAGACATGAATTAATGCTGCAGCTCATCAAGACTAACACTTTCTTTAAAGGGGTTTGCATAAGACGGACATGACACCGTCATAACTATGACATGAGACCTGTCATAAAGGAGTCTTTATGAATGTTATGACTAGCCATGTATCCATCCACAACCGGCTGCAACCGGCCATAAAATGAAGAAGAAGTTTTATTCATTTCCGGCACGTATTTCCGCTTTCTTTGCAGACATGGCTGGTGTCAACAAAGACAGTTATAAGTGGACAATAGAGGAGACGAGAGACTTTTGAAATTTAAATTGTGAGCGAAATATAACAGCTATTTTAAATAGCATTAACGTACATCTGCATCTGCATCATCATAGTGAGGTTTTGATAGCCTTGTTGTTGTCTTCTTATAGCTTGACATGTTGCTATCAGCTGGCACATGAGCACTATTACAACTTGTGCAATATTAATCATTTGGAGGTAGGCAACGCGATCCATTAGTATTATTATTATTATTATTATTATTATTATTATTATTATCGACTCCGACCTGCGGCCCTTTGCTGCATGTCATTCCCCCTCTCTCTCTCCCCTTTCACATCTTCATCTGTCCTGTTGAGTTAAAGGCCTAAAACGCCCCAAAAAAATAAAATAATAATTATTATTATTATTGTTTGGGTAGCCCTTGTTGCCACTGATGACCAGAAAAACAACTGTGAATAAGTGAAATAAAAAAAAAGCTTCAAGTACAGATATTTATTGGAGAAGCTGTAGGTAGTAGAATGTGTAGCTGCAATTTTAATTACAGTTATTAGTAATAGTTATTCACAGTTATAGTTAGTGAAGTGGAAGGGAGAAAAGTGCGGTACTTGTTTCTAGGTGTTATAAGAGCAGGTTACAGAGTTTTGCAGAATGGTTGAGGTTTCCAAAAGGAAAGAAAGTCAAAAATATTTTTTTGTTTAAATGACTATGAGTCAATGAAGTGTAGTCTATTGCAGAAAGATTGCCACTTGATAAGGACCAACAACTGAGCGTTATCTGGCATTATATGTGATAACAGAGAGATAACAGTAAAGAGCATCTTACCTTTCCATGGCAGCTTGTCTGCACACTCACATAGGAAATCACCATTACACAGCTTGTGGTGTATGATTATTCAGCAGTGGACCACAGACGGAAGTGAAAGCATTGATTGAGCATGCAGTGTGACCAGCTTTGAGCCATCAATAAAGCCTGCCAATCTTCTCTGTGATGGTTTGTTTATGGAAATTATACTTATAACTCAAAGTTGATATGGTAATATTGTAACACAGTTAAAGTTCAGTAAAAATCTGTGCTCACCATGAAGGATGCAAAATGAAGCAAGGAATTTTTGAAAATAAAAGGACCAAGGAGATGTCCGGGTTATTGATTTGGAGAGGGGAAAGAGACAGCAACAAATAATTACAAGTCATGGACTACACTTCCATACCTTGGCCTTTACATGGCTGCCTACTCATCTTGAAATTGTCCATAGCCCTGAGTTCACGCTGTTATTTGCCAGTCCCACTTTGAATTGCAGTGTCCCTGATGGTGCAGTGTTACACAGTCCTAAAGACAATTTGAAGGAAGAAAAAAGGAGAGTAACAAAACAGATGCATGCTTTACCTGAGTTACTCTTTTTCTGTGCAAGCTAACTGACTTCTTCAGGGAGAGCTCGGTGTCATATTTAAAGAACGTGAGCCCAGTTTTGTTATGATTCTTTCATAGTATTTCCTTGTGATTGTAGATATTTTTACAGGGAATTGTATGCCAAGACATTAATTGCTGACACAAAAAGACAGATAGAGAGCTGCACTGAGTGCTCACATTCACTCCACAGAGAGCAGCCTAAATATGCAGGTTGGGAGCACAGTAATCCAGATTTTTTGCACAAATACACACACACAGACTAAGCTTGCAGATTTATTCATGCACGCATGCACGCATGCACGCATGCACGCATGCACACACACACACACACACATATGCATGCACACACGCACGCATCTTCAAGTATCATTACTAGTTAGACTAGGATTCTAACCTTTTATATTATGCAAAAATTTAATTAAATATTTAAAAAACAAAAGTGGAGGATAATGTGGTCGACTGAGTGTTTATTCAACAGGGCAGAGATGCACCACTTCTGCTCTTTTCACTTGCTCCAACTTCTGCTGAGAGAGCCTTTGCAATTCGTGCAGAGTCAAAATAAAGCAGAGAACACACAAACCTCACAGCGCATCCTCATGAGATCATGATGGATGGGTGGATGTACCAAACCATTCATGTAGAATGGCACAAAGTATGTCCCATGATGCCACTTGTTGTTTCTGGTGCAACACTCTGAGATGGCTACTTCTTTTCAACACCTGCTCAAAATGAACAAAACCTTCTTCCTAAGCATCATGCAACATTTAAAGTTTACACAGAGCTACAGTAGCAGAAACCATAAATAAAGATGGAGCATAGGTTTGAGATCTTCCTGGAGTCTAACGGTAGCAAGTCAGAAGGTAAACTGCTTATCAAAATCAGACAGTGACTCAAGGAATAAGACAACAATTCTCCAGAGATGATGGGGAGACAGGAAGACGGCAGCAAGCAAAGGGAGCAGAGAGATGCTCTAAATTTAACAATGTCAAACAATGTCAGCAGCTGTTACTGCTAGATAGATAGATATATAGATAGATAGATAGATAGATAGATAGATAGATAGATAGATATAGATAGATAGATAGATAGATAGATGGATAGATGGATAAATGGATAGATAGATGGATATATGGATAGATAGATAGATAGATAGATAGACTTATACAAGTATATGTAAGACTGCAGCTGCAATACCAAATAAATGCAAAGTAATACCACCTTTTCTTAAAGGAACACGCCGACTTATTGGGAATTTAGCTTATTCACTGTAACCCCCAGAGTAAGACAAGTCGATACATACCCTTCTCATCTCCATGCGTGCTGTAACGCTGCAGCGTTACAGCAATGGCTCCAGCATTAGCTTAGCCTAGCACAGATCCTGCAGGTAACTGGTTCCAACTAGCCTACTGCTCCGAATTGTGACAAAAGTGACCAAATAACGCGTACATGTTCCTATTTACATGTTGTGATTTGTAAGAGTCACGCGTGTACAAAAACAACGTAACATGAGACACAGCCATCTTCTATCCGTAAAAAACTGCGGAACTATATTCTCAGACAGGCTTGCTGCGAGCATATCACTCCGCCCAAGTACTATATTCTTCCGCCTGAGAATATAGTTCCCGGTTTGTTTACGGTTAGAAGATGGCTGTGTCTCGTTACGTTGTTTTGACACGGTAGTGACTCTACAAATCACAACATGTAAATATAACATGATGTTGGTGTTATTTTGTCACTTATTCGGAGCAGTAGGATTACTGGAACCATTCACCTGCCTGTTCTGTGATGGGCTGATGCCGCTGGAGCCGACAGACAGCTTTACAGCACGCATGGAGATGAGAAGGGTATGTATCGACTTGTCTAACTCTGGGGGTTACGGTGAATAAGCTAAATTCCCAATAAGTCGGCGTGTTCCTTTAATAATTTGGCCTTTTAAAGGTCAAAGTCAATGTGCAACAATGATCTTTTGTGGTACAAAGCCAGAACAAATTATCTTAGTGCCAACATCTAAATTGGTTAGTGGCATACTCAAGCTTCAGGGTGCCACACAGGCTTTAACTACACAAAGTAAAAGGTGTGAGCAGAAGGAACAATTGCTCCTGCCCACAGCTAACATTTTGAAAAAAGACATCCAGTCATCGAGAACAAAACACACACAAGGACAGGGCTTAATTAAATAAAAACAAACAAAAAACACAGCCATGCTATAATTTCCCTCTAATGCTCAACCCTATGATGGACTGCTGCCGTTTACAGATGTGACCACAATGAAAATGACTGTAATCAAGTTCAGATTACTGCCGATTTGTGCATTTTGTAATTGAAAAGAAACCTCAAATTGCTATAATAGCCCTATCACTGAATGGCCATTATCCATATACCGCTCTGTAATCCTAGTTGCCATTTGATGTGTGTGGAAAACATTATTCTGGCTAGATATTGCTTTGGTGTGGGTGCCCTTTAGAAAAACATAACAAGCAAGGTGTGAATGACGATTTCAAATTATGTTATTTGTTGCTATTCAGCATCAACAGTCAAAAAAATGACCCCCAGAGCAACATCTACAGTAGAGGTGCCTTTAAAATGTAATGAGAGCAGAGGGCAGACAATTACTGTTCTTCAGTCAAAAGTCACCTGAAACAAGTGCTTCAAATGACCTCTTAAAGAGTTTAAATCTCTCCCAGGGTCATGTTGCTCTCCGAGCCCTTTTGCATTTGGCGGGTTATGCTTTCATCTTGGGTTTTAACTTGTGTCCCTGAGAGCATCTGCACTTATTGTTTTGGAAGAGTTTGACTTTTTGGAATGAACCTTGTCCCCTATGAAATATTCACAAGGGAAAGAACAAAAAGACCACAGATGTTTTGAACTGGGAAAAAAAAATCTACTCACACCCCTCAACACAGGGTTTCATCATTTGTCTTGGATGTTTGTTTTAGTTTTTTTTTACATTTCTTTCTTCAACGAGCAAAACTCAAATGAACAGAGAGTGATGAGTGATGGTAAGGAACACAAATCAAAAGGGTTAGGAAGTGATACTTCCTTGCTGGGTTTGATAAGTGTTGATATATCACAGTCATTAGTTTGCCTTGTAATGCAAAGCAGAGCTCAGTGCATTTTCCCCCAGCCAAAAACCTCTGCTCTGTCCAATATACCTGGACTGATAGGAACAGTGGATCTCTATTATCCTGAGTATCTATTTCCCTGAGGAGCTATTACAGTCGTTAGCCTTATCTTATCTTTAAACAAGGGGAACTAAATGGCGCTCCCTCTAGCTCTATTCAACCTGAGAGGAGGAAACTTCAGCTCTGTGTTGAGACGACTTCAGTCACCAGAGACAGGGCTGGTGTGAGTAAGCCTGGGGCACCTGGCCTGTCTGGCCCACTGTGGCTGGAGAAAAGAGATGACTTTTAGTATAGCGTATTAGGGCTGAGTCATAATGGGCAGCGCAGTGGAAGGATTACAGGGGAACACAGAGCTTAGCCACGTCTTTCTCTGGGCATAATGAAATGTATCCACCTACCAGCCTAATTACCACTGAGTCCGGCTGCTGGAGTCACACTTCCTCTCATACAGTAGCAGTCCACTGCAGTGTAGATCATGTCTCAATTCTGCGCCAAAGTATGTACATATATCATATTATTACAACATGTGGGCTACTATCTATTCTTTCAGCCTTGATTCTGATTGCATGTTTCAGAAACTTACAGTAGTATTGCACTTTCATACAGTTGTGTGACTTAAAAGAGACAGATTTTCAAAAAGAATATGAGATTGATTCAGGAAGGGCCGAGATACCCTGATCTTTAGTCCTAGTGTGTTCCCTAGTTTCTTAAAATGAAACTGAATGGTATCTTTCATCAGACCTTCTGTGAGTGGTTAAAGCCATTTCATCAAAACAAACAAACTCAAACGCAGTTAGTAAAACAGGCTTTCCATTAAAAACATGCTCAAGCTGAAATTGTGATGTCATGTTGAGTACTTTTCTGAGACTTGGTAAAACTCCTCATCTATACAGCTATTTCCACAGGCCATGTAGTACTCCCCATGTCTATTGACTTTCATGTGTAAATGTGTGAGGGACCCTGCATTAGTTCATATTTTTCGCCACATGGGGGAAGTGAAACAGGCTGTACTTATGTTGTTGTACTTTTAGCGAACGTGTAGACATAAGACATAAGAAGCTTTATTGTCATTGCACCACTGTCTTACAGTATAACAACAAATGTATGTTGTAATACTGTAAGCAAACAGTTGCCTACTTACACATGCAGCAGATGCAGAGCAATATACACATTTATTTATTCATGTTTCTGGCCACCTGGCAATTTTACAATTACAATTATGCAATATTCACTCTCCTTTTAGATCTGTTTTTGGTCTCCACCAACTTCTGAGGGGAAATATCGGACTCTATCAAAGTGTGGGGTCGGGGTGTCCTCTCCTAGGGTTACTTGCATTGTGATACACTTTTATGCACCAATTTATGGTGGGAATACCTTTATTTATCCTATGAGAAGGAAAACCCAGATGGCATTCAAAATATATAGAAAATATAATGGAATATAAAGCAGTAAGGGGGCTTTCACATCAGGGACCTAAGCCTGGATCACAAAAGTTTGTCTTAAATGTGCGGTGAAAGGGGTATACTGCTGTTAGTTTAGGCGGAGCATTTTGGCCCAATCACTACGCACTCAGCAGGTCAATGAAAGATGATAAAAGTCTTAGTTTAGTTTGCTGCCACATTACTCAACCCTGTATTTGGGAGTACAAATATCTGAAGTGAAAGTTCTCTCACAAAACTGTGTTGTTGCGTATCATTGCACATTTTTAAGTGGGTATATGGAACTCCTGGAGATTTCTTAGTGGGTATGCTGTGTATACCTGCGTATTATATAGACTACACCACTGGATGGGAGCACTTTCACTCATGCACAAACTCCAATTCTTGGTAGAATGAAATGTTAAGCACAAAGAAAGAAACATCTGCATGAATGACTCTGACATTAAATGCAAACAGAAACCAAATAACACAATACACATTTATTTCAAATGAGAAGCTCTAGGTCAAGTTGAAATCAGGTTTGAGTTGTAGCCAGTTAAACTCTTCTGTTCACTTACTCCGCTCCATCCTTCAGTACCTTGGCAGGTTAGGATAGCATAGTGCCACAGGGTATGAATAAACCCTTAGGCCATCATCTGTAGCCCCCTCAGTGCTGTCAGAGGTGGCACTTGTGACTGGTTAAACCAAAGTAATGAGATGTCAGAGGCTTTGACATTTGTGTGTGGAAAATGGAGTGGTTTTAAAGGAGTTACAGTGCTCGCTGCAGTTACCAATAGAAAGAGCCAGAGACTATTTTCTTCATAGCAAGATTGTGTCAGTATGAAAGCAAAATACAAGAGGTAATCATGGCTTTGGTGACTCGCCAATGAACTATATTCTCCTTTCAACATGTGCAGCAAGTGGGAAGTTCATTTGAATAATCTTAAATCAACACTGTTAACATTTCGCCCCCCCAAAAAATCCTAATTTTGTATTGCCTCTGACTCACCATCTGGATCAGTGAATGCATTTTGTGTTGGTGTAGAAATGGCACACAGCTATACATTTGGCAACACGCTCATCTTTTTAGGCTATTTGTACACCACTGTCTTCATCTTTGCTCTGAGCCAAGCATTAGCAACACCTTTAACGACTAAACAAATGCAGTGATAACAGCAGTATGCATTGCTAAATCGCATCGGAACAATTAACTACTGCACTCTGACAAAGACTCATTTGCACACAGGCCCACACACAAGCGCGAGCGACCGATGTAATGGGCAAACATCAAAGAAGCAACGTGGAAATAGAAATGGTTGGGCAGCAGCAGTTTGAGCTGAGCCACAAGGTGAGGGACAGAGTGAGACTAATGCAATGGGACGTGCTAAATGTGAGCTAAAGCACCGGCAGGATGTGGAGCAAGAGGGCTTCAAAGCGGGGTGTGGGGGGTTGAGCAGTGGTGGCTCTAATCCAGACTGACATTGTGTGAACTACAGTTACTAAACCACACATTAGCATGGAGCCCATTCACTCACTTCAGAGGATGATCTTATCCCCTTAGACAGGCTGAAATACACAGGGAGAGACAGCACCCAATATTTTAATATTTATTGTTAACCATTTAATGCACTGTTTCATGGGGGGGGGGGATGATCTGTAATGCCTAGTTCACATTAGTTGTGATGGAATTTTTTTAACTGAAATGTCCAGTGTCAGTTGCTCTAAGTAGATTAGGTTATTGTTCTCTTTGCTAAGGCAAAATGGAGGAAGCTAGCAAGCAGTGCATACCGTAATGTATAATTGTCACCTGGGGTGTAATGCTGCTGGGGAGCACCGGAACGACGCTCCATCAGTTTTTTTCTCCAAGTAATGAAATATTGTCAGTTCGCATAATCCGGTTGAAATTTATATTTTTTAAGCATTTGAAGATCCAATAATCACTTAAGCATATGTAATGCAAGAGAGACAATAAAAAAAAATGGAATGGTCAAAGCTGTCATATCAACATTCAAGGTGTTTTGATTGATTTACGACGTCAACTCATGCATTGAGTAACATGCAAGAAAACATTCCACCTTAAAAGTTGCCAGCAGCTGTCGGCAGTAGTCTTTGAGTTTTTTCTCAGTCTATAGCTAGTTAACTGATGGAAAGGCAGCATGCGCGCGTCATAGATGCTTTCCGGTACTTAAACAAATAGCACTACACCCCTGATTGTCCCACCAAACCGCCTGAGAAGACTCTTTACTGCATTAGTTAATGTTTTTGGCGACATGGGGGCAGCCAAACAGGCTGTAAGCACAACTTTGACATATTGTCCCCTTGTTGTTAACGAACGTGTAAGCAAACAGTTGCCTACAAATACATCCTGCAACATTATAATTTAATTTAAGTCCAATATTCACTCTTCTTTTAGATTTATCTTTGGTCTCCACCAAATGGAAATGTCTCTTAAGCCACTAAATGCTACAATAGGTTCACCAACTAACTGTGTCGGTCTAACACCAAACCGCCGGAGAAGTAATGTGTGTGGAAGTGGAGCAGTTATGCACTCTCTTCTTGTGTTGTGTCATGAATGAGGCCCAAAAAGGCAAATCATGTAACAGTAACAATAAATTAAATAAATTGTGGTAATGGAAAGTAAGTGGAATCCTGAACCCTGTTACAAAAGCACTTTGGATTCAATACCAACAATAAATTAAAATAAATAAATTAAAATGTTTTTAAAAGGTTGACACTGTAGTTTTAAACAAAAATGTAGTAGCAAGAGCAAACACTACATTTGTCTTCAGCTGTGAATTAATAACATTTTTATTTATATTTATGTGTAATTTACAAATTGTAGTGTTCATCATGATGAAGACAATGTCACCCAGTGCAAAACACATTTTGCACTGGGTTGTGCAAGGATTTTAGGTTTTCGTATTTTGACAGGAATGGAGCTCTATGGCACAGAGGACTAACCTACAGTATATCAGGCTTTGGCTTTAATACTTGTTAGTAGGAACCGTTCATTGTTGGTTTTGATCTTTTCATGAGGGTTTGTTAACACTAAGAAAAATAAAGAATCCCCCCAGCCTTGTCCTTTAAAACTAAAATGGTAAGCCCATAGATGTTGAGCACAACCGGCAGGCTTGGCTTTTGTTCAGTCCAGTCTTATTCAGGCCAGTGCTAACCTGACGTGTGGGAACACCCAAGGTCCCAACCTGTTCACACACAATCTGCAGTGGCACAATCCCATTACTCAGCCTGTTATTGGCCCCTTTCACACAGTGCAGTACAGCACTGGATCAGTCAGCCACAGCCATCCTTGCTCCCTCTCTGGGGAATAGACTGGCTGCTTGATTTTCTAAGGTGCTCGTCTCACACTCTCCCCTCCGTAACCCTTCATTGTCCTCAGTCCTCCATGCTCGCCGTCTATCTTCCCTCGATGTCTACCTCCCTACTTCCTCGCTCATTCTCTCCCCTCCTCCGTTGCCCTTGCTCCACCTCAGTATCCCTCGTCCCGTCTCTCCTTCTCTCTCGCTGCTTGCCACGGTCCCGGCTCTTTCTCTGGACAACAGAAAACCTTATTTAGCAGTCTGCTCAGCAAAGCCATGGCAAAGCTGCCAATTCACCTGCTTAGATTGCTGTATTCTCTACCCTGTCTCCAAAACCCATTGCAATTACAATCCCCGCATAAGTAAATGCACCTGGTACACAGCCATGTCTGATCAGCATCCTGTGAATGCTTTATTCTACATGGTTACACTACCAAAAAAACAAAACACTGATTTTTAAATGTAAAAGCCATTACCTGATCTTGGTTATTGAATCTCTGTGTGAAAGAAGAGTGCACATTAGAAGAAAGCAAGATCCCTGGTCAACATTTGAATGCCTGAGTGTTAGTGTCAGATTATACCCCCTTTGTAATGCTATGCTGTGCTTTGCTTTGAAACCATTCAAGGCAGATGTGGAACAATCTTTGATTCATCCAAGCAAGGGCCACCCAATGTCACGCATGTTTGCTTCACCAGATACATTTTTGTTGCACTGAATGACAATGTTTCTATATTTTGAAAAATTGCCATTTTAACAGAACAGTGTGCAAAGTTTGTAAGACTAAAGTTTTCAGTTTATTTTTTTTATGCGACTCTATTGATTATGAGTCTGAACTGATGGGGGGGTATGAAAGGAGTAAGCCTATAAAATGGAAGAAAAACGTTGTAAGAGAATCACCGAACACCATAATGAATTCATGAGTTGACTTACAATAGCTACAGGTAGAACGTCACAGAGCTGCTTGTCTGCAGTGAAGATCTTATCCACTCTTCTGACTGATACTGTACCAGCTGACATGAGATGCATACTTTATGTCCTTTATTCTTGTCTATGTGCAGTGTAAGAGTGTCTAGATTTATTCCCAAACTCTGTTTCTGTAAAACAGCACCAAGGTTTGTGAGGAACTGCATTGCAGCCATATAACGTGAGACAATTTAGCTATAAAATAGAAAAAAATAGTTGAGGATATTTTTACAGGTGGGATTGATCTCACAAAATTTGACTTTGAGATCCAACCAGATTCAATGAATAATTGAAGGCGGCTGAGAAGAATTCTAATCTCACAGTGGTAGAAAAGGTGTTGAACATGAATGCCAGTTGATTGTAGGATTCAAAACCTTTCACAGCAAGCAGCTGCTTGTAATGCGTCAACAGGTTGAAAAGAACCTGCCCACAGAATGTTTAACAAGCTTGACCACAGCAAGCAGGATGGAGTTTTACTCAACTTGCGAAAAACGTTGTTGTAAAAAAAGGTCTCAAATGTACTCAGATAGGTTTACAAATGAGGTCATACAAAAGTTTATGTTATATACAGATAAAGAAAATGACAATATTAGGGTGTGTATGTGGTAAACACTGAACTAATACAGAGTTATTGATGAGTGACAGAATGTGTCTTTATACAAAACAGGGTTTGGGTTTAAATTCAATGAAAAAGACTAGGGTGTCTGTCTTGATCCAGAGGACATGGAGTGCATGCAGAATGCGAAGATTATGCCACGGTTAATTAAACTAGAAAAGTTTTATCATAATGGCTGTGCTAATTTTCCACCTGTGACTTTGGCCTATGTGTTCTTAATTTGCTCTTTATGTTCTTAATCTTAAATTAGCCTGCTTGAGTATTTTAAAAAAAAAACATATGAGATTAGTTTTGACCTGAGCACTTCCACATTAAATTCCAATATGTATTATTTGATTAAGGAGCCTCTAGCCATGTATAACGGCTGGTTTTGGAGCTCCTTGGTGTCAATCACAACAGGGAAATGTCAGAAACTTGTCAGGAAATGCTTTAATAAACTATGAGCAGAAGATTAATAAGTATTAGAGTGTTAGGAGCCTTGTTCTGAAGAGCACGATCATTGCATTCTTTTATTTTCAACAACTGCAGATGCATTTGTTTAAACATAAGGATGTTGGGTAGATTTATCTGACTGTTATATCACTTTAACTAACTCTCCATACTCAGGACGATAAAAGCTAATTTACAGCATCTCAACAAGGCTGCTAACAGCCAACAATATAACAAATATGCTTCACACTCTTAAAAGCTTGTTACCAACATGTCAGAGAAAAGAAAAGGACCTTTAAATACTCTGTGATACATTTCATTTGCCTAAGGGAAAGAAACCCACTAATGTGCTCTGCAATAATGTGATGAGAGGAGAAACACTGTATGCAGACAGTGCATGGGTTTTCTGTGTGTGTGTGTGTGTGTGTGTGTGTGTGTGTGTGTGTGTGTGTGTGTGTGTGTGTGTGTGTGTGTGTGTGTGTGTGTGTGTGAACTGTCTGAGCAATTTGAGTCTGTCTTTATCGTCTGCTGTGATACCAAGCTGACCTTCACAGGGCTTGCTGGGAAACTGTGCAAATAGCTTGGGGCAACAGTCATCAGGATGCACACAAATTACAAAGTCTGCGATTTCATTAGACTGTTTGTCGACCGGCCCTCGGAGGACAGAGACTCACCCAAAAGTAAAGTTAAACAAAAACCCTCCACAACGTCCATTTTAAAATTCCAAAACTTTTGGCTAAACTCTTTAAAAATGAAAGGCCCTGAAAAGTTATTTTCTCAATCAGCTTCTTGTTATCAGTGGTGGAGAAAGGATTCCGATCTTTTACCACCACTACTAAGTTAAAGTACTAATACCACACTTTGAAAATACTCTGAGTGGGGAAAAAGTGATTTCATGTACTTCAATGCACCTATCAGGATTAAGCAACATTAGAATCAAAAGCGATGACAGTTATGTGATTGTTTGCTTATGTTACCATGCAGGCCACTGTCAATCAAATCTGTTAACTGTTAAAGTCTTAATCAATTATACCTCACAATGCTTTTTGAACTTTCACTTTGAGTATTGTTTTGTAAATCATGGCTATTTAATATTATAAAGAAATACTTAAAGCTATAGAGCGTAGTTTCTGTCGCCACCATGAGGAATTCTAAGTAATTACAAAACTGTTGGCGCGTCCACATGATACAAGCCTTCCGTGATCGCGCACAACACAGTCTTCTGAACATAGCCATACTGAGAAATACAGAGAGCGTTGTGGCACTGATAGTCTTAAGTGGCTTTGTAGCAACTCATTTGGCAATGGCTTAAATGTAACAGAGGTTTATATTTCTCCATTGGTTTGGCTCATTTCTTGAAACAGAAATGACATTCTCAAAACAACATGGACAAATCTCCAAACCACTTGGCAATTGTTCACAACAGAATTTAATTTCTCATTAATTTCATCAAATTGCAAATGTATTAGTACATGTCTCAATGTCTCAGTACGTCTTTGCAAATTATTAAGTACAGGTAGCCTACATTTACAAAGTAAATACAAGTACAATTTCCAAGTGAATAGATCTTGTTGATCTAAACTGATTGTTGATTCTAAGTCTAATGGTTGTTCTCTCCAAAACATGTCAGCGTCATTTCATTGTATAAGTCATCACATGCACAATAGTCTGTTCAATTGTCAAAATTAGTCAAGAACATAATATTGACCTTAGAATATTGAAAAATTGATTACAGC
This sequence comes from Perca fluviatilis, assembly GCF_010015445.1. Classification (NCBI taxonomy): domain Eukaryota; kingdom Metazoa; phylum Chordata; class Actinopteri; order Perciformes; family Percidae; genus Perca; species Perca fluviatilis. The sequence goes on along the minus strand of NC_053118.1, from coordinate 13,712,598 downwards.
AATTGACAGCCAGGTGAAACTATAACTTGACTAACAAAAGAGGCATTTCACACATCTCAGATGACCAATCAAACAGTATGTTTAGTTACCTGACAGGTGCTGTCCATGATTGTGAATGCTGCCAAACACATACTGTATATATAGAGCTTGACCATGCAGGACCAGTACAATGTCTGAACATGGAGGCACCTGGCCAAGTAAATGAACAAGGGCAACTGCCTGCTCAAGGAAGAGGAAGACGAAGAGGAGGAGGAGTAAGGGTGCGTGGTGGAATAGGGGGAAGAGGCCGAGGAGCACGAAGACACTATGCTGTCCCGGATGAAATTCGGGCCACAATTATAGACCATGTCATCAACCATGGCCTCACAATGGCGGAGGCAGGTCGCCGAGTGCAGCCTAATGTGCCTCGCTCTACAGTCTCCTCCATCATCCAAACCTTTCGCAGGGAAAACAGGTATGCAGTCAGTCAATGATGGAATTATATGTTGTATAGGACAGGACACTGTGCATAGAGCAAGAAATATATTTATTTACTCATTTACCTATTCATTTAGTGTGTGTGTGTGTGTGTGTGTGTGTGTGTGTGTGTGTGTGTGTGTGTGTGTGTGTGTGTGTTTGTGTGTGTGTGTGTGTGTGTGTGTGTGTGTGTGTGTGTGTGTGTGTGTGATAGGCCTACAATAATATCTTATCTCAATGGGATGTTATGATACTAAAAATGACAAGAAAAATATTGGAGAAAATATTGGAGAAATAAACTATGGAAATAAACTAAACTATGGAATAGTTTATTTTCTACATTAATGGTGATACAGTTTACAGTAGTATTCCAGTCATGCATTAGAATTGTGGTAAAGTTACTGTAAGTAAAACAATACAATTACATTGGTAACTCATTCTGTAAGGAATACATAAGGTATACATTACGAATGGAGTGTTGTCCTTTGAATTCTATGTCTAGGATTGGACGACAACCTTGCCTGGGTGGCAGAGGAACACTTCTCAATGAACAACAAGAACAAGAGATCTGTAACATGGTGACTGCAAATAATGTCATCAAATTGATGACAGATCCACGCTGCAATCCTACAAGACAATACCATATTCCAAAATGTCAAATCTATAAGCATCAATAGACCGGATATTGAAGAAGCATCAGATGACAATGAAGCAAATTTACAGGGTACCATTTGAGAGGAACTCTGATAGAGTGAAGCTCTATCAGAGCTGCGGTACCAGTATGTACATGTAAGTCACTTACTGGTTGTCCATCATTATAACCTTTTTTCATTATAACCGTGTGAATAAAAATGGTTACAATTTCCTTGGGTTGAGTGCAATGTGTGATGTCAAACCTTGGAGGCTACTCTTACCCCTTCTTTTTCAGTTTTATACACAATTGTATTCTATTAGCTAGACAAAAAACAGTACAGTAACCACTGTCAATGAAGGACTGGGCTAAGACTGATAGGTGGACATAAGGGGTATTTCAATGGTTCTCTGCCCTAGTGACAAAACATCTAGACATTTTGACTTGCAGTGCTTACACAATGCCAAAGGGACGAAGCATTTTGGGGGCAATGACTATTTAAATGAGTAAGACATTTAGTTGATTGAACTGTTTTGGGAGAGATATGAGCTTTTGCAGGTGAACCATGGTGTTGTGCCGAACCATCCAGGTTATTTTGGCAAAAGCACCAAGAGTGTTGAGAACGTCCGGTCTGTTTCAAGAAATGAGCCAAAGCAATTGAGAAGGATCTTTGCCATTTTGGTGGAACTGACTCTTTATATGGGAAAGGAATTTAGTTTTGAAGCATGAGTGAACAGTTTTGGGAGAGATATGAGCTTTTGCAAGTGAGCTATAGTGTTGTGCTGAACTGTAAGAAAAATGATCTTAGAGTTTTGAGAATGTAATTTCTGTTTCAAGAAATGAGCCAAACCAATGGAGAAAAGCTGTAATATCCAAAAGTTGCGACTAAAGCTTAAGTTGACAGGGGCTTCAAAAAATATTCTATTCAAATTGCGATGGGTCAAATTAGTTCAAGTGGCCAGTTACATCAATTAGATCGGCATCTTAAATTTGGTAAACTCTGAAAGTGATAGCAGCTGGTGTCAGATAACTCCTGTAGGACAGTGTACTAATTATATACAGGGCACTCAGGCTTGATAAACTGACAGACTGATAGGAATGAAAAGAGCCACCTGAAGACAGTTTGATTCACAGATCACAACGAGAGATGGGGTTAGAGAGGGAAAGGGAGGAGGTGAGGGACACACACACAGAGAACACACTGAGGAATATGTTGTGAAAGGGAAAGGAAGAACAGGTTGACATAACACACAGTGAGATGGCAGTGATGATCGAGCCATGGAAAGAAAAAGCCAGCATCCGCATCAGTGTGATACTACTAATGAGGTGGCTCTGTATGGTTCTGGTGTTTCAGCCTCTACGTCGTTGTCACCTCGGTTGCCGTTGATCGCTTTGGGCAAGCAGTCATGAAGTATGTTGAAATATACATTGCTCTGCAGCTAGGTGAGGGTACAGGTGTGGAAATTAGCCGTTCGGTCCAAAGGGGGCTCGCTCGCTGTTACCTTGGAAACCAGCTCTGGTCTGTGGAATTACTTTGTTCTGTGTTGCCTACCTGAAAGTTCCCACTATGACAGGTGAGGAAGCTTATGAGGTGAATGTGGAAAGGATTAGAGTTGTGAACTGCTCTTTCCATCAATTCTGGCCTTGACTATTTTGGATTCCAAAACTATTCTGTAGCACTGCATGCTCAAATCATGTCAATTAATCCTCAAACAAATCTCAGATTTTGCAGCATATGATCAACTTCTGAGCTTACTTACCACTGACATTGCATGCACAAAGTGTCACATTACTCCACAGCAGTGGACTTGTTAAGAATTTCACTGTTGTTGAGTTGTTTCTCCACTCTTTTTTGCATTCCTCGCGATTGTTGAGGCTGAGGTTGAGGCTATGGTTTCATTTTCTTTTCTCATTCTTCTCCCTTCACAAAATGGATCAGAAGTGGATGCTGCTAGTGTGTGCTTTCATTTCCTCCCTGTAGAAAGCCCCGGTGGAAGATTACTAGTCTTTCTGTACTCCGTAGAGTTCAGGTAGAATATGCTTTGTGCTTCATCCCACAGGGAGTGTGAACCCTCAGAGATAACTTTTGACAATATTTACAGTTTCCATTATGGGCATTTACACTCATTTAACACAGCATATAACAAGCAGAATGCAAGTCGGACAAACAAGAGTTTATGCCTGGATGGATCAATTTTTTCTTTTTTTACATTAAAAGATGAAATGTATTGTCCCTGTCCAAGGTTCTGACAAACATTATTTTTATACATAAGGCTTAAGGGATGGCAGTCACAATAGGTCAACCAATCCATCCGTGGTCAACTACTCTCTTAATGAAAGGCTCTGATGTAAAGCTAATAAGGTGAGGTAAATAAATGAAGTAATTAATTAATTAAGAGATTCTTTGGGGCAGCAAAATGTGAAAGTTGGTTCAATCCAGCCAAAAAGATTTCAATTTGAATTAGAATTTTATTTATAGTATCAAATCATAACAAGAGTTATCTTAAGACACTTCACAGATAGAGCAGGTCTAGACCACCCTCTATAATTTACAAAGACACACAAGCAAGCATTTGGTGCGACTGTGGCGAGGAATAAGGACATAGATAAACTCAACTTAAATAGAACATCATTTTCATGTGCTTGGAGTTGAGTTTTAATTTCCCGTTGCTAACCTCTTTGGGCATTTGTGTATTTTTTTGTACCATCATAACCCCGCTGGAGACACTTTTGGCAAAGCCTCGTGAACCTTTGATCTTAGAGGAGAAAAGTGCCTTTAATCTTGATGCAACTGTGCTCGACGAGTCGCGTCCCCAGGGTTCCTGGTGAGCACTGCGAATGACCGAGTGGCAGTAAAGCCAGTGTCATCAGTGCAGATCCAGGCTCACTGATTCCTGGTCTTATAATACTCCACAGTGCAAGGCCTCAGCTGTGCCTGTGTCCCCCTCTCATCTTCTCCATCTGTGTCTGGGACCACGAGGGCACTCCAGTCCTCTACCTAGCTCCCTCTCCATCGCTCTCTCCATCTCCACCTCCTCCCTCTATTAGAGTTGAGCCTAAATAAAGATGAGCTCGGTCTCTGAGTAGTTTTTTAGGGAAGTATTTGAATTCAGGAGAGACATGCAAGAGTGGAAAAAGCCGAAATCTTATTTTTGCGTCTACACACAATGTTGTTTAGGTGAACTAACTCAATAAGAGAAACATTTATTGACAACAACAAGAATGTCCTCAAGGACCCAAAAAAAGTCCCTTCTGTGGGTGTCACTTACATTTCAAAGCATTATCAACGAGCCATTGTTCGGGTAACTAGGCAGCTCCGCAGCACTTTAGTCCAGGCTATAACAGGTTATCATTGGAGATTTTGAGCTTTGGCTGACTCGGCAAGAGAGAAAAAGGTTAGTACAAGAGGATTCTGACAAAGACGCACTGCAGCCTGATTTTTCGGCTGGCTTATCACAAAAGAAGAAGAAAAAAGACCCAGCTTTACAATTTTTTCTCAGGTAAACTCAGATACATCAGAATAGTTAACTCGTTAAAGGCAGGATATTCTCCAAAATATATTTACTTATTTTATGTCTCTGCTAGTAGAATAAGAAGGTATTCTTTATCATGAATGTATAGTACAGTTTATACTTTGTGTCATCTTTGTGCTTTGATTTCAGTGACAGTAAATAACTGTTAAAAAAGAAATGAAACAATAAATAGAATAAGAGCGAGAGCCTGCCTTTCCACCCACACATCACTCACTTCCACTTCTGCAGATCAAATATTCATATGACTATAGTTCAAATATTTGATTGGCTTGAAAAGCGTCCTGTTTTTTTCATTCAAATTTTAAATCTCCTCCTCTGTAACTGGAGCATGATTCAAGAACTCACATCTCTTTATTATTGAAATGAACTCCCACATCATTAGTATGTAAAGACATGATTCACATTTGAAGTGCTCACCTCTGCTCATTAAGCACACTCACTCATTCATTAATTACTCACCCGCAGGGCTTGTTCTGAACGTGACCAATGTTAAGAACAGATACAGCAGAGTAATCTTTTTAACAGTTTCTCTACATGGATACCTATCCGTGATGTGTGATAGTTGAACTGGCATTATGCGACTTGGCTTCATTGCTGCATAACTTTTCAAGTGTCCATGGTAATTACATTCAATGAACTGGGTGCTGTACGCTGTAATGAGAAATGTTGCCTCATATCTCCCTAATATTTGCCTTCAAGGTGATCAATATCGTACTTTTGTTTGCAAAAAGCAAACTGTGTGGTTTCAATATTGAAGGGCATAGGCAGCCAAAAGCAAATTATGGACTTGAACTTGGATTCCAGGGCTTTATTAAAATGTAGTTCTTTAAACATAATTTGAAGGTGCTTATTGGAATTCCATCTTTACCTTTGGGATAATGCTGATTATAAATGTATTGCTTGGACACTGAGGTCACTGACTCCAGGATTGGTTGCACCAGCTATTCATAAAACCATTACTTAGTATGTGTGTGTAAAGTCTTTTCTAAGTTTTACTGGCTAATTTCAAACCATCAGGTTGCACCAATAAAACTTTAACTTTACTGTTAACAAACAATGAAATGATAGATAATAATGTTACGGTTAGGGTTATTAGTAATTGTTAGTATTGCTATAATGTATGTTGTTTATTGTTGCACACATAACATTTTATACATTAGGTCTAGTAAGTATTTGTTAATGATTACCTAATTATTCGTAAACTTTTAAGAAACAATTTGTAATCAGTTGACAAACATGATTTGGATGGCTATTATAAAGTTGCAACTAATGATTATCATACCTTGTTAATGGTTTATAAATACTTTGTAAAGCATCTATAAACAGTATTTAGATTTAGCTATTTTCATTGCACAAATGAGCAAATGAGCATCTCTTATTAGTTGTTACTTCCAGGCTGGACTATTGTAATTCCCTACTGTCAGGTTGCTCAAATAAGTCTCTTAAGACTCTCCAGCTGATCCAGAATGCTGCAGCGTGTGTTCTCACAAGAACTAAGAAAAGAGATCATATTTCTCCTGTATTAGCTTCTCTGCATTGGCTTCCTGATGAATCCAGGATTGAGTTTAAAGTCCTTCTCTTGACCTACAAAGCTCTAAATGGTCTAGCACCATCATATCTAGAAGAGCTCCTAATACCCTATTGTCCCACTAGAGCACTGCGCTCCCAGAATGCAGAGTTACTGGTGGTACCTAGAGTCTCTAAAAGTAGAATGGGAGCTAGAGCCTTCAGTTATCAGGCTCCTCTCCTATGGAACCAGCTCCCGATCTGGGTTCGGGGGGCAGAAACTGTCACCTCATTCAAGAATGAACTTAAAACTCTCCTATTTGATAAAGCTTATAGTTAGGAGTGAGGAGTTGCAGTGTTCACCTAACTGGCCCAACTGCTTCTCTTCATAATTGTTAGATTAATAATACATAACAAAGTAGAGGGAGGCAGGCCAGCCAAGCCAGATCCGGCAGGGGGAGAGTTCTAAGCCCGAAAAAGCTACCTCTCCCTATGACCTGTCTCTCTTAGTTACCTGTTATAGTTACCGTTGTTATAGTTCTAGACTGCCGGGGGACTTCCTTCCTTTGACACACTGAGCTGCTCTCTCCTCTCCCTTTCTATTACTGTTACTATTACTATTACTATTTGTGTGCAGCCCGTCCCAGAAATGCTTGTTACTAATCCTAGCTTCTGGGGAGTTTACTCCCGGAGTCCTTATGCTTTTTCCCCCAGCGTATTTCCTTGGAGAACGTTGGCACCAAGACCCTGGTTGCAGCTGTCGCCCGTGGTCCTGCTGCACTCCCTGCTGAGCTCAGCGTTGCCCTGCAATGTCATGCTGCGTCCTGCTGAACCCTGCAGCTTCCCGCTACATCCAGTCACTGTTCCATTATTAATGTGACTACTATCGCCACTGTTCATCACACCCCCAACCCGCGCGTCAGACACCGCCTACCAAGAGCCTGGGTCTGTCCGAGGTTTCTTCCCAAGAGGGAGTTTTTTCCCTACCTGCCGTCGCACTGCTTGCTCTTGAGGGAATTACTGGAATTGTTGGAATTGTTGGGGCTTTGTAAATTATAGAGTGTGTTCTAGACCTACTCTATCTGTAAAGTGTCTCGAGATAACTTATGTTATGATTTGATACTATAAATAAAATTGAATTGAATTGAATTATAGATCAGCAAAAAAAGATTTAATTGGGCCAAATTAATGTTACTTTATGCTTTATAAACCACTTATTAACTGATTATTATAAACTATAGTAGCAACTTAATATTAGCCATCCAAATAATGTTTATAGATTGTTTACAAAACAACTATCTACATTTCTTATTTAAATTAATTCTTTAATATAACACTAAACTGATAAAATAACATGAATTATAACATTACTAATAAATTAGTAAATATTCTAAATCAGCATTTCATTGAAGTACAGTGAAATACCAATTATCTAAAGGTTAATTAACTAATTAACTATCAATTTACCGTTTATTAATGATGGTTATGATTAATTCATACCAAGTAATGTGTAAATCGGTTGCTATAGGAAACATATGTACTGTAGCACCGGCCAATCAAAAGCAATCAACTATGTAAACAGAGAGTCACTGTAGCACCATGAGCTTTGCCAAAAACAAAGAGGGCCGAGCAATAAATTAAACGTAAAGGTGCAATACGTAACACTGACAGCTAGCGTTTAAAATAGTTACTGCAGTACAAATTCAAAATACTGGAGAGAATCGTCACCCCCGCCCGCTCCTCCCCAGACTCAAAGTTCATGGAGGTTGCCAGGCTGAGACCGCAGCATCCATAGTCTCGCTTTGCTAGACCCTCCTCCAAAGCGCGCTGAAGGAGCATCCACAACAATGTTGCTAGACGCTAGTCTCACATAGCCAGACATTACTCCACAGCGCAGCGCAGTAGCTAACGTTAGATGCTGGCAATATTGACAGTCATAAAAGCCCGTGCTCACGCGGAGCTCTGTACCCGACTGACAAACAAACTTTTCCCGCTTAGAATTACGGAAGGAACAGCTAAAAACACAACAACCTCGCCGTCCTCTCCACCTGACGGACAGACACACTTCCTCGGCTTAGAATTATGTTAGGAACCGCTAAAAACAACTCCACCTTGCCGTCCTCTCCACCTGACTGAACACACTTTATTGGCTTAGAATTATGGCAACAATCGCTAAAAACACTACAAACTCACGGTACTCTCTTCCCAATTTACAGCCCCCCTCTCTTGGCTTAAAATAACTCACCGTTGTCGGCTACGGCCGCTGAACAGGCTACACATTACTTTGTGGCACTTAGGCCTTTTTTTGGCCGTTATGCAGTTTATGAACACTTAATCTAATCTGTGGTTGTTTTAAAATCAACATACATCATCATCTAGAAAACCGATCCTGGTGCATCGAGCTCTGATTATGCATGTATTGCTAATAATATATCATTTACATTGGTTGCACTATACAAATAACCTTTTAGATTATATGCACACATTCACACAGATATTTAGATAGGCCTACTTTTTTCATCGCTGGTTTTTGGAGTTCGCTGTGCAGTAGGCCCTATGTTGGGATATAGTTTGTATGCACCATCAGCTCAGCTGTACTTCATGGAGGGGAGGGGTGAGTGAGTTTTTAAAAGGAGATAGAGGTAGAGTGGTCTGCAGAATACAGAACCTGTGTAACTTTAGACTCTACGTGGACCGTGACATAAAATGCCCATCCCTTGTAGCCGTGATAAATTAGCCTGAAGCTAATGCTTACCTGTTCATTTGGGAATTAGCCAACTCAGCGTCCTTTTGGGCTCTAAGCTGTCGCCATCTTTCAAATACATCTCCAATATTTACCCAGGGTTTGTTACGTCTCTGGTCACGCAACTGTTACAAACATGCCGGTTTTTTTTTATAGATTGTGTAGAATCTATCTCCGTTGATCCTGTTCGTTTGTTTGCTGCTTTCATGGCTGTCCTAATGTTACAGCTGTAGAGCGCTGGGTTCACGTTTTTACAGGTATATCTGGAAACGCGGCCTAGCTGTCTAACTGGGCCGTTGATAACAACACACAGGCCAAAACACAAACAGAAATTCCGTCACGGAACGGAAATTTCAACTTAGCATGGTTCCCTAATATCTGATGACGCATTGTGGTCATTTTTGGATTTATTACAGTAAATATATTACATATTGGACCTTTAACTACTCCTTTGTAAATGGTTTAACTTTTCTGATGCATATTGCACATGGAGAAACTCGTGTTTTAGAGAAAATAGGCTATTATTCATTGTTTAAAATGAGTGGGAAATATCCAATTATGTAACCAAACTGAGGCTATGTAGTATTTTAGTCTGGAGGTATTAGCATTAGCAACACCTTGCAATTGGAAGGATATTGAGTTGTGTGGTGAAATGGATTTTCCCAGATAACATTAATTAAGAAAAAAATATTTTGATCAAATGTTAGGTCATATGTGGGACCATATTCCATGTCACCTCTTTTAATCTCCAGTCTTAACGGTTCATGTTCATTCACAGTTTATTAGATTTGGAAAAAAAAAAGTGCAATGTGGTGCAACCCATTTCAAGTAAGTGATAGGTAAATCTGCACTCAGTAAACACTTATGTTATAACTAGGCTGAGTCTGAACTTTTGAAAAGTATTGTGCGACCGGCTCCAGACACTGAAAACTCCCAAAATGTCAAAGGATTAATTAACAACAATGAGTGCCTCACTACTCTTGTCTCAATGTCTGGATGGAGCAGTAATGTATTTAAAGGACATGCCCTGCCACTAAACCACTGCAAATTATTTTTCTTGCTGGGTCATAGGGATGGAGAGTGGGTGGGGGAGAGGGAGGGTCATTATGCTCAAAGTAATGAAGGGATCTGCGCTAATGTTCTTTTGTTGAAGCGTTACATTTTACCTCTTCCTCCTCTGGGACGCTATTCAGGCCCATCAATGAGGTTGGTAATTTCTTTTTCTCATCCTAATCGTCTTTCTTTTTGTCTTCTTTTTATCAGAGGCATACAGTCTCTGTTGCTTGACTGGATTTTTGCCAGTGGCGTAAGGTCCATTACGTGTTGATCATGGCATTTAAATGCATCATTTGTTGGAGTTATGTACATAATGTGTTTAAATGAGGTCATTTAAGTCTGTCTGCCATTGAAAGGTAATTCTAGATGTCCCTTAGATAGCTGATAGATGTTCTGAGTAAATTATCAACACAGGAACCAAATAATGGTTGTTTTGGATATGCTTGGTGTGATCCCACCAGCTGAGGGATTTCCCTCATTTATAGCTCTATAATGGCCAAATGTTCCTGGCGTTCACTGCTCCTCTTTAGTGGGCAAGGCCAATGTTTATCACCACTACCATCATAATTCTTAATAATCACCTTGGTACTCCAATTTTTATGTTGGCTAGTAAAAGCTCAAATTGGATAATATCTGGTTATTGAGGAGGATGGGTGTAGTACTGTAGCCTCATAAGCAGTACAAACCCTGATCTATCGGCATTTTGTGGAAAAGAGCACCAAATCAAATGTGGCTCAATCAGAAATTTGTCACATCTGATTGTGCAAAACAGAACAGCAGCAAAATGAGCACAATTGACTTTTCATACATACATTAATATAAAATAATTTGGTGACTCTTGGGGCATTAAACAATGCTCGCAGCACCAACATTTGACATCTGACATACAATCTGCATTGCATTTTTGACTCTTTGACTGAATCTCTAATGCAGGAGTTAAAGGTCCCATATCGGTTCATACTTGTATTTTGGGTTTCAATTAAAACAAGTTTACATGCTTTAATGTTGAAAAATACATTATTTTCCTCATACTGTCTGTCAGAATATACCTGTATTTGTAATAATTATTAATAAATGCATTTTAATTGGTAATAAATCAGAAAAGAAATCAAAGGAAGTCTATATTAATTGAGAAAAACTAATGACTTGGTATTTGTAATACACTTTACACATAGACTATACGTGCATGATTTGATTTGATGGCTTTAGAAAGCCTCTCATGTTTGGTTGCATGGCTGTGTGATCACAATGATTAAATGCACGGTGTATGTATGAATCAGATATCTGAGCGGCCAGGGGAGACTGAAATAATGAACTGACTGCAGCATCAATTAGCAACAGCCATGAGGCACTCTCAGATAATGCTTAGCAATGCACTCTGAAAAGTCAGCCAAACTAATGGAACTGAGCTCTGTGTCTATGTGTGTGTGTGTGTGTGTGTGTGTGATTGAAAATGAAACAATAAAATGAACTCTGAAAAGAGTTACATCTGACTGAATTCTGACTAAATCTCAGAAGCAGAACTGAAAGAAATATTTTTCTTTTAGTAAATGGGTCTGTGACTTGATGGATTTCGCGACTTGTGAGCAACACCTACAGAATACTTCTTCAGGTAACTAACGATAACTGTCATCCTCACGTCAAAGGTATGAAGCATAAAAAAAAAAAAAAGGTATGAAGCATGTAATGAAATTCATGGTGTGTCTGCAAGGTCATGGCAACGAGGATGTGAGGACTAACAGATTAAAAGCATCATTCTGCTGACCCTCCAGGAGCCTTCAAGGTGAGCTGCAATGACTTGTGTGCATTCTCTTTGGATGCTAAAATTGCTAATTTTCTAAATGTTGCTACGCTTTGTTGCTGCATGTAATGACCAGTTAGTTCAGAATAAAGAGGTTGCCTTTAGGATGGTTCCAGAATTCCGAGCTTTAAAGCTTGAAGTTCACCGTTTTCGGGGCCCTTTGTTATGAAATACACAAGAAAATAAATAAAAAATAATAATGCGCAGAGATTTTTACTGAACTGCTCAAATTCCAGTAAATACCACTTAGCAGTAGACTTAAAAAAAAAAAAAAAAAATGATACCCCTGATTACTCTTACATTTTCACTGCAGCATTTCCCCCACAGGAATCCTACCGGGATCAAGCAACAGTGAATTCTCAAGGCAGCACAACTGGTAATGCTGGGACTTTTAGCTACATCTGCCTGTGAATTTCACTTTAAGGTGGATTTATTTAGGGATTTGATGTTAAAAAGCTTCTAAAACACCAGTGAAATCCGATTAGAAACTATATCACTGCAGTAAATCATCTTGTGAAAGGATGAACACCCCATCTCTTTTTCCAATCTCAATTCTTTTAGAAGACAATTGTAGGCACAATAAAACCTGCTCTTTGATGGGAGAATCACATCCATTTTATCTCCCCGTGCTGCTGCAATTGCACTGTTACCAACAAAAGTTATTTTCTCCTTCAGCTCCAAACTACTTCTGTTCAATATAATATCCAATTAACTAACTCTTGCTCTCCTCTGCAGTCAATGAAGAGAATCTGGCCACAGGCCAACTGCATTGTTGCCTTGCTGGCTCTTGTTGACTAAGATTAATCAGAGGATTTTCTTGCACCAGCACAAGGAGCATTGGCAAAAGGGGATCTGCTTCATGGAGAGTAAAGGCTTCGGAAGAGGTGTGGCAGGACGGTGGGACAGCGACTGGTGTTGTTCACTGCGAGCAGGCCGACAGGAAACAGACTATAAGTGGCAGGGTAGGTTGGCGGTGGGTGTGTGGCTGAGCCTGACACCCTTTATCAGGCAACAGCACTGAGCTGCCGACTGACACAGCACTAATCACACACTGTCGTCTGGCAGTAAAAGAATAGGCTAAAGCCCAGGCTGGATTCACTCAGCCAGCCAAATGACAGCCTGGCAGAGAGGAAATAACTGCTTTTTAGATCAGTATCACTCATATCAGTCGATAAATACTATGGGTTTTCACCTGCACCCACGCCATTGGATTCTCTACTGCACAATAAAGGGACCTTTAAGCTGCTTGGTTCAAGATGGGTTTTTGTTGACTGTTGGCAAGCAGCTGAAATAAGGAAAAACAAGTCACAACCTACCATGAGGCCAGATGACAGCTGAAGTTGAATCTCTCAGCCAGTTGTCAGATTCCATGATACTGTCAAAGCCCACAGGTGTGTAAAAGACTGGGCAAAAGGACCAAACTAGATCTGCTAGTCATACAAAATGGTGCTGGACCGGCATCAAATGTGTCGACTGAGAAAGACATTTTAGAGCAGATGTTTACATTTAGTAAAACACTCCTCTTCTTCTCACATTTAATTTGAGCATTATACAGCTGTTTTGGCCACTTGAGACCAGCAGAATCAAGTTGTTACAATAGCTGACAAACTGACAGCATCTCTTTTTTTAAGTTAATATGGCGAACATGTTAACAAAGTTGCTTATTTTTACATCCAGTAGTTACTTAGCAACATTATCATTCATTTGGAGACATTTTCTCCAGCCATATTTGTCTGACACTTTAGTTGATCCTTTTAGACATTTTCATTGTATGACTGTACACACAATCCAGTCAATCTTGTCAGTTAATATTGAGACTAAGATGTCATCTTTCCCCTTCTGATTCGTGTTAAAATTGATTTAAAGATCAGTGGCCTTCATGTCAGGGCCAGTGTAGATGTAACTGTTGAAGGACACACTTGAAAATGTGATCAGCACTGAGAAACCACAGAGTAGCTAATTCTCAACCCTGCACTTAACCTGTGATGCTCTCTGCGTGGGCTCCTTCAGGAAAAAAAAAAAAGTCCATTTCCCCTTTTTCAAATCTGTATTGGAGACACGGTGCCCACGTCCTTGTTCTGAAAGGAAAATGGTGGAATTGAGGCTTTTTAATATATATCCTCCTATAATCTTTTCCGAGCTATGAACTCTTGAGTTGTTGAAAATCGAATGAACGAGTCTTGCATAATTTAATTTGCTTGAAATTCTGTCACATATACAGTACAAAAGACATCCCCATTTCTTTAAGGAGTGTACTTGACAGTTTGTGTTAGATATAATAACTACAAGCTTATAACAGACCATCAATCACTGGACCAATTATCTTTGCGTCATTTTTGATCCCAAATTATACAACGGTAAATGGGATGTGAATAATAGTACACGTGCACTTAGGCAAACTTGCTAAACTGCTACACAGGATGTGGACAGCATGTGGAGATTTTACACTTTCTCCAGTGTAAAGTGGTTCCTGTTTATATAGCAAGGCTAGTTGTCCAGTTGCAGTGAGCCTGAAGGCATCAGATATGCTCCCTTTTTGTGCACAGGCTATGTCAAATCAGCACTGTGACAGAATAACCAAGTCCTTTTAAATGGGTGAAAGATTCAGAGTTTTCTCTATACTGAGTATATGGATCAGGTGCCACACCAAATGCAGTGAGACAAGCCTCCAAACGGCACTCCCAGACAATTTCTAGAGGACCTTGTGTGGGAATACGAGCAAGGAATTTTCAGCTCTGAAAATTGTGTGGGAATTTATTCTTTATTATCCTAAGGTAAGCAATATGGAAAATGCTGACACTTTGAGAAAATGTACAATTGTTTGGCCTTGGCCCGTGCCACTTTGGCACAGGCTTTAGAGAGCATCAACCTGATTTTCTCTAAATCACGCTATACCTGCAGGCAATCATGCCTCTACAAAAGCCTGTTATGGCTGCTAAAAGCTTACTCTCTATCACACTCCTGCAATAACAGGTCGGCAGTTGCATCCAAGGGGTGTAGCATCACCCTGCGGATGGATTGGAAGAAATTTAATTAAAATGTTGTAGAAGGGGGTAAAAGTGTGATTGTGATTGCCTGCTCTTTTTATTGATGGGCATGTGATCATAACTGTTGCTGGTCAGGATCTCACCATGAGATTCAGTTAGGAATACGTGCATATGTGTCCTGCTGGTTTGATTTACACAGCACTAGTCATGCATAATACTGTGTTATGTGTGGTTCAGGTCACAGGTGGAGGCAGCAAATCATTGTGCCAAAATAATGTGATTGAATGTCAGTGGGCTTGCTGCTTCCCTCAAAGGAAATAAATGGACACCAAATGACAAGGTTCAGGGTCCCGGCATCAACATTTGTTATGGTCAAAATCTGTGTGGAAATGAAAAATAAAGCTGAAGGTGAAAACGGCAATTTAATTACAAATAACAAATAAATAAAAGAGTTTCTATTCATTGTTTAAATTTGATGTAAATTGTCTTCCCAGCTCGGAGATGATGTGGTAGGTTCTACCGCTGAATGCTCAGTGACAGCTGTTCTGTGTGCCTCTCGGACAGTTTGCACCTGTATTAACAGTGTGAAAAAGCACGTAAAAGTTTCATTTCTTCAACATCAGAGCACTCGAAATGTTAAAAGCCAGTGCCGGGCAATGTAGTTATTTTTGCTTCAAACAGAGGAGAGATCAGAAAAATGACTCCCACTGACTGTACATGTTGCTGCTTATATGGTAAAGTTTGATGATAGTCAAAAATACATAATAAGCTGAGGGAGAAAGAAAAATGAATCAAAAATGAAAAAGGGAGCATTGATCAAATTTTTACACTATGTACATAATTGAACATTGCTTAGCATGGAGCCCATGGAAGCATTTCATGCTGTGCATTGCAACACTAAGAACATGCACTGTTACCCTGATGGAGCAGTTGTATTAACACTTTAGTATCATCACTGACAGTTTCCTCTTTGAGAGGTCTCCAGTGAAATCAGGCATACAACAGCGCCGCATTCTTTTATACAAACTCTGAATAACCATTGACTGGATAGTGCGAATACATTGTCAGACAGATGTTGAGGCATCAAGTGAACTCAGAATGCCCCAGAGTTGATCCAGGAAGTCGTATGTAAGATGGACTCCACCGGGGAAAAGGAAACCTAGTTGCCGAAAGAAAATCTGGTGCAGGACAAAACAACGGAGCTGGCAGAGATAAATCTTTTATCTTTTATGGGTTGAGCCCCACCATGTATCCTGGGAACAGAACAAAAGGCAAGCAGTGGTCAAAGGCTTATGTCCCACTGGAGACAGAAGAAAAATAAGATGTTTTAAAGTCAGAAACAAGACAGAGCCAAGTTAAAAAAATAAATAAAAAAACAGGGTGCAGAGAAAGTACCAGTAATAAAGAAAAAAAACGTCCTGTCATTTCCCATATTTCCAAAGTAAAAGGATGTTTAGTGCATTAGTCGTACTGTTGCACAGCTTGCAAATAAACACTTAAATTAGGTGCTGGTTTTCCCTGCGAATGTCTGTGTGAAACAGGCAGGCTACATCAAACCTGGAGTGAGGAGGAAGTGAATGAATAAGTGAACTGAATGTTAATGTTTACCTGCGAGAAAGAAATATTCAAATGCACATCAGTCATTCTAGGGACACAAGCTGAGACCCAGGCGTGGAGTGCATGATTGAACATCAAAGAGGAGGGTGCTACCAGCATTTATCTTTGAGATTCACAGCTGGGAGATAAGGTGCTCCTTAATTGTGGATCTGTCTATTGTAGGTCACAAGCATCCCATCAATCACTGTGCCCAGGGTAACCTCGCACCTCCAGACTTAAAAGAACAGAGGGAAGCTGATCATGAATTATAATAAATATGATAAGCCAGCAAAAAAAAGTTTCAAGGTTTCAACAAAGATGATAGAAAACAATATTTGTAGTACTGAATAAAAAAAGGCCCAACGGGCCCATAAAAACAGCATGAGGAGAAACTGGGGGTCACAAACTACAAGTGTGGTCACTACACTGTCCTTACTGATACACAGCTGGTGATGTACAACTGAAGGGCTCCTGTTGCACAAGCAGCAGGTCAACACTGTAGTCTCTAAAAGTCTGGGGTACAGAATCTGTATGAGATCGACCCATATCCAGGTGATGTCACAGACTTCATAGTCTACTGTATATCCTTCGCGTTCCACTTCCGGGATTGCTCCGGATGCATGTATTTTCCTTTTCCTTCCGCTTTCTTTGTGTTGGAATTTTAAATTCGGTGGATTTCTGAGGACTGTGGTTAACTGCTCCTCAGATCTCTGCAGGGGTTAATTGAGACAGCTAGCTAGACTATCTGTCCAATCTGAGTTTTCTCTCGCACGACTATTTTGCAGCGGCAGTCTGCGGAGTTTAGCACCGCCCATGGCAATTCTGATTGGTTTAAAGAAATGCCATTAAACCAGAGCACGTTTTCCTCCCATCCCCGAATGCTATGTGGAGTAGCCAGACCCTCCTTCAGCGTGCTTTGGAGGAGGGTCTGGCAAAGCGAGACTACAGACTTCAGGACATAGATATTAATTTGATCCAGTTTATTCGTAATAATAGTCGTATACAACTGGGACTCTGTCTGCACCTTTTTTTTTATCCAATTGGGGGCAGCAGAAACAAGCTGTGAACAAATCATTGACATGCCTTTGAAGTTGACACGGTGAACTTGTTAGCAACAGCTGCCTATCTATCTTCACACCTTGCAGATACAGAGCAACATTAGCTTTCATTTGGAGTTGTGTTTCTGTCCACAGTCCAATATTAACTCCCCTTTCAGCTCTGTTTTTGTCTCCACCGACTCCTGAAGGAAATCTTTGGCTGCTAAATGCTCCACTATGTTCACCAGCTAGTTGAAAACTTTCTCTGTCAGCCATTTGGTTCTGGGCCTGCAAACAATGCTGTTGAGAGGGAACAAGAACAGTAAAGGTACAGGCTGGAAAACCAAAATAATATGCCTGCCACCTGCTTCCAGTCTTTATGCTAAGCTAATCTAATTGATTCCAGGCTGTACCTCCATATTTACCGTACAGACATAAGAGTGGTATTGATCTTTTCATCTAACACTGTATTTATCAAAATGTCAAACTATTCTTTTAAAATAGAATACAAGCGCATGCCATACTAAAATCCATGACAACTTGCGCATGGGCCAGGAAAGGTTGAATAGAATTTACAAGAAACCAATATGCATAAGGTCCTCAATGTATACCAGCAAATACCCTTGAATCACAAACAAACAAATATACACAGCATTAAATAAATGGACCACAAGGCAGTTATTTTACAAATCCATCTTGACCTGAAAAATCAAGACGTCAATAAAAACACAATTTCTTGTGTGCAACAGCCAAGGCCAAATCTGAGTATCAATAGAAGAGAGACAAAGCCCAGCAGAAGATTACACGCATCATGCGATTGATCTTCAGCAGGAGGACATCCAGTACATTTGTTTTAGTGGCTTGGGGATAAGACGAGACATAAGTGATGGAGTGGGATGACAACAATGCACCATAGCCTTGCCTGAAGCCCACGGATGCATGCGACAGACAGGGTATCATGCACCGAAACCCTTCTTGAAAGGTTTCTGTTGCTGCTGTTGTGGGGATTAAACCAGACTCATAATGGCCTGTGGGATTTGTGCCACTGACGGTTGACAGCCGTCGAATTGGGTGGCAGGCAGAAACCAACTGCAACTAAAACACCACATCTATACAGTTGCCAATCACAGTGCAGATCTATTGACCATCGAGAAAAAGGAAAGATGAGGAAAATATAGAGCCGCTTCAATGGCAGGTAGAGCGTTGTTATGTGAAGAAATGTGTTCACACGTTGGGTTGTTCCGACTTGTGTGAATAATCCCATACATGTTAAATTCCCCAACCATCGCCACACCTCTTCTTACAACTGCCTTCCTTTCTGCTCTTGTTTTGGGGATTTGCAAGATTATTTTTCCACGGGAACTACTTTACATCCTCAACAGCTACTCCATACAGGATCCACAGTTGCCATGGCAATATCTGTGGCAGTAATACAAAAAAGAGTCAGAGAGCAAAAAAAAGAGGAAAAGTATTCAGAGTTGACAGAGAAATAACTGGTTTCATTATATTCAGCCAGCTGATTCTCTCTATCACCAATGACAGGGCAACGGCAGGCACCCTGAAAGAGCTTGTGTTTGTGTTTGAGCGGTAATAAATTACTGCTGGGGTCAGGGCTGTGCAGGCCGCACTCCCTGATTAAATGAGACCAAACTTATATCCCTCTGACATCTCCCAGCCTCCTTCTCAGGAATCTGAAGGTGCAGAGACAAATCCCATAATCCTAATTAAGTATTTCTTCCTATTGCGGCGTACAAAACGCCTGGCTGTTTACACAGCTAAAGCCCTCATTCGATTCCCATGCTCAGTTCAAAGACATAGTTTAGGGTAATCTCTGCAAATGCTGAAGAGAAAAGTGACATCACAGAAAGTGATAAAAATAATAATAATTGGGAGTGCAAATAAAATCACTTTTGGAGGAAGAGGTGGAAAGTTTAATCGCAAGTATTGCGTCAGCAGACCACAGACTCAGCTTGTGCACGGTGGGTGAAAAAGTATTTAAGGATGTCATTCTCATTTTCAACCAACCCACAGTTGTCTCACGGTCAATTGAGCAGGATAGTGTGGGAGAGCAAATCACAGATGCAGATGGCGCTGCGGGTTTCTGTGTGCTTCTTTCTTCCAAACGGTTTAACATTTCAAAACAAGTTTAAGAAAACAAAGACACACTGCACTTCTAAATCCACATCAATAACACGAGGGGTAACAAAACGTTAAAAAAAAAAGTGTCTGGACACATGGAGGGACATAAGTGTGTTTCAACAGAATCCCTCTATTGCATATATAGAGCCTGCACTCAATATGGCATAATGAATGTACTCCAAAGAATATCTCATTCACTTCTGTTCACTGGCAACTAACATAAATAACATAAATGGATAAGAATATCCTGTAACCCCCCTATTTAGCATTCATAAGACTATAAACAATTAGTAAATTATAACACACTATAATGAAGGCGTAAGCAAATATAATATTTGAAAGCATCCCTTCTCTGACAAATGTGTTTTGCTTATTGTTACTTCACTTAGATGTTGGAGCTTCACTATGCAGTTTGTCACTAGAAGGCTGTTTTCACATTCATCTGCTGAAGAGGGAACTTTCTCTGTGCTCACCTTTAATCTGAGTTTAAGACAGGGATTTATAAACAGGATTTTGTGACATTGCGTTCCCATTAACCAATCGTGGTCCGATATGCAGCTTACAGAAGTGTGATGGGTAAAACAGGAACCACATCTTGAGAATGGACTTTTTCAGTAGACATCTTGTGTCCAGCAATTAAAACTTTGAAACAAAAAAATATTTGCCCATTCATAGATTGTGGAGTTTTTATTAAGGTGGAATAAATAGATATGTTATGTATTTTTAACCAATAAAAGCATGTATTAAACTTGCCTGTGAATCATTTGCATGCGTATAAACTATTAATGTTTTATCACACACTGTAAGGAATATGGAGTTTTCATGTATTCATGACATTTAATATGATTATAGGTTCGCTATGCTGTGTTATTAATCATCCTTTAACTGTTTTTACACTGGTTGCAAATGCTTCAAAGGAAGTTATAAACGGCCTTACATCGTAGTGCAATACGTAGGCTATTTGGGTTGTGCATTATGTCAGTGCGTTGTGTCATTTCAGCAACACGTAGGCTATTGGGGTTGGGCAATATGTTAGTTGTGCAATATCTTATTTTGCAAGGGCTGTGCTACACTTATTGCGGAGAACGCAGCCGACAGGGTTGTTCAATAAAAAAAAAGCCAATGAAAGGAGTAGTTAATGTGCTTACTATATACGTAGGTACCTGTCTGATGTATATGAAAGCATGTTTGTGTTGCACGTGAGCATGTGTTGAGAGATGCTTATTTTCTGTATTTTGTGTTATCTTTGAAAAGCTGCGGAACAGACAGAGTCCAAAACAAATTTCCCTTCGGGGACAATAAAGTATATCTTATCTTACATCTGCCTAAAACTGTGTGTTAAAAACCACTTAGGCATTTATGCATTGTTAAAGCCATGAAAATGCCTCTTAATTCCACAAACTACATCATTTGGCTTCTTATAGCACTGCGATTCCCTCGTAAATAATCTAGCATCTATCTGCCAATCTATCTTTTTCTTTGCTTAACAAGACAGGCAACAGTTAATGTCATGATTTATATGACTGTGGAGTAACGTGCAACAGTTTGACTCCCATGCACCTCCACTGTGTTGCCCTTGAGCCTTGCCGTGACTACATGATTCAGTCCAAACTGCTTTCCACTCCAAAACAAAGTCACTTTAAATACAAGCTGAACCTCTGCCACCGTGTTTGCACTCGGCAGGGGCAGTTGGCGCCCTAGCGGCGTCACACATTGCTTGTGGTTCTTTTGAGGACATTTGAAGTTTTGTAATTCCTCGCACATCTCAGGATTAGGGACATGGGAGGCTGTGCCCCTTTCAGCCCTCAAGGACAACGTCACCCTACAGTGCTGCTTCAGAATTACAAACAACACCGATTCAGCTTAAGCAGAAGCCACCAATCAATGGCCGATCAATAGCTGCTAGGAGGAAATGCCTCACATCATACAACACATCAATCACAAGCATAGGCGTGTGCCTGTCAAAGAGGAAAATACCATAATTAATGAATATCAACGGAGCCCTCTGTTGAAAATTAATATTTCTCATCATGCCAGCCTGTCAGGGAAACATTTTATGATTTTAGGAAGAAATCATATCTGGCTCAAGTGTCGCTGTTCCAATAAGCGTTGATCATGTTGGTTGACTTGTAATTATTGTTAATGACATTGTGCTGATGACAAGCAGGAGCACTACAAGTTATTACTGGACTAGGCAATGCTGATGACAAGTGAAATAACATCATCCTCTGAATTAGAGGATGCTGTTTAACCACAGGTCGAGGGAGAACAATGGAGCACACAACAAGATAGAGCTGCAGTGTAATTATTCCTCAATGAAAAGCACACTGGCAGCTTCTTTATTAAATGGAGCGAGCAGAGCCATCATTCCGCTTCCTGTTGTTGGGTGGAGTGGACACACTGGTGACAAGCTCCACAGAATGAGCTGTGCTTTTATGACTTGAGGAGTAATTCTAAGATACGTGGTACTCGGCGGAGGATCATCAAACAGCTTACAGTTCCATGTGAGGTATTTAGCTGATGTTCCCATGCAGAAGGATTTAGAGTGAGTGAGCTGGTAGAGTTTCAGACTCTTGTTCAAGGACACTCCACAGGACTGGTTAATAAGTTATGTTTTAGTCAAG
The DNA here is from genome assembly GCF_010015445.1 of Perca fluviatilis. NCBI lineage: Eukaryota > Metazoa > Chordata > Actinopteri > Perciformes > Percidae > Perca > Perca fluviatilis. The sequence goes on along the minus strand of NC_053118.1, from coordinate 13,690,489 downwards.
TGTCAGCAAAGGTTTGCTTTAGGATGGCACTTTCTTCATGTCTAAAGGGTACAGGACTACCAGGATGTTCCCCCTGGGCTTTATACTACGTTATTATATCATAAAAACAAGGGGAAAGGTTTATTTTACAAGTTTTTAAATTTAATTTCACTTCAGTTGCAGCTGAATTACAGTGCTGCTGTGGGTTTATGGTAGGGTGTAGTATCTTTTTGCACGAAGAAGCAGGAAATAAATTCAATACAACTCAACATTATTTATCAACGGCGACTGAATGCAACAGTCCACCTCCCAGGTCGACAAAGGTACAAAGCACAAAACAATCAAGACTTTGAGCTTATTGGGAGTTCTGGTAATAAATACATAAAAATACATATGTAATAGAAACACATTAAGGGTTGGCTGGTATTGTACTGACAGTAGTCTCTAAATCTGGAAACCAGCACAGTTAATGAACAGACTACACAAACAGCTTGATATGTTTCTATTGTCTTATTGTTGTCTTTAGCCGTGCTAGCCGCAGGGCTCCATTGTTGCATGCAATGTTAGCATGCTGACGTTAGCATTTATGTCAAAGCACTGTTATACCCAAGTACAGCTTCACAGAGCCACTAGCATAGTTGGAGATTGAAGTCTTGTTAATACTTATATATGAAACCCATGTTGATACGGAGTAGATTATTCTGGTGAAATAAAGGTAATTGAATTTTATTTTATTAATTTATTTTGGTTCATTTGTATGTTTTCTGTACAAAAAACATAAAAATTAACTGTGAAGACCTGAGAAGAAGAAAAGATGGCTTTTAAAGGCAGGCAGAAAAGAGCATAATCCTGAAGGCAACAATGAGAATTTGCTTCCTATGTCAGGTCAGGTAGGTTAAATATGCTCATTGATCAAAGCTCTCTGTTTGACTTCAATAAATATTGAATAGATCTTAACAAAACTGCTAAGGCTGTTCCTGTCCTTCTCTGATAAGCCAGCAAACACAATGAACGGGTCAAAGGACTTTTAATAAACGACTGAGAAGTGTCTGAATAACTGATAAGAGTTTGGTTTTTGAAGGTAAAATGTGATGGCCACAAATGAAAATCACTTCTATGTATTCTGTGAACATCCCACTTCAGCTGGATGTCAAACAATATGCCCACATTTCTATAAGAGGTGACAATTTATCATGCATAATGCTCTGCAATGCTGGTCTTTAACCATGGCTCACATTCATTATCATCAGCAACGTTGCTTTGATTTATTGCTCAAAATCTATCCCCGTGCATGAATATACTTCAAAAACACTTCCTGACAAGAAGTGTCGTCAGTTTCTCCAAAATTGTGTTACCAAATAATTTATTGGCTTTTGGCAATTACAAACACAACAACACTAAATAAGGAATGCCACTGAGTGCAGATGACAGTTTCTCTCGGTCTGTCATTTTGTACACCTGCAGTTCCTTCTTCAAATGTTGACTTGAGACAACAACAAAAGTCTTTGATTCAAGTCAAATCTCACAATTGGAAGAGGTGCTAATTGCTATCTGTGTGGAAGAAAGGCAGATTTTGGTGTGTCGTGTAATTTCACTTCAGGGAAACAATCAAAAGTCTATTTAGTGTAGTGAGACAGTGGGGGCAGAGTCATGTAACTGGCATTTCATTTAACGCTCAACTCTCACTGATACTTCTGTCGCAGTTCTGTTTACAAGGATATCATTGTTCCCACCATGCAAACTGACACTTCAGCAAATCCACTAATAATTGGTTCCACTTGCTTGATGTTTGAGCTGCAAGACAAAAAGCATGTAGCAATAAAATTATATACAAGGACCTTTGGATAATTATTTATTTTTATGCGCACACGCCCCATTTTAGCATAATTATGTTGCATATAAAACTAATTTTTGTGTAGCAAAAGCCCAACTCTACAAAATATGCTGTAATTACCATCAATACAGTTCAATTGTGAAAACATACACAGAGCCAGTGAAGATGAAGAGATGCAAGACTTTTTATTCCAATCAAAATCTAGTAACCTTTAAAGATAATTTTGTATCCAAGATGGAGCCAGGCATAAAAACAATGAATAAATTCTTTGAAAACAAACAAAGGTGCTGTATTCTTCCAGTCGTCTTCAAGATGGTTTTGCATCCGTTACCTTTCTTTATCTCCCTTCTGAGCGCCCTATTTCCCTCTCTCGCAGATTCTTTTGGCCCGTTTCTCTCCTCTAGTTGTGGCCTTGGAGAGCCTCCGCCATGAACAGCTTCCCAAGGTTCTGCGAGGTGAATTCCTTCACGTTCTGGCAGTAGTTGTTAATTTGCCCTGTTGGAGGGTAGCCACATGCATTCACGCGCACAAAAACACACCCACAGAAATATACATACATACATTTGTACACAGGTGGAGGCGGGAGAGAGAGAGGAGGGGGGCACAGCAAAACATCAAATTAGTGGGGAACGGAGTAAACTGAAGGATCAGAATGTTTTCAGAAGGCGGGGGAGAGCTGAACAGCGTGAAGCAGCAGAAAAAGGGGCGGTCGAGATGGAGATCGAGTCATTTAACTTTAAATTAATGTAATTTCAAGATATTGGCGGAGATAATTACAAAACAGAACCTGAGCTCCTGTAAGGGGAGCAGAGGCGGCTAATGGAGCTTAGAGAGAGGGGGGTCTCTGAGATGACGAGTGCTGCCTGCCTGCCTGCGTGTGTGTGTGTGTGTGTGTGTGTGTGTGTGTGTGTGTGTGTGTGTGTGTGTGTGTGTGTGCGTGTGCGAGAGAGAGAGAGTGTACCTGCAATAAGCAACGTGTCCATGCGTGGTGGAGGCTGGGGGGGCTTGAACATTTTGCTGATGTCCTCCTCAGGCAGCGGGGGCTCCCCTCTGCTCTGTCGCTGGCGGTTCTCCTAGATCGGCCTCTGGAAAATGAGAGGAAAAAAAAAATTAAAAACAGATTGTGAGAGTGTGAAAAGGGCAGAGATGGTTACAGGGAAAATGGACAAAAATGGAGAAGGGGGAAAGCGTGAGGCCAGGCAAGAGAAGACAGGATGAGAACGTGAGGAGAAGAGAAAGGGTGAAACAACGACATCAGGAAGGTGAGGAGTGGGAGTAAAAAAAGTGAGGAAAAGGTATGAAGTAAGAAAGTCCGGGACACAAATAAGATAAATATAGTGAGAGAGATGCAAAAAGCACAAAGTAGGCAGGTGATGGTAAGAAGGAAATAAGGAAGAGGAAGAAGAAGAAAGACAGACAATGGAAACACAATAACAGGAAGGATGTGAGCTGAAAAGAAGCATGGCGATGAAAGAAGAGATAGAGAGAGAAGAGTTGTCAGTGCTGACAGGGAAGGGATGGAGTGATTTGTGGGGGGCTGACAGTCGGTAAATCAGTGAGGTGCCGGGTCTCTGGAGATCCTAAAAGCCTTGTTAATTTGGAAAAATGAAGGAGCAACTGACACAGACCGGTGGAAGGGGAGACGGGGGCAGACGAGGAGGAAAAACGGCGTGGGAGCAACTTGAGAGCTTTTAACCACACATTCCACAAAGCACCTGTACGGGTGATTGAAGTCGACAAAAACTGCTAAGATAAACAATAAATAAAAGATCTAACCATTTGTTCAATGAATCGTTACTCCTCCAGTGTCTTTTTTGTGTGCCTGCCAATGCGTCACAGGATGACTGTGCATAATCAAAATGCTAATTCATGCAAATTTTAGAAACGAGCAAACAAAACCCGTTTTGCACTTCCACCTTCCATACATAAACAGACATACAATGCCTAAAAAGTATTTGCCTCCCCACATTAGAAGTCAAAGTAAAAACAATCTATTTAGTCTAAAGATAGATCGTTCTAAATTAAGTGGAAATATAAAACCTAAACCTCCTTCAAGTCAGCATTTAGGAGAGGCACCTTTCGCTGCTGTTTTTACAAATATTTCTTTACAAACTGCTCCGGCTCTGTCAAGTTGCATGGGGACTGTGCGGGAACAGCAGCCTTTAAGTTGGATTGAGGTCTGGACTCCTGTGTAGCTTTGGCTTTACGTTTGAGGTTGTTGTCTTTATGGGAAAATAATCCTGTCCCACGTCACAGTTCTTTTACCAACTGCAGCAGGATTTCTCTGTATTTATTTTACCCACTGCTATCACAAGCCTTCCAGGGGCTTCGGCAGGGAAGCATCCCCACAGCATGCTGCTGGAAACACCGTGATTCATGCTGGGGATAGTGGGGTTTTGGCAATGCACAGTTTTTGGCTTTAGTATGATGGTTTAAAAACCAGAGTTGGACATGGTCCAAATTGCACTCCAACTAACCTGTAGTGTCTCATTTAATGCCACGAGTCGCGGGTCTGTGTGTCAATATGTCTGATACTCGAGTGGGTCCGAATGTATCAAGAGCGTACTCAGTATCCGCTCTAATCGTGTGGTACTTTATAATTACCACGGAATGTTTTTTAAATTATTCTAGTAAATGACAATACTTTGTTTTTTATTTGATTCACAGCTATTAAATTCATGATTTAATGTAATAGCGATTTTCTGTCCATCAATTGGAACTCAGGCTATTGTATTGTTGCCCTTTTCGAACCGATCTGACCGATCTGGTCTAATAATCCACGGATCCTGTTTGGATCAGGGCTCTCTTTTTTCAAAGAATTTATTTATGCAGGTCTGGTTCAGGTAGCGTTTAGGACGGGGTCCAACATGGACTCAGACCACTGAACCTTCGGACACCTTTTTTCAAAACCAATAAAGCTTGAACTGATGCAATTTTTCCTGAGTTGCCATAGACTTCATTTAGCACCTACTACAACTCAATTCACTCTTAGCCATGACTTGGCTGCCTTTCATGCGTTTATTTTCTGTTTATACATCAAAAATAGTTATATGGCTGAGAAATAATGACTTGGAAAATATTGCTGAATCATCTAATGGTAGCTGAATGGTATCATTAACCATGAATCACGATTCCTCGGTTCATAAGATTACTAACATTGCCCTATTACTAATATTCTGCAAAGTGTTGTCTGCTTCAATCGATGGGTAAAGAAAAGAAAACGAAAGTTGAAAATGGATAAATCAGAGGGAGTGAGTCATACATGTCCTGGTACAAAGACCAACTTGGCCACAGATCGTGCCTGGGAACTTGCTATTTACCAATAGCAGGGTCAATCGCACAGGATTACATGGAGCAAGTACTGTAGGTGTCTGAAAGATGTAATAGAGACACTTTATTTGCCCCTTTGTGTGCTGTTCATTGTAGAGAATCATGTGAAACATGAAAAAGTAGACACCATTAAAATGGGCTGTCTGTGATATTGTGTATGACGTGTGTGTATGACGTGTGTGTGTGTGGCTTGCGGGCTGTGATGACGAGAAGGTCGGTAGGGGAGAATGATGGATCATAATGGCCAGAGTGCGGACGATTGGCCTTGGGGTGTGTGTCTATGTAGGTGTGTGTGTTTTTTCGTGGCCCAGGTAGTAAATGCCTTGTGTGCGTGCGGCGGACTACCTGTGGTCACAGATTCATGTATGTTGCAAGTCTGCCTAACGTGCGTGAACTCGGCCGTGGCCTTATTTGCTGTCAGCATAGACGATGATGAGTCAGCCCGGCTTAACATTAACACTTCAGACATTTCGTCATTTCCACTTGCAGAATAACAATGACAGAATGTAGGTGTAAGTTTGAAGGCACGCACTCGGCACACATTAGTGAGAAACAATGTGCCTCTGCGCTTCCATTTTCTGGAGTAATGTATGTGTATGTATGACCCTTTGGGTTTGCATTTGTTGCCAAATGTTTATGATGCATCTGGCTGAGGTTGTAGTTGCAGATGGTACGTGGCTGACTTCATCTGCGTGTGCGTACGTTTTGTTCTGGAGTGCTTCTGGCTGAGTTTGTTCTTGTAGGTGGTGTGTGACTGGTGTGTGTGTGTTTTACAAAGTGCTACTGCTGCTGCTTTTAAATGAATGTTGAGTGTGTGATGTGTCTCACTGGTACAGAAATAATAGAAACAGAGGACTTAATCCTTAAAATAAAGAAAGGCTCAGAGTCCTGCTGTGTTTTTTCCTTTTGTTAATTAGGTTTAGTTTATGAAAGAAAAAAAAAAAAAAAAAAAAAAAAAAAAGGTGTATATCTGGAACTGAAATTTATTTTTTGACTGCCAGAAACCCAATAAAAAGATAAAAAGGCTCAGTTTATTAATACTACCTCTGAGTCCATATGTATCAGCTCTCCCTGGGTGGTTTTTGATAAGCATGCACGAGTCTTTTATTATTATTATTATTATTATTATTATTATTATTATTACTACTACCACCCGTATTTAACCTTCTGAACCTACTCTTCTTCACATACAGATAAATAAATGACAGAGGTAGCCCTTGTAGTGATGAAAATGACCAATTCCTTAAGGAAAAAATAATGCAGCAGATGAAGGGAGCGTGTCTGAAATTGAGGAGATGCTGATCTTCAGTGGTCGCATGTCAGCAGCTGCAGTGATGTGAGGGATGAACTCTGACAGATACTTGTTGGTTAGGATTATTCAAGCTTATCTCAGTGGCTGCTCACAACAGAAAGACCTTCTAAAGCTGTGTCTTTGCTTCAAGCTACTAGAACTGATGGTAGTGGTGACTTGCTTATTGCCCCTTCATTTTGAAGATAATGCAGCTTCTATTGTTAAGCAAAGCAGCCATTCTATAGTCTGCATGTTTTTTTATTGGTATATTAATTCATAAGCAAGTGAACAGGCCCATTGGATACCTAACTGAGCCCAAAATGCATAAAAGAGTAGCAATATGTCTTTTCTTTTCCCCCCTGCCCTTTACAGCTCATGTTCTTGATCTCGCCTCAATTGCTAGGTAAACAGTAGAAATACAAAATACAAAGTAATGAGACCTGCAGCCGAAAAACTAATTTTCTAATCACTTTCCATTCAAATCACGATCATAGTCATTATCAAATGCTTACAAAATAAGAGAAAGTTTTGCATGTTTTACTCTGCTCAACTTTCCACCCATTTCTGTCGTTGGCTAATGCTTTACACATACCGACTCAAAAGCTGGGACGGTGATATGCTGCTATTCACTATGAATGGGACCTGGTGTTGCAGCCCAGAGATTTAAGTGGTCAGCGCCACAACAGGGGAAAGTTGAGAAAAACTCAACTCATTTTAATGCCTGCAGAAACAGAGGCACAGACTTGTTTACTACTCTGCTCCACTAGTCTCACAATGCCATGCCAGACGTATCTCCACAGCGCTGCAGTATGTTCTGGCTACAGCGGCTATTCTATTCTGTTTTTATTTCTTTAAAACCAATCACAACCATCCTGGGCGGCGCTAAGCCCTGATAGCGGAATTAGCGAGGCGGATGTCAGGCTTTATCCCAGCAGTGTACATCCGTTGAGCCAGACTACTGCTCCACTAGTGGGTTGAGCCTGACGTACTATATTTGTGTGTGTGTCTGTGTTACCGGGTGCTTGCTGCTTGCCTGCTGTGATTATAGCTACAATTGGTTGTGTCCATGGCTGAGAGAAATATACCTGCTGTTTTCCTGCTGAGTTTGGGGCTGCATGTGCATCGGTATGTGAATGTGTGTGCGTGCGTGCGTCTCTCTCTTTCCCTTACTTGCATGCTGGTAAGCTGATGTTTCAGTTGCTGCTTACTCATTGTGTCTGTAGGTGGTGTGTGCGCTTCAGTTTATGAAAGCTTGTGTGTATGTGCGAGTGTGCTCGAGAGTTACCTGGTGCTTCTGCTGCTGTTGCTTACTCAGATTGCGGCTGTAGGTGTTATACTTGACTATGTCTTGCGACATGTCATCCACCCTGTCCATCAGAAGCTGAAGGCTCTTCTCCAAATGGTTGCTGGAAGAAAAATGTCAGCATGTCATTCAAACCGTTTTTGTGCTGCCATCAAAACCTGTGAGCAGCAGTGACGTACAGTCCTTCATTCACCCCTAAGCCTAACTTAAAGAGAAATTTTGTCAATTTAAATCCAGCTCAGTGTCATGGCAGTGTGTTTAGATGAATGGTGTTTGGCTTCCCTCCGTGGCGGCAGTGCACGGAGCTCCCAGCGGAGGTCTGCTGGAATTCAGCGGACGGCACAAAACACACCACAGAGCTGGGAGCTCTGTGCACCAGCGCCGCGGCGATTAATCAGGGTCCATTGCAGTTACACGACAAAAAGAAGAACCACTAGATGACAAAGGGTATTTTTACAATAACATTGAATGCACAACCAGCTTACCAACTGTATTTGAATGTACCATTACGTCCTGCATGTGTTATTTCTCCGACAACTCTGAGCACTACAGGTGTCTACGGTGCAGCTACTCCCTGGCTTTGACTGCAGGTTGGTGTCCCAGTGTTGGAATCCTTTCCAGTAAAATACAGTCACACTTTACACCGTTTAGCTTTCAGAATTTAACCGTATTCATCTACTGGCAAACCGTAGGCCAACAGTACCTGCTGCGAAGTGTAATGTAATGTAACTAGCGTCACATTTGGTTGCCTCGGATGTCCGTTTCAGAGCACCAGAGAGCAGCGCAGGCATTTAAGTGGCACCGAAATGAGGCACCGAAATCCGCGTTGCTATTTGGCCCGGTAGAAAGCCTATATATTGGCACCGGGTGTCGGTACCTAACCCAGAGTACCTAACCTAACCCGCTCTGTTGGCTCTGATCCAAAAGTGACACAGGGGTCACTTACAGGAGTTGTGAAGCTGCTGTCTGGGTCTTGCCTAGGCTGTGTGGAGGTAGTGCTGGGGATCGCCGGCAGATACTCGGCAGAAGTGACTGGCTGTCGTTTGCTGGAGATCCTTCACAGCAGACTCCTGCGCCTGTACACCTAAAGTTCCCAGTTTAATTGCTTTCTCACTCGCATAAGAAGCAGTAGGCTTCAAATACGTTGTAAGCACCTGGATTTTTGTATGGCGAAGTATCGCTAAACTTGCACTTCCACATACCTAAAGAATAAAAATCTGTTTTATGTCTGTGGTATGCTACAATCGGAAAGAAACTCGCACCAATAACACAAAAGTTGACTGGCCGCAATTTAAGTTGCATATTGGTCTCATTTGTAGCAAAAGAAAGACATTTTGTAGCATTTGTCTATGTAGCATTACATAGACGTAGGAAAATTAAGACCTGTAGAAAATGATTTAAGATTTAGACAATACTTCAGCTAATTTAAGACTTTTTAAGGCCTTACATTTTGATTTTGAAATTTAAGACTTTTTAAGACCCCGCAGAAACCCTCTAAACACAATGCCCACACAAAGATGATACAAAGCTGGTTTAAAATCGACTGACATCACACGTCTCCAAAAACACAAAATCAACCAGATGATGTCTGCTAGGCTTGCACTGCAATACAAATCTTTAGCGAGGTGGAAATGCAATCTTTACAGTTTAACCACCTTCAGATGAAAAACTTTCAAACAAGTTGAAGTGTTCCCCCTCGTTCTTTTATCTCAAGCATGTCTAGCACGAGCTACAAACATCCCAACAGTGTGAGGGGAAAACCTTAAGGGGAACCCATGGACATACACAGATACTCCTTCCTTTGACACCAACCACAGGGTTAAGATGGTGGGTTAACCCTAACCCACAAAAGAAGATAAAAAGCAGCTAGTGGTAGTCACTATTTCAAGCTGTAACTTGTCCCTTCAGAGACCTGTGGTTCTCTTCACGTTTTTCAACAGTTCATGTTTGCCATCCATTCTGACCTTATCTTTGAGTTCACCTCCTACCAGATTCTGTTGCTTTTATGTATTCTGAAAAACATTTGACATGAAAACTCCGGGGGTTTGAGTACTCAGACCCGAGGACCCTTCCTCTTGTTCCTGTGCTTCATCTCTCTGCTCTGGCATCACATCCCTCATCTTTTCCCCAACACTGCCATGCTGACAACACTAAACACAACTCTTCCAGCACTCCTCTCTCCTCCCATGAGCCCCATTTTTAAACACAATGTCTCACTATCGCCTTAAGTTCAACCTTGACAAGGCTGCAGTGCTCTACTTCAAGTCATCTCCCCCTTGTACTTTCCTCTGTGGAATGATATTGTGTCTTATTTATGAATGTTTGGGTGAAACATAATGCAGCATGTACTGTGGGAAAACAGATTCTGAATGTTTATTTAAATGGCAATTGTACCCACAAGGACTGCCAGCACTGTGTATGTTTTAGCAGTGTGTACACTTGCGCTGATGTAACTGTTTTGTGTGGGTTTCATTGTTTGTGTGAATATGTGAAGGAAAAGTGGAGTGTTTTGGGTGATTTTAGTTGCTTTCCTCTCTGCTGTAAGATTTTCAATTAATTGTATAAATCAATATTCCTCTCTCTCCTGGCTCAACACACACCGTCTTCTGTTGCCAACTAAAAAACCTTCTAATTTTGTTTTCCCACCAAGATTAGCACGTATATGTAGTTTTATTTAAACATTGGAAAACCTGCTAAAAATTTCCCCATTTCCAGTAAACGGGTAGGTCTTTGTTTTTTCTCTTTCTGGTGTGACACGTTCAACGACATGAATGCGCCAGAAAACAGGGTAAGTAAACACTAGAAAGCAGAGAGTCGTTTTTTAAATTTTTTTCCCAAACGACTGAATGTGTGGCTAAGTTAGCATAGCATTACGTCGCAAAGGGGCGAAAATTTGTGTTCCCTGCCATCTGAGCTATAGCCAATAAATACCCGTGACTACTGCAGAGTCATTTGTCCTGGGCATGAAGGCCGACTGTTCACTGTCCCACATAACACAAAAGCTAGATGTTAGTGGGTGTTGGTTGTTTTTTTTGTCCCATGGGAAAAGGGCTTTCAAAATAATTGCCAATAACCATCTGTACCACTGACGAACAAACCCCTAATGCAACCAGAATTGACCTGAGCAGAACACATTTAACTCGTCTCAATATGAACCAATTTCTTTTGTATTTAAAACGTCAGTCTCCTGTTGTTGGAGTGAGGTGTGGTGAAACATGTATCGACATAAGGAACAGCAAATGTTAAAGAGCTTTTTCACTTTGACACTATGCAGCTACAAATTTAGAGTTCTGTGAAATAAATTAAAAAGGGAATTTTCTAGAATTGTACAGTTCCCAAATGGCAACATAACTGATTACTAATTACAATCTTACATCAAAAAGGTACTGTAGTTTGCTTTTAACCATTAGTTACTATACAAACTGCCAGCATTTAATTACAGTGTCCTAATGCATTCTAATTTTTAGCCTTAATGTCAGAAGATATTAGTGAAATGTCTGTAAGTGTAAATAAAGTATGTGACCAGAGCACACACCAGAACATTCAAGTGTTACATGCATGTGCATAAAATTAAGCATGTAAGTTAAGTATGATTTTCAGAATCTCAGATGGTCTTTCCCATAGTTTAGACTGCTGAGCCATTTCCAGTCCCATCATATTTGCCTGTGAGGATTGTTGTGTGATCAGTTTGTCAACCCCCAATGCAGTGTCAGAGCTGTAAACATGAAAACTGATGGCCCAGGACCAAATCTCCCCACAGCACTTCCCTGCCGAGTCCCTCCGACTGTGTCAAAATTGATTCTCGCTGACGAAAGCCCATTTAAAAAGTGTTCCATCGAGCAATATGGTGGCTAATTTGTGTGGTGTGCATTTAGAATATATGCAAAGGAAAACATTTAGTCAGAGCAGGATCCTTCACAACATCTGTCATTTATGTATATGTCTAATGTTTGAGCTGGACTGAAGAGAGTTTTTTTTTTTGTGTGTGTGTTTTTTTGTGTGTGTGTGTGTGTGTGTGTGTGTGTGTGTGTGTGTGTGTGTGTGTGTGTGTGTGTGTGTGTGTGTGTGTGTGTGTGTGTATTTCAGTGCACTGGATTTAGTTTTATTTCGTTATCAGTTTGTATTCAGAATTTCTGAGTCTCTTTCCCTGTCCTTGACACATGCTTGGTGACTAAAGGTTGCAACTACTACTTTTCAAACGCATTGAGTTTGCTCTGTTCTTTACAGTTGGTTCATGTTTTTTGAGCATGGTCAGTTGTTAATGTACATTTATAAAAGCCTGAATATGCAAGGACAACACACTGCTGCTCATAATTGTGCACACAATTAAACAAACACTCAAATGTGATGTTTCAGTTACATGTGGTTGAAGAATAAAAAATAAAAAATAAAAGAACGCATTCTACCCTACATATCGTCTGGTCATACACTCCAGAGGGTTGAATTATTCAGATGGGTCAGCAAGCCTTCGATCAATCCTGAATTAGAAATCAAAGTCTACGAGGGACTTCTTGTCATCACTGATTCTGTTTTAAGGTCAGGTTCAATGGCAGCCCAAACAGTGTGCTATACCTGTGCTCCGGCCTACATGCTCATATTCACACAGCACGACAGAGGACAAATTCTAAAACCGTATTGATATGCGAGCAATAATGGGCATACATTCAGTAAATTGAAAGTTCAGAGGGGAGTTCTTTAACAAAGCTGCCAAGGAAGTGACTTCCATTCTTATAATGAGTGCTTTACTCTGATGGAGCCTTTTAAACTGATTGACTGGGGCACAATACGGATCTCTGGCTTGCCTCGGTAGCAGAATAATAGGTTTTAAAGAGGACATTGAATAGCCTTGATTTAACAGTGTCCCGACATAAGTTTACAAGTATGCATAAAATTAATATTTCTTCCAACAGACTTATGGGTCTGACACAAATTCATAATCCTAATGTGACTAAATACCCTATTCATTTTGTGTTTAAATTCCCATCTCCTCCCTTCCAGCCCATTATCATTATTTAATTCCAAAAAAGACACAACTGTTCATCTCACTGGATGAAGTTTGTCTGTCAAGGATCATTTTCCCACAGCGTATTTCCTTCACATTCCAACATTTCTGTCAGCACCTCCTTTGTGGTCTGATTTCCGGATATGCCTCTTCACCTTCCTTGCTTGCTCGGTCTTCCTATAGCTGCAGCTCTAACAAAGCCTTACAGTTCTGGTCTTTCCTCCCTGCACTCAATACCCTTTCCCTTATTGAATACATATCGTGGGTAGGCCTGTAGAGAAGAAAGCTTTGTTTACATATCCTTCTATTGTCCAACATTTCTATGCAGAGGGCCAATTACACTAAGCAGACGGGAAGTAATGGACTGACGAGTTGCTCATTCACAAGGAACAAAAAGTAAATATGAGGTTTCAGGGATGGTTTATAATGAACAATGTCAGCCGCTACACAGTGGGCAAATCTTAAAACGGGTGAAGACCATGAAAGATAGCCCACATGCATTAAGCTTTGTGGCCCGACATGAATAGGATGCTTTGTAACATTGCAAATATTAAGGAATTTCAAAGCTGTGTGGTGGAAAATGGCTACATAAATGAATTTACATTCATGCAATCCATCACCACGATCAACATCATCATCTGTGGTAAGAACAACCCTGTTTGCTGGAGTGAAACTGCATTCACTCAGCCTGAGAAGTAGATGACATTGACAAATGGGGCTGCAGATTGGAAAATGAGACAAAAGGAAAAACATTAAATAAAACCCATTATCGTTGTCTTTTTTGAAGGGGAGGAAATGAGGAGAAAAGGGCGGGGCTGTCAGTTGAAGTAGAGAGACGGACGCTACAATCCAATACAAGGACAGAGCTGCGTAGCAATCTGACAACTTCGTGAAACAATTTCATCTTGCCAGACATCCCATGGGCAGTCATGCCGGGAAACCCACGAGGAGGGCCAGGCCGCTTTTGCCCCATTTCTGGTCATATCAAAAGCTATGTTTCAACTTCAGAGTAGTCATTTGGAAAATGGAAAAATATGCAAGAAAGGTGAGGTATTGCCCTTTAGTGCATTTGACAATTCATAACAAATGACTGTGCTGGTGCCACACTTAGTTGGCCAGGCACATGCATTCTACAGAGCTCTGTACAAATGAGTGTTCATTTAATTCATAATTTACTTGCAATACAGGACACAGCTGAGAAGAATCACAACAACTCCTGATGCACTGCACTACAGTGTACAAGTAACTTTTTGTTTTGTTTTGTGCGCTAACAGTGTGTAAATCAGCACTTTGAGTCGTTATTGTGCTAATTTCTCACACCTGCCGCTGGGAAGCTTCACAGCTGTTGCTCCAATTGCAGCAGTTTATCTCCATAAATGATTGCTGATAAATTCTCCTGAGACTGATGCTGAGAGCCTCTGAGATATAAATGTGAGACTGTAAGAGCCAGGCTGTGCGTTGATATGGTGGGGTGATATTTGTTCATATTGTGCTCATTAGTGATGGAAGTTTGATGACAGGTCCTGTATTTGGAGACATTTCTGAATAAATATGTTTTGACATTTGGATGTGGCATTTACTGTACCTAGTCTTGGATTGGATATCCCAATCAAACATCCGGTACCTACCCAAGGGTACGCCAATAAGTTCCTGAAATAAGATAATTGGTCAAGCATTTCTAAGAACCAGATTATGTATGTGGGCTGCTATTTCATTGTGGGTTACAGATTCGATCCAAACAACAAATACTTGTTGGGGTTTGTTTTATAGCCCCTAAGATGCACAATAAAAAATGAATTTTTCAACTGTTGAAGTAAAACTTTTCCATGACTGGCAAGTTACACATTTTGAGATGTCCTGATGTTGTATCCCTCAGCCATCTGGCACTGCAGTCCAAGCAGGTTAAAATAGGGTTTTAAAGGATTAGGATGCAGTTATCTTTCGTCTTTTCATTATGATCAACAAAACAAGCAAAACCAGCAAAGAATGTATTTAACAAGTATTATCTGTGAAGCCACAGCCTCAAATAGCTTATTCTTATGTGCCATTGAAGTCCATTATTCTCTAAAAACGATTAAACCCACACAAAAGAGCCATAGTGTTGCACTGGGTGACATATTCCTTCATTACAGCAAACACGGCCAGTGTAGTTATGCTTTTCAGCTCGTTGTTGTATTTTCTCCAGAGTACTCCAGTTTATGACATCGCAAGTCCACCAAATCTGACCCTTTCTTCATTAGTGCTGTCAGCTGCATATTCAACCTTGTGAAAATTATCCGAATCTGACCCACACATTGTACATTTCTAACGATAATTTCCGCAGCTAATGACAAATGGTGAGGCAAACTAACAAAGCAGGGTGAACACAGTAAAGTGTCTGTGGGCATTTGATTTCCAGAGATAAAAAAATGCAGCTGACGTTATTATCTATGTCTATGGTGTTGTGTTGCGTTTATTATAATGAAGGAATATGTCACCCAATGCAATAATATGGCTCTTTTATGCGTTTTTAATAGGTTTGGAAGACAATGGAACAGAAGTGTGAGCTTTGGCTACACAAACTATTCCCGTTTAGTAAGATGAATTCATTCATAATTCATTCTGATAATAATAAAAAGATAAAAATCAAACTTGCCCTCCTAAGAACTGTGTGAAAACAGCACTGAAAGCATGTATGGTAGATAAACATAAGCCAAAACACATCAATAGACCCATTATTGTTTCAACCAATCTGGTACACTTTAGAACAGTGCAGAAGACACAGATTAATGCCCAGGAGTTCCCTAATGTCAAATCAATTTTAATTTAGAAGTAGCTTTAACTCATGTCTGTGAAAGCACCCTGCAGGTTTAAAGAGATAACATGACATGTTTTAAAGCTTGTAAGAGATGCTTTTAGGAAGACATTATTCTTCAAAAGATATGTATGCACAGTACTATGGTAACCATGCGCAAATTAATCAAATTAAGGTGACACTTTACTTCATGTTGGATTGTTTGGGGTGATGTAATTCCCATCAATAACAATTTCTTGGATTTGATTGTGGAGTGATTTTGCACAGGCTGATAAGACACACTTGCATCTGTTGATGAACATTATTATGACAGTATTTTTTTCCATGTTGGATCTTGGTCATGTGTTTACAAAACAACATGATACAGGCATAAAAATAGAAGATGCTGTAATGTGATCATATGGCATGGAACAAGTCTCTCCAAGTGCAATACGACATTATTGATTTACAAACAGGAGCTTTGAAACTTGGAAATAAAACAAAGAGATTAATTCAAATAATTTGGCAATAAAAGTCGAGAGACAAACTAAATCACTTATGAGTATTAAATCTGTTAGATCACCTACATGTTCCCTACAATGTCAGTGTTAGATCAGAAAATTTACAGCGAGATTGAAGGTTGTGCTATTGGAGGACAGATTTTGCCCACACAATGCCTTACAAGACCATGCAGAAACATCTTGTAAATGTTGCTCCTGGGAAAAAGTTGTTGGAAATAGTTGATCCTGATAGCAAATGTGCCTGCATTCACTCTTAAGGTTTTTACAACCAAGATGTCTGGCCTGAGGCCCTCTTGGTAAATGGCTGCATGAGCTCACGACTGACCTGCTTGAGAGGTTGAGCAGTTCATGTTTGTCAGCGACTGTGGACTTGTCCTCCAGATCCCACATCAGCACGTTGATGAGGTGGGAGTTTTTGATGATAATAGGCACCTCCTCGAACATATGCTCGAAGCCAATGTTAGCCTTCTTCAAGCTGGAGAGTGAAGGACGGGACAGGAGAGAGGGAGGCAGGAGAAGAGGGGTTAAGTTACAATTTGTCATTCCCAAAAGGATTTTTCGTCAATACTTACATTCAATGCTTTAACCCACTTCAGTCAGACTGCATACAGTTAATTCAACACACGACAGAGACGATAACTAACCATAACCCTAACCCATCAGGAATGTCTATGATACGCATTCTGTGCAATTAACTAGTATTAATAAATTAGTATTGCTGTATATTTCTTTCAAACATACTGCCAAGCCCTAAATGGCATCACTGAGGATTGTGCTGACCATACTAGTTATACCTTTATACTAAAACCAGAGGGAACATCATTTTCTGTCTGAAACAAGTGGTTTTAAAAAGGGTGCCTGTTGTACAAAAACTACGTGCAGGACACAACACTCAAAACTCATGCAAAGAAACAGTCAGGCCTTCGCTGATCCATAGCCATTTTGAATATATTTGAAGTGAACAGAGAGTCAATGGGGTTAAAAGTTGTTCTACCTGTAGTTCTATTGCAACTCTGTATTTAACATCCGTTTTGTTGAGGGCAGAGATCTTCTCAGGTCTGCTTTTGACCAAAGGTCCACATTTTATTTATTGTTTGCACATGCTTAAAAGAAGGTGGCAAATGGGGCATTGTATGGTAACCACTTGGCTTGTAAATTGTACCTCAACCAAATCAAAGCAAAATGAATAGTAATATTATGCATGTTGCATTTTGATATCTGAAAATGGTGTAATACGATAGGATGTCCATGTTGCACACCCCGAGCAATGTTAGACTCCGTAGCCTAAATTACTTTTTTTATGGGCTCTGCCGATAAGTGTGCAAAGCACTGACCGATTTTTAACCACCACTTCTTGTTCCTCAGGAGCTAAAAGCTGAATCTCTCTATCTTTCTCTGACATGGGCCTGTTAGCACAAAATGGAACTTCAAACTTTGCTTAATGTCTCACATAGATCCAATAGCATTGACTGAGTGCCTTGGTTCAGCTCGTCGCTTGTGCACAGTGCATGAGCTACAAACTAATGTCTGCATATGTCTAATGTTGGCTTGTGAGATGCGTCTTGCTTGTTATGGGATCAATACGCTCACTGCATTAATCAACCATGTGCACTGTACCAGAAACAGAGATGTTCATAATATGATTGCCAGTGTGATAAATATGGGCGTGGAGCCTCATCTGATGTGTTTTGTATTTCAAGTAGAGCATCACCTTAGGCAAACTTTAAGAGGAGACTCTGAGGCAGTGGAAGTGGACACGCCTGCCTCAGGTGAGTGGGGAGATCACAAATCTGTATGGATAGCAACAGTCTATAAAGCAAAATCTATAATGATATAAATACTGTTTGGTATACATATTGGCACAAGTATCTATCTGCAGTGCTTTATAATATTTCCTGAAAATGATGACCTTTTCAAATGCCTGCAGAGCAATATAAAAAAGGAGTCTAAGGAAATAGAAGGACCGCACATTCTAGGCAGGACAAATTGCTCAACCCTTCTGGACGTTGTCGCACTTAATGCCATGCTCTTTCCAAGTTGGGCCCCGCTGGACAAAGCCAAAGGGTGACTCCACAGGCCGACTAATTTGATGCTTCATATTGTGTGCTGAAGTGGAGGCTATTGACCACTGCCTCCATCGCCCAGCGGACTGGGAGGGGGTGGGGGAGACAAGTTCAAAGGGATGGGTCTCTTCAGCACTCATCTATCCCTGCCTTTCATTTGTTTTTTTAAAAGGTGTACAATATATGCAAGCTTATGTAACATCAAATACACCAACATAAAAGAGACTGCTTTTACGCTCATTGTAGTAGGGGTGGGGGCGGAGAGTAATGAAACGCTTTTGAAGTTTTGCATCTTCGGAGAAAAAAAAAAAAAACACTATTGATCCAAATTTCTAGTCTATATTGAAAATAATAGGATTGAGACAAGATTGTTGTTATGTGGTGTTACTGTCCTTTCCTGCCCTCTGCTGCCCTCTCTCAATCATGGGCTTATTGGGAACACAGATTGGAGCTGTAATAAATCATAGAAACTAACGAAAAGCAGCAGAAATGAGAAGGATCCCAACTCTGGGCCAAACACACTGGGTCAATAACAGAGTTGCTGGCAATAGAGAGACACAGGTGGAGACATACAGGGAAAAGAGAAATTAAATGATGCAGTTAAATTCCACCTTCTCCCTGCAAATACTCTTGCTTTTAGTGGATTTTTAAAAATGTATATCTGGAGGTTCTGAGTGGACAGCAATTTGATACCTCTGGGACTTCTTCATAGAGCTGTTAACTTGCATTTGTGAGTGCATGTGTGTCCCTTCATGCGTGTTTTATGCATGTGTGGGTTTGTGCACTAGGACTATCCTGAACTATCTGGAAAATGGTCCCCTCATTACATTCATTTGCTGCAATTTAAAAGCAATTACAAAAAGCCTTGGGGTCAGAAAAAGCATAAACATGGTACATTTGTTTGACGGGCGAGGGCGAACTGATAAATCATCATCAATCTGCAACTGCTACTAAATGCCTCCCCTGTGGATGCACAAGCCTGCATTTGCATACATTGAATAAGCAGAATTAAAAGACCGAAAAGGCAAAAATATTTTAATTCTGTATTCCTGTAATAAATGGGAGCCCATGTATTGAGTTACTTACGCCTCAGGTGTGAAATCTTTCTCTTTGCAGATCTCCATGAGTTTGGGGGTAAGCCTGTAGGCCTTCAGGGACAGGGAGCCTTGTGCAGTCTTTATAGGGTCTAGAATGACAAAGGAGAGTGATGAGATTAGAAAGAACAATGTAAAATGGCTCTTTAAAATCATATTCTCTGAATTGAGGAAACAATCAAACCTTATTTCCCTTTTAGGTTAAGCTTTCTAAGATAGGTAAGACAATAGTGGCTTCCTAGGTTTTGTGTGGTTGATCCCATGCAATCAGTACCATGCAAAGGCTTATAGTCATCTGCTGACATACATTCTATATTCAATATTCAGTAATACACCATCCCAACCCAAAACATCCTCACATAGTGATTTAACATAGTAAAATAGTGTATATAGAGTACCAGATCGGATAGGATTCCTGAAGCTATTATCTTTATAACTATAACTTTCAGTGCTATAGTGCACTAAGCTTCCACTGAGCTAAAACGGCAGTTGTCAGGGCAAGTTTTAGAGTGCCTTTGTGCCTCTTAACCGACACAAAATGCAATTAAAGTGTCTGTGCAACATGAACAGGGCCCTTACGTGACAACAAGATGCGTTTTCAACTCCCTGTCTAGATTCTGCTGGTAGCTAGCTCGCCCTGTTAGCTGCTAGCTGCCGTCCGTGATAAGTGGGTTCAGCCAAAATACCACGCAGCAGTTCCGTGTATATTTGTAGCTCATCCATTTTGTGTGTGATCGATCTGGTGTTGGTGGGTAGGATGCTTGGCAGTGTCGATCGGTGTAGCAGTTCTCTCAGCCGCGCTAGCAGGCACGACCTTACCTCTCAGAGCGATCTGCACACTGTTTACCTTTTCCTGCTACACCGGGACTTCAGCGCGAGACTACAGATAGCCTTCTCTAATGTTTCCATGTAGTTACATAGTCACTGATATGGTCATAACCACTACAGTGCTCAATTACCTATTTTTGAGGGGGAATAAAGTTCAAGTTTTCGTCACGAAGGCATGATCTGTCCTCTGTAGGACATAGCCAGACCACCGGGTGCTCACTGGATTGTTTTTGGGAGCGGGAGGCGACGAAGGCGGGGAGAAATCAGAATCAATGATGCTGGCCGGTCGGGCCTGCTAGCGCAGCTAAAACTACCAAGCCTCCTACTCACCAACACCAGATCGATCACACACAAAACGGATGAGGTACAAATACACACGGAACTGCTGCGTGATATTTTGGCTGAACACTAGGGCTTTGACTCCGAACTTCATTATTCGAATATCATTCGAATAATTAAAAAAATAGTGCTATTCAAACGAATATTAGGCAGCCCTTAATATTCAAACCCGTTATGGCCATTATTTTTTGAAATGTGTTTGCTTGTAAACGTTTTCAGTTCAGATTCCGAGGCTTTTTCACACATTTCAAAATGTAACCTCACGTCGCGGCGACGCACGTCTCTCAGCCGTGGCTCGGTAGCGTTGCATTCCCGAATTCTCAAAGAAGGGAGAGAGCACAGAGGGGAGGGGCTGCTCCTCAGTGACACAACAGAAGAGAGAGGTGACTGTTTTGGCGGCCATACGAGAGAAATACCTTGCCTGCTCGCTGGACAATACTGGCGACTTTATTTATTTATTTTTTTTTTTACAGAAAGTCGCTGTCTTTTCTACAGAAAGTTGCCAGATTTGTCGTTAGTCGCTTTTGTGAAAAAAAAGTCGCTAAGGGGGTCTGAAAAGTCCCTAAGTTGGCAACACTGCCCACACACAAGTATAAACATCAGACCACTTACGTAGGCTACGGTGAAAGCTCCGAACTTCCTGTCGAAAGCATAGTGTTTGTGTTTAATCCAGGGTCTGACTTTTAATTTAAAAAAAAACTTAAGTTTGATACCAATATAGGACTTATTGAAGGCATTTATTGGTCAAAATAGTATTAATAATTATTTGAATATTAATAAACAAACAAACATCGAATATGATTTTTGGGCAAAAGTCAAAGCCCTACTGAACACACTTCGACGGCAGCTAGCAGCTAACAGCTGGCGGCTAACAGGGCGAGCTAGCTAACAGCAGAATCGAGACCGGGTAGGTGAATTAAAACAATGTCTGAGTTGAAAACGCATCTTGTTCCCTGTTCATGTTGCACAGACATTTTAATTGCATTTTGTGTCGGTTAAGAGGCACAAAGGCACTCTAAAACTTGCTCTGACAACTGCCGTTTTAGCTCAGTGGAAGCTTATACACGTAGCTGCAGCTACTCTGTGTTGCCCGCAGCAATTCGGGTCAGGTTTTTATCAAACGAAAGTAGACGCATATTTATATTGGTCAAGATTAACGTAAAAATTGGCCAGAATTCTCCTTTAATGTTGTTTAACCTGGTGATGAAGACACAGATTTAACTAACACCCTCTGGAATTCTCTTGCCAAGAAGCAAAACTAAGCATAACTATACCTGCAAGTGGAATTTGGCATGACGTGACAACAGCAATGATAAAATGGGTCTTACATGCAAGGAATACCGGTGTGGGTCTGTATTGTGCACTGCCCACAATCATAGATCAAAGTTACAATATTGTCTCTAATCCAGAATGTGTGTTGTCCTTACTAAAAATAAAAGCAGTACCAGAAGTTAAGAGTATTTATACACCACTAGAGTCAGGGTTTTTTATTTGTTATTTTTACACATCTCAAAAGTGTCAAGTTTCTATTTACAAACATCAAAAGAAGTCTAACTGATCTGAAAATCACAAGTGTCCTCGGTTAAAACAAGTAAAAAATAAAAATCCTGTTAACAAGGTGCTAGCTGGATTGGAGCTACCATAACAACCAATCAGGGAAGATACAGTTCCTCCCCATCAGATCTCTTACTTGATTGATTTTGTCACTGAACTGAAATTCTACTCCATCCATCTTAAGGCTATAAAACACTTGTGTCTGTACAGGCTTACAAATGTGAGCAGTACGGAGGGGAGTGGAGGAGCTGTTGGTCTGTCCACTGCAAA
This sequence comes from Perca fluviatilis, assembly GCF_010015445.1. Lineage (NCBI taxonomy): Eukaryota > Metazoa > Chordata > Actinopteri > Perciformes > Percidae > Perca > Perca fluviatilis. Next base: position 13,668,308 of record NC_053118.1, on the reverse strand, counting down.
ATGACATTTGCACAGCAGGCTTTCTGTTATATTAAATCAATTCAACAAACTGAAGAGTCACGCTAAAGTAACATTTAAAAAAGACAGAAAACATAAAAGTATCTAGACTGGTTCTGAGGAATGGCTCAGTCGTTCTTCACATTCCTGTTTATGTTACTTGCTACACACACACACCGAGAGAGAGAGAGAGAGAGAGAGAGAGAGAGAGAGAGAGAGAGAGAGAGAGAGAGAGAGAGAGAGAGAGATTATATTGGCTCAGACTGGACAGGCTGACAGCCACCAAACTACCACAAATGTTTGTGTGACTTACTTCCTTTCCAAAAGCCAACTGCGACAAGCCATTTGCCTACAGCAGGGCCACTGTCAGTACCCGATCCGTTCCACCGGCACGATCCGTTCTGCGCATGTGCAAGATGACACGTATGCTATGACGTATGCGCAGATGATAATACTGTTTCACGACCTGACCAATCTGTTCCACGCTAGCCTCTACCGGGATCGCTAACAGCTAATTCGGCTAACCGCTAGCCAACAGCCTTCAGTCTAAAATAACGCATGCGCAGAACGGATCGTGCAGGCAGAACGGACAGCTAGATTCAGTCTAAAATAACGTCAAACATAATGGGAAAAGCAGGCTACAGCTAAATTAGGACTTTACAGTAATAACAATAAAGACAAGTATTGAGTGATTGTATTTTAAATGAGCACAAAAAGAACTGACGTAACAGCTGTTATATATGTTAACGTTTATTTTCAAGTTTTATTTTGAGGGTCTTTTAAAGTTTACATGCTGTCGCAGCTAGCGTTTAGCCGAATTAGCTGTTAGCTAAACTAACGTTAGCTTAACTGTGGAGGCTAACGGCAGACAGCTACAATCAGCTAGCGGTTAGCCAAATTAACCGTTAGCTAAACTAAAGTTAGCTTCCCGGTGAAGGCTAACGGCAGACCGCTATAATCACCTACTGGTCCTCCGAATTAGCTATTCGCTAAACTAACGTTAGCTGAAGGCTAGCGTGGGAACAGATTGGGTAGTGTCGTTAATCCTCGTACAACAGCGCATGCGTGAACATCTTGCGCATGCGCAGAATGGATTGTGCAGGTGGAACGGATCGGGTACTGACAGCCACTCCCAAACAAGATACAGCCAATCTCAATTGATACTGGCCAATCGCCACTGAGATTGGTTAGTGACAGCAGCACTTGATTAAAACAATTCTCGGCCTTCCATGAAAAGCTTGGTAACTAAATCACAATCCAGCTCCTACAGGCCTCTTGAATTAATGGAACTTTACGTTTCATGCCAGGAAAGGCTAGCCTCTCCCACGTGTGCATTTGCACACGTTATACACACATATACTTTTTGTTGGTCAATATAAAGTAAGTGGCTACGGAGAACAGGGATGGGGTTTGTCTCTGTTGGTCCTTAATCTGCTGATGCCAAACAAGAACCAAAACAAGAAAGAGAATGACACAATTGCACAAAGTGAAGTTTAAGCCGAATAGAGCACATCGCTGATACAGAGTACTTAAATTGGCAAAGATCTATTGGGGGCCTTATTTGTTTGGTTTTAAAATTAAATAAAATGTATACCTTCATGAATAAATAAATAAATAAATATACATGTCCCTGAGTTGAGCTCTGAACATGCAAAGAGCTATTGTAGTTTGCTCTGTGCATGTCCATCTTAAAAGGGGTGATAGAATGCAAAACCGATTTTACCCTGTCATAGTTGAATGAGGACAGTTCGGTGGGTAAATAGGACATACATAGAAGCTCAAAGTCCCATTGACACCCCTTTAGTATGAAAATCTCATATTTTGAAACTGCCGCTGAAAACGGGCGAATCCCAACAAAGCTGGAAGTTGACGTCAACCTCCCAAAAACCGGAACCTTTGTCAGCCCATGGGTGTATTAAGAGAACGGTCACGCCCCAACATTTACATAGGCTACACAACTGACCTGAGATCAGGTAGTTTTCTGAATCTAGCTAGGTCACGCAGATCTCTGCTATTCCATTACAAAATTCACCTCTGAAACTTTTTTATGCGAGAAATCAACCATATAAAGCTCAAATATGGGCCGCTTTACGAAAATGGATGGCTAATTGCAAATTTTCTCCGACTGTGTGTCGGAGTTTAGTGCCGGTGTTGGTGCTGCCTGGGTTGCTACATCGCCGCCCTGACCGCAGTGTCAGCGAGCTTGTTACGCCCGCAATCTTTTACCGCAGCCCGCAGGTTCCAGTAAATCTTATAAATGGGTATGTGTGTTGAGTTATTTAAACAAACAATCGGGGAAATAAACGCCTCTTGTCCGCGAGTCTCATTGTTAGAGCCGCGGTGAGATGGAGTCCATCAATGAGAGCTAGCTAGCCTCCTCCTAACTCTGACATTCACAAAAATACATTCAATTGAAATCCGAAATCGGACAAGTGTTAGCTAAGCTTTGTAAGACCTTGAGGAACCTGTAATATTCATGCCGTGACGAAATTCAAACTGTAAATATACTTTAGTTATGCGAAAGTGAGCAAGCTGCGATATTTCCCCATTGTAATGAATGGGACATATAGCAAGCAACTGCTCGTCCTACAAAGACGCCTTGCGTTCATAAAAATGCCTTAAAATCAAATCGGACACAACGGTTAGCTTTATAAGACATTGGGGAATGATGTTATATAAGTGGCGTGACAAAATTCAAACCGTAAATATATTAGAGTTATGCCGGCAGCTGGCCGCGGAGCCCCGTAGTGCAGTATCCACAAAGGGTGACTTTGCCCTGGGTATGGAGCCCAGCAAGCTGCTGCTTTCTCGTCAGACTGTGTGGAGCTCCTAAAGTCCGACACGTCTTACCAAATTTGCAATTAGCCATACATTTTTGTAAAACGGCCCATATTTCAGCTTTATATAGTTGATTTCTCGCTTAAAAAAGTCTCAGAAGTGAATTTGGTAATGAAACATTGCAGTGTCTGGAATATGAGATTCTGTCGCTTCTCTAATGTATGTGTATTGGGGATTTGCTCAACCAATCAGCGCGCGTCTCTAATGTCTGTGTATGGCAAGTCGCTCAACCAATCAGCGCGCAGCTCATCTAAATATTCATGACCATACCATATTTGGAAGAAAAGCTCTTGTTACAAATAGGGCCAAAACACAGGGATGCGTAAGGGCCAGTAAAATATCAACCAGGCCATTTTCAGCCCAACCAATGTTACATACCCCATTAGGAGACCATAAGGAACAGTGTGAAATGCCCTATATAATCATTCTATCACCCCTTTAACCTCTTCAACTGTTCCCTTCATACAAGAAAACTGTTGTCATGGCGAACATATTTAACTAATTGTTTTAAAAACCCACTCTTCACAATTCTAAGCCGTCATTGGACAGAAGCTATTAACTCGCCAGTTGGTAACCTGATTGATTCATCCATCGGCACAAAAAGACCGGTGAGCTAATGACGAAAAGAAGAAAAAAAAAGAAATCAATTTTCTTTCCCTTTGACTTTAAACCGAGAGAATGTCAATTTCTTTGAGGTGCTTTGATCCATTAAGCCCTGCATTATTGACTGACATTAACAGGAGCCCTCGTTTAGAATGAGAAAGGGCTGACTTACTGTCTGCCTGCCTGAGTGGCCAGCTGGCTGGCAGGACTAGATCAGAGGGGTTCATATGTCAGCTGGTTAAAATTAATCTTTGCCTATCATGAAGAGGGGAGGGGGAGTCCCCTCTACACTTACCGGAACTGAAACATGCTATTTTTTAAATAACAATTCTGGTTGCTGCCTTACTCTTGACTTTAAGTGAGTAGATAAACACTAAGCTTTACAGTACTTTACACTTATTTTTCGGATCATAAACCTAAAGTAGCTAAACTCGGCACATTATGAAGTGTGAAATATGGGCAGAAAATACTATCTTGATACGATTTGGCATTTTGACAATGTCTATATTTGACTTTCTCTTCAGCTTGTAAAAGTCTGTAATGCGCGAGTCACATTTCAGCACTATGAATATACATAAAGACGAGTTGTACTCTCATAGAAACCAGCCACAAATTAAATACTAGTCTAATTTTATTTAATGGATTTCATTTTTTTTTTTTTTTTTTTTTTTAAATGTAATGTACTAATATACTGCCTCTGAAATCAATGAGCACTTGGAGTGGTTATGTGGTAATTAATCATCATTTATTTAGACACTGAGAAGTTGAATGCACACTGCTTTACAGCGACAGGTTTTAATTTGCTGTCATGTAGGTTTTAAAATTGCTGTCTGTTGAAAGAAAGCTTCCACCATCTGGGATGGCATTTGTAGTGCAGCAATTATGGGCAGCTTTTAAAAGGTCTTTACTGTGAAGCAGGTGCAGGGCAGGCACATGATGTCCATACACATCATGTTAGTGGTTACCAGCCCCCTTGCTAATCCTGACTATTTTCCCTGCTTTTTGCTCGTCACTGCCTCCTCTGCTGTTGGCTGCTCAAGGGGTGTTACCTCCATAAGACATGGCGTCGCAAAGCCCTTCTTTTAACCTGCCACTGATGATTTACTGGCAGGGCATAAGACCAGGTCTTCGCGGTGTTAGACGGGAACCACTCACACACCCTGCTACCTTGATGTTAAATAGCAGTTTGCATTATACGAAAGAACATCTGCATATTGCAGATCTGGACAAAAAGAAAACATTTATAATTATTCTTCAAGGTATTTAAAATGTATTTAACGTAGAGATTTGCAAGATTTGTCTAAAAACATAACCATTGTTTTTATATAACACACACACACACACACACACACACACACACACACACACACACACACACACACACACACACACACACACACACACACACACACACACACACACTTGTGCTAACCTCAACCAATGTATTCCTACATCTGTCACACTAATTTACTGTTGAGATTCTCTGACTGTCAACCACAGTAAAATACTGTATTATAAGTCTTCCCAGTGGCAGTGCTATTCTTAGATACTGACTGATTAAAGACACCAATTGTTTAATCATGGCTGAAACTAAAATGAATATGAATGATGAACTTTATCTGCTCCCTAGTAGCAGTGCTGTTTTAATGCCTGAGAAGTAAAACTAATTATGATCTGGTATATTGAATCTGAGCAAGCTTTCGTGTTGTAAGAATGTTTTTTTTTCATAATGATTCAGCATTGTTTTGTGAAGCTTTTGTGTAAATCTGAACTGGTGTGGTCCTACTCTCCTGGAACCACTTTCCACCAGCATGAATCTATCATTTGTGGTCATCTGTGAATGGCTGAACGGTTGGTATTTCAGAGTTCTAGCACTGCTATATTGTTCACCTGTCACGCAGGTCTTTCGTTCTTATACAGCTTAGTAAATATAACATTCCCTGGTAGTGATGTCAATAAATTGGATAAGAATTAGACTAGCCCACCTGACCATTACCTGTACTGACCGATGGTTGAACCCGTCTTGTCTATTCAAAGCCACTCAAGTTTAAATTATAAAGTGACCACTGGCCCAAAGGTGAGGCTAGAATATTTTTCGCCAATAAAACCAACTACTTCAGTAATTTAAAGTGGCTATATGTTAGGGCTGGGCGATATGGAGAAAATCAAATATCACAATATTTTTGACCAAATACCTCAATATCGATACCGCAACGATATTGTAGTGTTGACTATTGGTGCGTTCACAAAATATTTACACAGTGAGATTTTTGATAAATAATCATCAGTAATGTGGATATAATGACTAAGTGGGTAAAGGCAAATAATAGAACAGTTACAACAGTCTGGTAAGTTCAGAAAATGACATCACTTTACTGTAATGCAGCCTCTAAAACCAGGAAAAGACAACACTTATGCCATATCACAAAATTACCATATCCAAAATCTAAGACGATATCTACTCTCATATCACGATAGATATAATATCGATATATTGCTCTACTATATGTAAATTTCAGTTTGTGTTGATTCTAGCAGCCGCTTTGGACAAAGGTTACGGTGCTGTATTACCCACTGTATTACCGTTGTGAGCGTTATGAGGAGGTCATATAGTTTCGATGAATGTTCAGAAGAACAGAAGAACCCAAAAGACAGAAAATCATTCATTTATAATAAGATAATAAGTTACAGATGCATCACTGCATTTCAAGTGTTACAGTAACGTAGCCTACTTTGGATGTATCGTGAGCTAACGTAACGTTATCACTGTCACTGTGTCACGAGCCAAAGCATTAAGAGTTTGTTGTAACGTTAGCAACCAATGTAATAATAACTTCGATTTATATAGCGCATTTCATGAAACCCAAGGACGCTTTACACTAGTACAGGGGGACAAGGGAAAAGAATTGTAGGTCAACACAAACACGGACTGAAAAGGAATAAAACAGAGTGCTAAATGGAAGGGGGAAGTAATTTAGTGTAGGCTACTGACTACAACCACATCACGCAATCTAAAGTTATTGTATAACGGAAATAGACCTATTACATACCTAAGGACCAATTCAAGGACTATTTTGAATTAGGCCTGCAAGATAAATAGTTATAAAATCGCGATCTCGATTCACCCTGTTCACGATTTAATTTTTAAATTACTTCAATTTATAAAAAAAGAAAATATATATATATATATATATATATATATATATATATATATATATAATAATAATAATATATAATTTTTTGTGGGCATTTTCGGCCTTTATTTTGGTAGGACATCTCTCACACAGTTCAGGTCTTCACCCTCAGCCAATGACAAAGCGCCTTTTAGTCACGCATTTCACTCGTCGAGCGAGCGCGGAAGTTCGGAAATAAACCCCGTCTATGAATAAACCCTATGAATAAACCAAATGGATGTTGATGAAAACCCAGGTACTAGTGACGAGAATCAGCCAACCACTCAGTCTCAAACCAAACTCGTTCCGAAAAAAGGCTCACATTCGTTGGTGTGGAAGTATTTTGGATTCAAGCAAGACGACGAGGGTCAGTCCGATGTGATTTGCGAGGCATGCTTTGCCCTCGCTGCAGCACCGCAAAGTAACACCACAAGACTTTACCAGCACCTCAAACGTCACCGCAAAGTGCAACATGATGAAGCCGTACAAGGCAAGAGGTCCGAAATACGTTTCAATTAGCCTATTTACAGCCATGTTCAGGGCCATATTCAGCGCAGTGCGTTAAACTTCTATTTTTGGTAACCTACTTGAATGGCCAGTTGAATGTTAATTCTATAAAAAGGCAAGCAGTTAAAGAGTGTGCTAAGACATCATTCTGTTTTTGATAGTGTACTTAATTGGCAATTTACAAACTCCACAAACTCTCTAGAGACTGAAGCTGTAGCTGCAGCATTTTGACATGTTTTAATTATGTAAAGACATGTTCAAGGAGTTCAGATAGAGCCGGTATCAGGGCCATATTTAGTTCAATATGTTAGGTCACTATTTTTGGTAGCCTACTGTACTTAAATGGCCAGTATTTACTTTATTTTTTGTATTCATTGAAGCCTCTAGGTCTTGTGGTGATGCACAATGTGCTATAGGTGCTAAAAATCTATGTTTGTTCCTGCCAATTTGTTCCGTTTTGTCATGGTTCATGTGTGCAATAAACATTACACAACGTGAGAAAAGAATCGTGGCAGAGAATCGTGATATCAATTCTAAGCTAAAACATTGCGATTTGTATTTTTCCCTCAATCGTGCAGGCCTATTTTGAATCACTTACAATCCTGTAATGGTCTCCTTCTGTTGAAAGCCTGATGGAACCAGGTTTTCACACGTCGTCTCACTTTCACTTGTTTTCTGTTTAATTTCCTTCTTTTCTGTGATGGCCCTGCCCCAGTATCAGCCATAACTACAACAGATAACTTCTGAAATAACATTAAAATACAATTGGTCCTATATAAAGAAATCTCCTGCTTTTACCTGGCTGGATACAATAACACAGGCTTTTCCAGTGTTACGCCGAAATCTGTGACCCTGGGTTCTGTTGCACCGTCTACCTGCAGACTGATCTCATGAATTGGCGTATGTATGACATGCCAATTTGTATTCCGTTTTTGCGTGTTATGAAGACGCATAATCGCATTTTTGCGTATATATCAACGCAAATCGGCCGCCATTGGCCTATTTTGCGAGTCCATTTCCGCCGTCGCGAGTGGTATAAAGGAACGGCGGATGGGTAAAACACAGGACTGTCACCTGGGAGAGCCGGGTTCGCGCCTCACGTGTGGCGATTTTTCGGCCGTTTTTTGTTTTTAATGTTTTGTTTTTAATAAGCCTTACCCAATGTTTCTTTCCTAAACCCAACCATTTGTTGTTGTCGTAAGCGTGTTTTAGTCGTTATTTTCCGTGTTTTTGTCACTATTTTGTTACTAAAGCCTTTCCCTGTGTTCTTTTCCTAAACTCAACCCTTTTTTTTCAGCGTAACGTTGTTCTTGCGATAGTATCGTCGCCGCTTTGAACGCGAAGCACGCGGCGCAGGCCACGCGGTGGGTCTGTTTACATCAGCTGTTTCCGCACGTATCCCACGTGGCCATAGCTGAAAATGGCGTAAAATAACACGCCCATTTGGCTTTATGAAAGTGGGTATATATATTTACGCAGTCATGATGCCATGTTGCTACCTGAGTAATATCATTTTATAAAAAAAAAAATATATATATATATATATATATATATATATATATATATATATATATATATATATATAACAAAAACTAGTGTTCTTAGTCTCGTTTGCTGTTACAGGTAATTTGTGATCGTCGGATAAAAGAATTACAGTTTCAGGAACATTTAAAAGTTACATATAATTACTTCCAATTATTTGTAGTGTATTTGATAATTACTTCAACCAACTTTTATGTTCTAATGCTTCGCCATGGCCAAACCTTTCAAAAGACTTGGAAACCACATTATGTGAAAGGCTCCACATATGGACATTTTGGAGCAGCGGTCTTGTGTTAATTTTAATATGATATTGTGGACAATGGTGAGTGACAAGAAATTCATCCACATAGTCATTCCAAAGTCTCCTGTACGGGTCTACTTACCATAGATGAGTACAACGGACTCTTCGATGGCGTGCTGGTAGCTGAACTGGGAGTCGAGCAGCGCTCGGCTGACAAAGGAGCCATAGTAGGTGGACTGGTACCAGCCCACATGCAGATGGTCAATGTTGACGTGACGCAGAGAACGCATCATCTCCATCTGGTACTGGACTAGAGGCGGACAGAGAGGTAGAATTGGAGAGAGAGGGAAAGTCAGAGGAATGGAACAGAGAAAGGGAGAAAGAGAAAACATTTAATTCAAAATTAATTTAATTGAAATCAGTTTGGGGATTTTTCTTTTTGTTGGATCGGTGCCTATCTAGTCTCCATCTGTAACTGGACATGGTGTACGAACAGAGGGAGGGAGAAGAAGATGAGAAATACAGTGAGGAAGAAAAACAGAGAAAAGCAAAGGCTTCATCTTCTGTTATCAAGTGGTTGTGGTGGAGATTTCTAAAACAAACATCAACCGGGACCACCAGCCACCCTTTTCTTTCCTTAAGTCAGTAAATATCTACTGGTAGAGAAAAAACACGGATAGATAGATACACAGACAGGCTTCAGCTACTGGAGAGAAGGCTAGATACATTAGGAGGAGAGCCATTTCATTACACCAGACACATCCTTAGGATGCGCAGCCAGAAATACAAACAACCTGCCTCGCCGGGTGTAAGTAACAACCAAAGCAAGCGAGCAAAACAGCATCTCCATGCAGGCTAGCTGGAGGAGGTTGATAAATCAGGGTGTTATTGGGCAGCTGTGGCCCCCTAGACCCCAGCCTGTAGAGCACATCCTTCTACTGCTGGGGCTGTTAACAAGAACAAACTGGAGCGGTGGAAAAGAGGGATGGTGGAAAGCAGACGGAAAAAAAAGAGCAAAGACGATGGAAACGTGAAGGGTAGTAGGGGGAGGGGAGAAGAGAATGGCATAAGGAGGCGCAGAGGATGAAGGAAAAGAGGAAGAGGGTGGAGAGCAGAGCAGAAAGAAAAGGGAGTGAGTGAATAAAAATGTAATGTCACCTCATTACAAAGGTAAAATTTCTCTTTTGGGTTCTTTCTAATGTCCTGAAATTTGACCCCTGATATATTTATTTTTATGTTATGTAAAGCAGGGAGTATGTTCAGTCCAAATATTTAAACATTTCAGTTGGTCATCAGATATTTGCCCTTTCAGAGTCCATGTAGCACTCATAAAGAGAGCAGTCATGCACGCAATACTTTCTGGTTTATTTGCATTAACTTATCCAGTCATTAACCAACCTCCCACAAACACCCACACTTCTCACTTACTGTCATTTGTTCCACTGCCTCTGCTGTACTCCACACAGAAAACAAAATGGCACTGGTCTGCCCACAATTACACATTCAACTCCTGCAGGAGTGTGGCACGAGGTGCCTCTTCTTCCGGACAATAAAACATTCAACATCTGGTTGGAACACAGAATTGGGGACAGACAGGCAAGGAGGCCCTATTCACAGCCCGTCCTGCAGGGATGCACCAATCTAGCCTTTTAATCTAGCCTTTTTATTTAGTGATTGACATAGTCAGTCAGACAAAAGAAAGCAGAGTAGATGGATGGGATAATACAAAGGGGAGGAGATGGGAAGGAAGGAGAGGAATTGAGAAAGATGGGGAATATGCGGGGGAAGAGAGAGACTGCAGACCGTGTAGCAACTGTGGCAAACTGTGGGGGGAGGAGGTGTCAGGCACGTGTGTGTGTGTGTGTGTGTGTGTGTGTGTGTGTGTGTGTGTGTGTGTGTGTGTGTGTGTGTGTGTGTGTGTGTGTGTGTTTTCTTAGCTGCGATTCTTGTGCGTAGTAGCAAACCCACTGGAGAAATTTGAGTATAGTATATTTCATAGACAAGAATTAACTAGGTGCGAGCACATTCTTTGTAATTCTGAGTCTACAGTGTCAAATGAGAAGTAGGTGAGAATTAAAACCTGGAGTGTGGAAGACACTAAAGAGAAGAAGCAAAAGAGAGAGCACGAGGAAGGGAGAGAGAGCGTTTGTGACTGGCAGAGTTACTGTAGTCTGCTGGAGAGTGGCTCTGCCTAGGGGCAGGCTAGCAGCAGACTATGTATTTCTAATGTATTTATTATCTAGCCCTCTTCCCTTTCCCTAAGTGGCTATGCCACTTGTCAGGCCATCATTGTAAATAAAAACCTGTTCTTAATGACTTGCCTGTAAAAATAAAAAGGTGAAATAAATAAAGACTCCCAAGAAACAGAGCTCAGTGGAGAGGGAAAGCAGCCTGCCACCTAACTACTGTATCGGTCTCTGCACTCCTGTGACGATCAGTATGAGTACTTACCTCTCAAGCGGCACTAATGCATATGCTTGCCCCAATACCCTATCATTAGCAGGGAAATTGTGCACAAAGTGATCTGTCTCTGAAGTGAAAGCTGAAGGCTGGAGGATTGACAACAAAGGCAGGAAAACCAATCAGCTATCTCTCATGTTTTATCCAATCGCTAACTCCCTTCCCAGTTCTTTATAACCTTAATATATGTACACTATATTTAGTTGAATGCCTTTATTGTCATTGTACTTTACAATACAGTGAAATTAGGAATGCTATTCCACTGGGTGCATACAATAAATAATCCTTACAGGACCTATAAAACAGAATATCAACAGTAAAAGCGCAATGATCAGATAAGTGCAAGTATCGAAGTGCAGGGGATGACAGTTAGTGACTGGGTATGTCTAACTACATTTGTTTAGGGAAACTATTGCATTTGGGAAGAAGCCATTTTTTAATTGCCAACTAATCAATACTTTCCAACGGTGGGTTAATTAATAATTACCTAAATAGTTAAAAAGGGTGAGGAACCTCAGAGTAAAGATGCAATACTGAGGTTTTTAGACATGTCAAAAAAATGAATGCAACAACTGAGCATGTGTTACTGAACTTAAAGCAACCACTGCACAAGTGACAGTGTCCCCTGCCAACTAATCTACAATGATTTCAGAAAGACTTCAGAGTTGTTTTTAACAAATCTAAAATAAAAGGATGTTTCGGTTCATTCCGACAGTTTGCGTAGAATAGAGTAAACTGTAAAAACGCATGCATCTAGGAAAGTTTATGAAATCAGTTCTCAAGGGCTGAGAATTTCAAAGAACATGGGACTGCATAGTGTTTTTTCCTAAACTGGTAGGTCAACTGAGCAGCCGAGAACTACCAGGTGACCAGGAGCCTACACACAGAGAGATAGAAATAGTTAGCCGAAATAAGAGATCATTCTGCAGTAAAGCAACATGTAGCTCTTCGCAAATCATTTCTTTAATGTGTTAGGGAAACAGATAATGGAGCCAAATGGTTAGGCTAACTGGTTAGTTTTTGTGCCATTCCCCCCTTTGGAGGAAGAAAATGGTTTTGTTTTTCCTTGATGCTTCTGTACTTTTAAAAATTCCAAAATACATTTAACCCCAATACCATTGTAAACTGATGCTAATGAAAAATGAAAGTGCCACATATTAATACAAAAAACAGTATTCAGTCCACAAAAAAAAGTGGCTAAAACATGTACATACATTGTACAGTTCTGTAAATAATTTATAATTTAAAGTCTACCCCACCACAAAATTTATGAAAATAACAGAAGAAAACTAACTTGTATTCTACCCGTCCTGATGACACTAAGCTTCCACCAGAGACTCAAGCAGACAGGCAGACTTACAAACTACTACACGCTGTCCCCATATCAGAAAGAAATAGACAGAAGACACATGCAGACAACCAACTGACATGCAGCCTGATAGCTAAACTGAGTTTCCAATGGCTGAGTGAGACTACAGGCCAGTGGCAGGCCAGCCAGCTCATCCACCACCGATCTAATACAGAGAACAGAGTCTTGTAAATGCCGCAGGATCATTACCTTATTTGTTCAAAAACCAAGAATTAAAGCTGCGAAAAAGATAGCAAAACAATCTCTGTGACCATCTAATCTAAGCGTGTGTGCATATATATATATATAATATATACATATATAATATATAATATATAATAATATAATATATATATATATATATATATAAATATACATACATATATATAATATATATATAACATACATAATATATATATACACATATATATATATATATAAATATATACATATATATATACATATATATACATACATATAATATATACATACATATATATATACATATATATATATATATATATATACATATATATATATATACATATATAATACATATATACATATACATATACATATACATAATATACATATAAAAAACATAACATATAACATATATATTATATATACATATAAATAAAAAACATATATATACATATATATATATATATAAATAGAAACACATATATATACAATATATATATAAATATAATATATATACATACACATATATATATATATATATAGTATATATATATATATATATATATATATATATATATATATATATATATATATACACATATATGAGAAAATATATATATATATATAGCAGCATATATATATATATATATATAAGGAAAAAGAGATATATATATGAGCATGAGAGAGGACAGAAAGAGAGATAGAGAGGTTGCAGGATAGAAAAAAGATAGAGAAAGAAGAGAGAAACAGTAAAGAGACACATGAGAGGAAGAGAAAAATATATAAAAGAAGAGAAAGAAAGACAGAGAGAGAGAAAGAGAGAGAGAAATAGGAAGATGAAAGAGAGAAAGAGGAGAGAGTGGCACATGAAGTGGAATGGAATGGAAATGGAAGGAATGGAAAAGAGAAATATTTAATGGAATGATTTGGATCTGCACTACAAGTAAATCAGCTTGATATCCGTGCTTTTCCTTCTCTCTCCCTCCCTTCAACTATGTTAGCAGCTGCCAAGGGAAACAAGCCTGTGAGGAGCATGTTCAAATTACGACAATACCTTTGCTATCTAGAGCCTGTCAATGTCCTTTCCAGGGTGAGGCTCAAACATCCTGAAAAAGTGTAGGTCCCAGCATGACAAGCTAGTTTAGAAGCCCTCTGTATTCTATGTTCAAAAACAAAACCAAAAACTGGACTTCTTGCTCCCCATTGCTACATTACTAAGACAGCTGGTAACATTCTGTGGACATTAACGACAGCATAAGCCAGAGAATAGCCAATTTAACAATATCATCAAGGCGCGAGGTGGGAGCATGCGCCACCGCTTGCTATTCCTCACTCATTTCTGCTGCCCTGCCGCCTCTCCTATCAATCAATCTGGGTCCTGAGGCCAGACAGGGAATGAGTCTGCCCATTCCCTTAGCGCTGCTTGATTGTGTGTGTGTGTGTATATGTGTGTGTGTGTGTGTGTCAGAGAAGAAAGGGGCTGTAAGACAGAGACAAAATGAATGTGTATTTAAAAGAGTATGGGTGAAACCATGACAAAGCGAAAATGAAGGAAAAAGGACATGATTCTGAGCGAAAGTGCAAAATGTGGGAGAGCAGGAAATGTGTTTGCGAGCAGGTGTGTCTGTGTGCTTAAATGTGTGGAAAGAGAAAGTGTGAGATGTGTTAAGCCTTAGGATGCCATGTACTGCCAGCTGTATATCTAAAGTGAATGTGTACGTATATCGTATAGTAGAGTGGAGGTATTTATCAGCTGGGAGCTAAACTCTTCACCTTGGGCAGTAATGTTAAGGGTCATAATCAACAAGGCACTAGTAGTGTGTGTCTGTGTGCAAGTGTCTGTGTCTCTGCAATGAACCAGACAGATAGTCCATACTCTAATACTCAATGACACAAGAGGTGAACTGCATCAGACCTTGCATGCTGCTGCAGGCCACAACATCCCAGCGCAGGTAGCAAGATGTGTGTGTGTGTCTGTGTGTCACAACACATTCTAATCACACACACACACACACACACACACACACACACACACACACACACACACACACACACACACACACACACACACACACACACACACACACACACACACACACACACACACACACACACACGAATAATAAAATAAAGTCAAATGTCTGAAACTTGGCGAGTTATATTACCTTTACCCTCCATTTCCCTCTTTTACTGCATCAGTTTGGTGAATACAAATTTTGAATAGCCTAAAATGAGGTTAGACGGCCCAATCAGACCTCTATCAAAAATAACCGGATTACATTTTGTTGAAATTCTCTCTCACTTAGTTGCAATAAAAGTAGAACGGTGAGCTTAAGATGGACCACTGATCAAGGACAGAAATATACAGCTGTGATTAAACTCTAAAGAGTAGCAGTGGTGTTTAGCATGGTGAAAGTCAAGAGATGGGTTTGCTTTCTTACCTTGCTTACCCTGCACATATAAAATAAATTTTTTGCTTTGTGTTGACCCATCTATATCCTCTCAAAGTCAACAATGAAAAAACACAAAACGGCCATTTTGTTTGATTGATAGGACTGCTACCATTGCTGGCTGCTCTAAATGACTAATTTCTCACATTTTGCCAGTGAGACAGCAAAGCATGCATATCTTGGCATTTCATAAATACTTCAGAGCTAAGAGAAAAACAAAACAAATGTTTAGGTGCATTACAATTTAAAGACACCAACTGCGACTGTGTGGACACCAAATGTGCGTGCCGCAGCAGTTCAGCAACATAGCCATCGTGTACAGGTAGATGAAGGTATCGAAAATCTATATTTTTCAAGGTATTATGTCAAAGTTAGAAATCCAGTGTCGTGACAACACCAGTTCTTACCATCTCTGAGTTTATTTTGGATCCTCAGTTTTCTTTCAAAGCCTCTGTGACAATCCTGTTAAGCATTCTATAAACCACACATGGCTTGACTTTACCCCTCATACAACTAAACACTACGTCTGCTCTTGTCTACTTTCGAGAACAAAGTAAATCTCTATGTTTGAAGGCCTTGAGACTAGCTGCCTGTTCTGCCTTGTTGTTTCACCGCTGCTTTCCTGTTTACCCAGCCTCCTTTAACCTTGCTACTCCTCTGGAGTCCCTGAATAGGAGTGGAAAATGGCTAATAATATGAATGCACTTTTCTGCTAATCTGAGTCCATTCATCACATTACAAATCCCTGGTGAACTGTAGAGTCATGTAGAGAACTCCTGAAGACCCTGTGCATTTTAGGGTTGGTGTAATTTGTTTTTGAGGAGAAATCTCCATCCTCATTGACTGAGATATCATCAAGCTAGAAAGTGAAAAACAATGTCTCCATAATGATTGGAAAGGAAAAAAACGACATTAAGTTATTCTCAAGGACACTTGTGATCTGACATCAAATGCACAGCCATATCTGTACCTAGCACCCTTGAGGTGACATGTTTAAAAAAAAAAAAAAATAAAGTGTACAGCTGAGACCAAATTTGACATTTTCAAAATGCATAGTATTGCATGTATCCACATTGAGAAAGCTAAGTGCTGCCTACATAAGCCTTGTATAGGTTTGTTTTATTTTACATTGCATGTCATTTAGTTCATGCATGTATCCAAAGCGACTTCCAATTAAGTGCTTTCATATATATATATATATATATAATATCAGAGGTGCAGTTGGAAGAGATGCGTTTTTGAGTGATTTTTTAGTTTTAGTGATCAGTTGTCCCTCGCTGTGAGGGGGCAGCAAGCAGGTTGGCTGATGCAGAGCGGGCGGGTTGAGGTATAGGGTCCTGGATGTATGCTGGGCTGATCCGTTCATGGCCCTGTATGCAAGTACTAGTGTCTTGAAGCGGATGCGGGCAGCAACTGGTAACCAGTGAAGAGAGCGGAGGAGCGGTGTAGTGTGAGAGAACTTGGGCAGGCTGATAACAAGTCGAGCTGCTGCGTTCTGAATGAGCTGCAGGGGCCGGATGGCACATGCAGGCAGGCCAGTCAGGAGGGAGTTGCAGAACCTGAGCCGCCTTCTGCTTTAGAATGGGACGTATCCTTTTGATATTATGCAGGATGTATCTACACAATCAGATAGTTGTTTCAGATAATGTGTGGACATCCAAGTCAGACAGGCCGAGATACGTGCTGCTACTTGCGTTTCAGACTTCGGACAGGAGATAATTAGTTGGGTGTCATCTGCGTAGCTGTGATGAGAAAAGCCGTGCGAGTGAATGACAGACCCGAGAGTTTGTGTACAGAGAAAAGAGGAGGGACCCAGGACTGATCCCTGAGGAACCCCAGTTTTGAATGGGCAAGGTTCTGAAATAGATCCTCTCCAAGTTACCCGGTTGGTTTGGTCTGCCAGGTAAGATGTGAGCAAAGAGAGCGCAGAGCCTGAGACAGCCAGATCCTGGAGTGTCGAAATAAGGGTCTGGCAGTTCACTGTGTCAAAGGCAGCAGAAAGGTCCAGAAGGATGACGACAGAAGAGAAAGAGGTTGCTCTAGCAATGTGAAGCTGCTCAGTGACTGTTGAGTGGCCAGCCTTGACTGGTGGGGATCAAGAAGATTGTTCTGGTGGAGATAAATAAAGAGTTGATTATAAATGGAACGCTCAAGAGTTTTGAATAGAAGTGGAAGAAGGGAGACGGGTATGTAGTTATTTACTTCAGCGAGTCGAGTGTTGGATTTTTGAGTAGTGGGGGTCACTTTTGCCTCTTTAAGGGCGTCGGGGAAACAGCCAGTTGTCAGGGAGATGATGAGATGGATGAGGAAAGGAAGGAGGTCAGGAGCAATTATTGCTCCTGACCTTCTTCCTTTCCTCACGTGAGAAGGGATAGGATCCAGGGGGGCAGGTGGTTGGGTGGGCGGAGGTAGTCAAAGTCAAAATTTGATTTGGAGATAGAGGGGTGAAAGCGTGCTGATGGAAAGATGATTTTAGGAAGTGTAATGGAGAATGATATATAATATTGGTACTCTGTCTTTCTCCCAAAAAACAAAAAAACAACCACCAGCAAGACAGACAGACAAGACCCACCCAAACCCACGTGACGTAGATACAGTATCTGCGTTATAACAGCCACAAGATTAAGGAGGTCTACCACTCAACAGCATTACGACATACATGAGAGACAGAAATAGAGAGAAGTCAAGGGAGGAGATGCAGAGGAGAGAAAGGTGAAAGTGTTCGAGGTGCCAGGAAGGAAGGGAAGGAAGGCAACAGCCTGTCTTTCATCTGTGAATGCAATTTGCTAAGTGAGCACACTAAGTGGAGCACACAACAGCGTGCGTGTGCGTTTGTGTGTGTGTGTGTGTGTGTGTGTGAGAGAGAAAGATGGCACAAGGAAAACTGACCTATGACATGACTCATTGATCTCCAAGGCTCAGTATGTGGAGAGGAGAAAATGTCTGACAAACATTTTTTTACATCAATGTATACTGAAAATTATAAAATGGTTCTAAGAATATACTACTAGTTTAAAAATAAATGTTGAGCTTGAAGGAAGCAAAGGTTTAGCTAGGGTTTTACTGTCAAAACCTGTCACTTAGGTTGTTTCTAAACAATTTATTTTCAAATTATTTCCAGCACATTTTTTACGTGTTAAGCAAACTTTAAATGGCACTGACTAGGACAAATGCAACTTGATAGGCCAATCAACATATCAGCATGGTAACATGCAGGTTTCCATTTGAGGATACTTCGCTATAGAGATGAATATACTAATAAAAACCGTAATTGTTCATTTCTGTAGCTCATTATTAAGATCACCTTACTACCTTCCCTGCTCAGTAGACATATTGCTGCCCTCGTTTCCACTTATTCAGTAAAACTCTGTGCCTCAGTGTTCCTACAGGCATGCCAAATCGGGGATACTACTGTCAAAGACATTACGTTTAAGCGCATTCTCTCCTTCTCCTCTAAAGAGAATAGAGGACAAACATTCTTTCTACGTACTGTCGAGGTCAGCTGGTGCTGATGTGAGAAAGTAGTTGCATTTTGTCCGTCCGCACGTTCGTCTGTCGGAAAAAGGGAACAGTGATAAATGTGCGAGTTGTCGAGAAGTAAATGGTGCTATCGAGTTGTGGTCTGGTCCGGGGTGTCAGGAGAGGTACGAGGCTAATTTTCAGCAGCAAGGCTATAATGGGATGTGTGTGCCTATTTGTGACTGTGTCTGTGTGTGCGGGTGAACCAAACGTTGTCCATGTTCCACCTGGCACAGTGGATTAGGTGCAATTAATCTTAGTTAAGCAAGCCCTGTGGATAGCTGCCACACACACACACACACACACACACACACACACACACACACACACACACACACACACACACACACACACACACACACACACACACACACACACACACACACACACACACACACACACACACACACGAGAAAGAGCATAGTGAAGGAGTTGCTTTGTGTGACGAGTTCACCATATGCACATTTGACAGAGTCGCTTGTCAAGGGGCTTTGTTTTTATAGTGGGAACAGGGAGATTATGTGGAAGGGGAAATTGTGTGCGTTTGATTGTTTGCTCACTCACATGAGCACATGTCCTCGTTTATCTTTTTGAATGGGAGAAAAAGTAAAAAGAATTCTACATGATCTCTTTGTCATTACTCGTTTAACAGCACGCATGCTAGCAAGAGGTAGGAAGTGCAGAGTGTGCATGTATAATATGGAGAATACAATACTTCTCTAGTCCCTTTAAACTCTAAGCTATCATATTCAGTCTGCCAATTTTACATTTCCTAAATGCAGCCATTACATTCAAATTAGTAATTGGGATGGGACATGCATAAAGGACGGCAAATAGAGCTTACAAATGTGCCGATGTTCTTTTGCAAACTACTCAAAAACATTGGTACGTTATTGAAACAGATGCCAAAACATATTTTTAAAGAATGGCCTTGATTTTGAATCATTTTCTTTTCCTTTAACGTCATAAACTTTCCCTCGTCTCCCAACATGTGCTACAACTGCACTTGTGAAGGCTCGTTAGCCTCTCCCATACAGGCTTCAGTATCTAGGGGCAATTAATTGCATCACCACCCACATCATGTGTCTGATCCATATACCATGTGGCCTCACATGTGTAAAAAAGCTCACCGGTGTAAAAAAAGCTCTACAAGCGTCAGACTTGCATGAGTAAACATAGGACCATCGGTGACTACCACAGCCCAGTGGGAGGAGATTGAGTATTTCAGGAATTCAGGTTTCTGGACGACGTGCATGCATTTTCTGCATAGGCAGTCTTAGCTGACTGTCAGTTGGAGCACTTCCAATGCTTGAATGGGCATAACACTTTTGAATCATTAGTATAACACAAGGTTACACGTAACAATATAATCCATTGAATCTAATTTCCATATATGTATTTCGCATATACCTTATTTCGAAAAGCGGACCGTGGACATGTCAGAGACGACTAGCTTGACTGTAGTCTTTTACTCGGGCAGCCCCTCTGCTTCTCTGGTGTTCCAGAGGCAGCATCTGCATGGCCTCTGCCAGTTTGATGGGATTTGTCTATTTCAAAATAACTAATATGTACTATAATTGCTTCATTTATTTTTTTCCTCAGACATGGTTCGGTGTTTGGAAGTGCGTCTTGCTCTGTATGCTGCAATGGAAACAAATGATCTACGGTCTTTGAAAAATCAATGCAACATTCAGAAACAATAACTGAACTTGTGGTCTATTTTGATCACCACAAGTCATGACATGGTTTCTGACTCTCTCTCTTTTCACTGCTGCTCTCCCATTTACTTTACTTAACTATTGCCATTTTTCTGCTTCCTTAGCATGTTGCACCATCTTTTGCAGAGTTTTTCTTTGCCCCAGTATCTCTCTCACAGCTGTTTACTTTTGCGGTCCCATCTTTTTCTGTGTCTCTTCTCCTCTGCCCTAACTCTCAATCATTTGCTTGGCTGCTCTAATTTTCCCTCATAACTTCCTATCTTTCCCATCTCCCAATCCCTAAACCTCCTCCTTTCCTCTCTTGCCATCTTCAGCCCTTTTCTTCAATTCTCTCAGCCTTGTCACATCCTTCACTCCTTAACGTTAACCCTCCCCCTATTCCCTACAGCCCACCTGCAGCATTCTGTAGCAATGCATTTTGACCCCCCCGCCCCACCCCGCCCACAAAATGTAATGTGGGGCAGAATCATGATGAGACAAGGAGCGGATGAATAAAACAGTGGAACTGACGGCGATGGCGACGGCACCCGGGGGACCCACACTCTTGATTTATTACGCCGGGTAAGCATTCCAAAGCAGATACAGCCCCAGCTCGCTGCTAACAGATCTCAGATCTACACACAGTGAGAGAGAGCGCTCAGATAGAGAGATAGAGATGGAGATAGAAAAGGTAAGAGACTGGGGGCAAGGAGCAAAAGACAATGAATGGGAATATTTAAGAGCTTGGGAGAAGGCAAAGTGCCCCGCATATTCCTAATGCATAACAGTAACACATGATATTTTTTTTATGTTTATATATTTCCCCTAAAGGTGGCTTGCCAAGGGATTTCTAATTAGCCTCACTGAGGGAGAGCAAGGAAAAACGGAGGAAATCAATTTCCCATTTGGGGCAGGTAGAGTGATCTATTGAAGGGCTAACCCCCAAGGAAGACCTTATCAGAATGGGAGAGGGACAACTTTTTCTAAAATACACACACATGCGCATGCCATAATGCATACTGAATAGTGTATTTACAGCGAGAAGCAGAGAGATCATGGCAGAGGCGTTTTAAATCCCCGACTTCAATTAACCCACAGTGAAAATGTCTGACACAGACTACAATTAAAGTTCCGAAAACCAAGGACTAACCTTGAAGACCCTACTAGAGAAAAATGCTTATGTAATTGGCCTTAATTAGTTCTGTTTGTGTTTTCACCTCCTTGGTTTAAGAAGATTAAGATTTTTTTTTTTATTATTGTTTTGACAAACATTCCCTCCAGTGGACACTTTTTCAGCATGTTCTCTCCGTCGCCAACAACAATCATAATCATATTTTAGCAAAACATTCTAGCAAACCAGTAGGAAAACATTCATATACACGAGAAATTTCAAGTCTCTACCTGCACGGTTTAGTTTTTTTGAGGTCACTTCATGGTTAGCATCGAGAGAGAAATTCTGTTTAGTCGCTCAGGGGTTAAAAAAATTAAAATAAAATAACTCTCCCATACAGGTTTGCATTAATCAAGCCTTTTGATGTTGGTGCTCTAAAAAAAAACAACAACTGCATTTTGATTCAGTATTAGCAAATTATCAAAAGCAAACACTTTGTACGAACATGAAACAAACAATACAACAGGCAATATGTTGGCTCTCATTCCCAACATACATTGATGAGCATCTTTGAACAATCCATGCAGCAAACCTGCATGGACACATGGGCACAAGCAGTGTTGGGAAAGTTCACTTTCTACATGAAGTAGTTCAAAGTTCAGTTCACAAAATTTTAAAATGAACTAGTTCAGTTCATCCTTTAAAATTTTGAACTAAGTTCACAGTTCCAAAAATGAACTAGTTCGCAGTTCTTTTTTTTTTTTCATATGTTGCTGCAAGCTATTATTTTTCAAAACTGAAAGGCTAGCCGGTTCAGGTTTGCTGTGGATGTGACTGAAGTTCCCCATCCTCACCGACCTTGTCATAAAACTCGTTTAAATGATCATACGACGCCTCCTTGCTGCTTTGTCGCCTCCGTGCTGCTTTTTGTTTTGATGATGTATACGGCGGTGCGACACTGGTGGCTGGTGTTGCCAGATTGGGTGTTTTTTCCGCTATATATTAAGGCCCGTTTATGATGTGTTTTAGCTGGGTTTTCGCATGGAAGGCTCTAGAAATCTGGCACCCTATTGAAAGAAGTTAAACAGAGAGCGTGCTGTTCACAGACACCAGAATGAACGAGTTCACAGTAACGTTCATCAGGCAGTAATACAGTACGTTCAGTTCACGTTCGCCCAAAATATGAACGAGTTCATGAACTATCGTTCAATAAACGCGTTCAGGCACAACACTGGGCACAAGTCTTGGACAAGTATAGTTCAGACTGGCTTTAATTCTATTTCAAATTTGGTTTCTTTAACAGCAAAAAGAGCAAGGTATTATAAGCTAGCTTATAAATGATGAAGGAAAAAAAAAGGATAAAAAGGGAAGGCAAGGAGACTAATCATTGAGGAGGAGAATATTCAGTGTAGGTGTCAAGGACCATTGGATGGACGGAGAATACATTTCTTCACCTCTGTGAATTCTGTTTGATTAGGCGTCTGCTCAGGTTAAAGTTGGGTGGCGCTTTGCTAGGACTGTCGTGAGGTCAGCATAATCTGTATGGTGATATAAACGGTAAAAATACTATCTGTTCCACCATAAAAGTTTCATGAAAACTAACCCGAGTCTGGGAGATGTCACAGTTCAAACAAAGTTTTAACACAACCACACAGTCCTAAGAAGAGGTCCAATCAGACAAAATAAGAAAAACACCTGTGGGGATGGAACTGGGGTGTGTGGGGCCTTTAAATTCAGCCACTTTTGGCGGTTTTCCATTACATGGTACCTGCTCGACTCGCCTCTACTTGTGCGTCCGTTTTCCATAGCGGATTTTAGTACCGCCTCAACATGGCTGATCAGCAGCGCTGCAGTAAACTGCCGTGACCAAACGCGACACACACACAGAACGTCGAAGGTGTGTTGTTGTTGCCACAGCCAGAAGACAAATTTTGTTTCATATGAAGCTGGAGGCAAAAAAAAAAACACAAAAAAACACAGCTGGCTGAACTATTTAAAAATGGTGGATTTTGTTCAGGACACCCCCCCCCCCCCAGTCGCTTTCACGTTTCACTTTTGGTATTGCCTCAGCTCGCTTGGAACCTCGAGGTGGTACTAAAGAGAAGAAGAAAAAAAAGTACCTGTGGCAGGTACCAGGAACTTTTTTTCGGAATGGAAAACCAAAAGAGGCGAGTCGAGCAGGTACCATGTAAAGGAAAAGCGCCATTTGACACAAACACTTAACGTTCTGTGTCCCTATCTTATAATACACAATTGTAGGGTTGCAGCTATCGATTATTTTAGTAATCGAATATTCTACCGATTATTCCATTGATTAATCGAGTAATCGGATAAGAAATAGTTTGTAAGAAATACTTAGTAAACAGCAATAGTAAATATTTATTATTGCTGTTTACTAAAAAGGAAACCGCGCTTGTATATATACACAAAAGACAGGTTTCCTTTTTTAGAAAAAGCAACATTTTTTATTGCCAAATTCCAAGACCCTTAAAAACAAACAAACATTACAATAGTACATATTTGGTGGCCCAAATGTTAATATTTTTCAACCCATTCCCCTTCTTGCCTCTGGCTCTTTGCACTGGATATGCAAAAGAGCTGTTGACTGACCAGAGGGTAAATGTGACCCGAAGCTTACAGCAGGGCTATTCAACTACACTGTTCTGGGGGACACATTTTCAGAAGCCTAATACACAGTGAGGAGCATAGATATATCCATGGTGAGGAGAAAGAATAAAGAATGCATGATGACGTCATTCACGTGCATGTTAAGTAGCCATGCTGGGGGGAGGAGCCGGTTCGTCTCGGCAGCAGCTAAGTTTCCAAAGATTAGAAGCAAACTAATAAACAGACTACAAACCGACAGCTTTCGTTTTAGCTTGTTGGTAAAACATCGCTATTAGCAGAGTAGCATGCTGTAGGCTAGTTGTGTAAAACATTGCTATTAGCAGAGTAGCATGCTGTAGGCTAGTTGTGTAAAACATCACTATTAGCAGAGTAGCATGTTGTAGGCTAGTTGTGTAAAACATTGCTATTAGCAGAGTAGCATGCTGTAGGCTAGTTGTGTAAAACATCGCTATTAGCAGAGTAGCATGTTGTAGGCTAGTTGTGTAAAACATTGCTATTAGCAGAGTAGCATGCTGTAGGCTAGTTGTGTAAAACATCACTATTAGCAGAGTAGCATGTTGTAGGCTAGTTGTGTAAAACATCACTATTAGCAGAGTAGCATGCTGTAGGCTAGTTGTGTAAAACATCACTATTAGCAGAGTAGCATGTTGTAGGCTAGTTGTGTAAACAGCGCGGAGGACGAGAGCAGCAGACGTTAGCTACCTTGTGTCGGGTTGGCTCCGTGGAATGGATGAGTAACTGGAGTTTGTTACAAAGATGATGTAGCAGCATGTTTGCAGCTTAAAATGATCCCAAACTTTCTGTCGTTTTCTCTCGCCTGTCTCTTCTCAGACCCTCGCTATTTTCGTCTTCCTTCATTTGTAATCTGGGCCGTCAGTCTTGTGTTTATATACTGCCTGTGCTTGTGTCCGCAGCAGCGCAAACGTCTTGTGCGCTAGTAATAATCCTCTGTGCGGAAACACAGTGAGCCGTCCAACCTTAATTACATTGATTTAACGAAGCTTCGAGGCAAATAATTTTGCTTCAAGGATTTTTTGTAATCGAGTTATTCGAGGAATCGTTTCAGCCCTACACAATTGCGTTTATGACAGTTAATCCTTTTTAAGAATCTAAAGGACTGGCTCAAGTTGTTAACCTCCATTCAGTGCTTTAGTCTCAGAAGCCTGTTATTGATTGTCTCCATTTCACAGCCCAATCATGTTCAGTTAAATCTGAAGTTGTGTTGCTAATTGGTTTGCCGAGTCATTCAAACAGTGGTAGCAGGAGTGACATAAACAATAAAATAACCAGCTGAAAAGAGGGTGCCAATCAGCAAAATCAACCTCGTTAATAACCATAGGCTGTTTATACATCAAGAGTAACTTTCTGTGCCCTTTTTAATTAAGTGTCTCGTTAAGACTGGGATAGCTACAGCCTTGTTATATGTTGTCGACATGTCAAATGTTCAGATGAAATGCTCCTTGGCCAAGAAAAGACCATTATGTGCTGTCCAAGGGGCCTACCCACAAAAACACATCTAATTACTGAAATCTGGACACATCGCAAAACAAGCTCCTTTAAAACTTGTTTGTTTCACTAGTGTGACAACTGTTCGCATTTTCTGAGCCAAAGTGAAGCATGATTTGAGCCGAGACAGGGGGCCTGGCAGCCCCTGCCACCTGTGTTGGGCAGAGCGCGGGCAGCTTGGCATGGGGCAGCAGCATAGCCAAAAGGAAGTGCTGTGCAGTTAAAACAAAATACTTTAAAATAGGGGGGAAAACCCACACACACAACATATGTACACCAACATACAAATAATAAATAACAGAAAATAATAACCTCAACAAGACATTGGTTGGGTGCTTACATCGTTTCTCTCTCCAACAGTATGTTGCTTTAATAATCCTCCTACGGTTGTGGCAGGGACGGACGGAGGAGTCGGAGGGGAGATGGGGTAGATTCAGACAATGTGACTCAGAACAAAGAGAAAGATAAAAGAAAAGGATGAAGAAATGTACTGAAGGAAGGAAGCAGAGTCAGTGATTGCAGAGAAGGAAGAAGGGAAATGGTCAAAGAGAAGGGTGGAGGCAGCTCTTTTACCTGCAGTGAGTTCCAGGAAAAAAGGAGGGAAAAAAGAGAGGAGAAGAGGAAGGAGGGAAGTAGTGGAGGGTGAAGGGAGAGAAAGAGGAAGAGCAGGCTAATTTTGTTCCAACTTCAGGATGCCTCCTCATGCTGCTGAATACTAGTGACATCGGTTGAATATCAACCGGACTCACCAAAAAGGGGTACTGAGCAACGGTTAGTTTGATATAATCCCTCCTCACGAGTCCAACAGGCAACCCAGTCATGACCGATAAGCCTCTGAATTGCAATGCGCCACCCTTTATCAGCCGTTTAGTCAACTGACATTAACGACATGGTGAGTTTTCTTTAGTGTTCAACTATTTTTAAGTTAGCACTAACCAAAATAAATCACATGAATGCATAGAACTGTTACCATACAGTGGGATTAGAAGTAGTTTAAACGGTTAAATTACAATAAAGAAACTGGTGTCTGGTGTCATGATTTATCCACTAGTTGTCCTAATTTACCTTTTTTGTACTACTTTCCGTAAGTAGTCCTTGTCCACCTCCAATGAAAAATACTTACTTGCAAAAATTAAAACTTGCAAAAATTAAACCAGAAAATATAAACACCCACACGCTGTCAAAACTTGAGGTGCAGTGACATTTTCAATAAATGTACACTATGTGTTGATAGGACTGCACAGCTTGGTAAGAGACATAGGGAGTCAACCATAGGGACCACCACACTAAAATAAAAATAATAAAAAAAACTCAATGAGCTGCAGAGTTAGGTGCTGATTCTTAATGGAATACTAGCAACGCCCTAGGATTAAGGGTTATATCAACCTACTGCAGAGGGTTACACAATTACTACATTGCCAGGTCTGATGCAAATTTCTAGTATGTCGCTGTCCCTAATCTCTCTGTGCCATGATACCTCTACTTTGCATTATCGCTCATTTCACAACAAAAGACGAGGGCCAGAGCACATTATTAACATGCTGCTTGTGTGCCATGGTGCACAAAATGACTAGGGAATAACTAACTGCATTTCTACTCCTCTCCCTCCATACATTTTGTGAATGATACAAGGACAAAGTATGCAAGGACATGGGAAATAGGAGGGTTGGGGTTCAGCCAAGGTTTTATCTGAGGCAGATTCTGCTGTGCGTGCTCGATTACTCCCTTTCTCTATCTTTTTCTCACTCATATTGGTCACATTTGATGCCGCTGACTGACTGTCCTGCAAGTACAGCTCCACACTGGCACCTGTTGATGAAAAGGCAGCATAGCAGACACACACACAGACGTGCTTGCTCTCAAATACACATAGAATCACGTAACTGCCAATCCTGTCCGTCTTGCCTTTAGAGATCAACTGGAGGAGTAATTCTTATCCGAGGGGCCTCTAGCCAGGCAATGAGTCAGTCTAAGATGATTCAGGTAAAGGCACGCACAACACTGGTTCAGGGAAACGCACAGCACAGAGACTGATATATCCACACATGCAGACCTTGTAACTTAAACGTGTCCAGGGTGCCTGATTGGAGGTAAAGACAGTGCGTGTTGCTCTGCCGAGTCTTTCTGCACCCAAATCTCAAGCTTTATCTAGGGGTGTAGTAATTAACTGATATGTATCAGAAAGTCAATACTAGTAGTTAGCGATAGGGCTACACGGATACAAAAACAGATTCAGACCACATTCTGTAAGACATTCATCAAAAACTGGTACAACTGTCAAAAACATTTTCTCCAATATCCTCCTGTGCCTGTAGGGTGTACAAGAGTGTGTGGTGTAACAGTGTGAATGTGCGCATGCATGCGTGTGTGCATGTGTGTGTGTGCGCGTGTGTCCCTCCCCTCTCCTGCAATTCCCAATTTCCCAATCACATACCTACTTCGGGCCATTCCCTTTCAGAAGGAAAGGGAGCATGGTGCAGAATAATGAAGTGATGATTGAAACATTACTTACAGGAGCTGTGGACCCAGCACGAGTGACAACATCGCAAGTGTGACCAACTACTTCCCTAGGCCACTGGCCCCTATTTTGACTCCTCCTTTTTTAGGGCAATTATTGAAAGCTATTTTATTTGCAAGAAATCACATCCCGCTCCAAATTAGAAAAAGATTCCAAAATGCAAAGAAAAAAAAAAAAAGATTCCGGTTCTGCTCATCGGTTCCACCTACACAACAACTACCCAATGGCGCTTTTTCTGGACTGGAGGACACTGCGCAAAGCGATGCATTTTATTCAGGCAGTATGGGCGAGATGAATAAGAGCAGCACAAGTCAGCCGTGCGCCATGGAATGCAAGTTTTCTACTGTGCTCTGATCGCCAACAGTTCTCTCTCGTCTCTCTCACTCGCACACGCACACACACACTTCTCAACCCAGTGGTATGTTGTCGTCAAGACACATTGAATGTTCTTTTGCGTTTTAACTCGCGTGTTGTTTATATTGACTGCCATTTCATGTATGAAGTTAGCAAGCCTGCCTGTGTCTGTCTCCGTGCAACGTGCTGAGAGACACGGGCAGAGTAGAGAGAAGTCTCGGACAGAGGAGACCTAGCAACGCCGCTCGGGAAGCAAAATTATTAGAATGAAATGTTTTTCAGGCAACTGGCTGATTGTATATGGCCCAACGTAAGTTGGACCCTGTGTCATTCTGGCGAGTTACAGTACAGTGAATGAAAAAAGAATTGTTAATATGAAGTGTAAAAAAAGAATATTTTTTTTTCAAATTCTGTGAATTAAGCACGCCATCCGTTTTACCCACGTCCATTAAAGAATCCGTATCAAGAATGGTTAAGAACTGAAAATACTGGATTTAGGCAGATTACACGGAGCCTGGCATTGCCAGTCTGCAGTATTTTATTGAAAACGGCATCTTCTTTGGGGACCGTCCAAAGCATTACCCAGTGTGTCACTGCACATTGTCATTATTGATGTGGCAATACACATTTTGGAGGCATGTGGT
The DNA here is from genome assembly GCF_010015445.1 of Perca fluviatilis. Classification (NCBI taxonomy): domain Eukaryota; kingdom Metazoa; phylum Chordata; class Actinopteri; order Perciformes; family Percidae; genus Perca; species Perca fluviatilis. The sequence continues at coordinate 13,638,968 of NC_053118.1, read as the reverse complement.
TTTTAGCCAATGAAAGTTCAAATCGATCGACCAATTTATCTAAATGTGCATCCCAACGTCTAAATATAGGGTAGCTACACACTTGTTGCCTCCCATCATTTATCACAGTTCAGCTCTGGATCTTTCGTAGAATATTAATGCTCCAAGAGTAAGTTCACAAGATTGTTTCAGAGTCCAAATTCATACAGTAAACACTGTTGTTCTTCTGCCCCGACATCAGCACAGAACACAAGCAATTAGTTGCAACAGGGCAGACACGAGAGAGCGAAAGAAAGAAAGAAAGAAAGAAAGAAAGAAAGAAAGAAAGAAAGAAAGGTCTGGTTGTCAGTTGTCAGTGTGCGTTGGTTGACAATTCAGGCTGTAGTACAAAATGACCAAATGTACAGACATAAAATCCATTTTTAATGCTTAAACTTATATGAAACCCACTTTGTAAGCCAAGACAGGAGCATTCAATAGTCTACAGAGTTGTCTACTTTGTGCTGCATTGTTCCTGGATTCAAAATCATTTCAAAGACAAACGGCACACACAACATGAATGACTCCCAACACTTTGGTGTCAGAGTGACAGATTAACCTGAAGTCTGTCGCTTTTTGCAACTGAATGAAAAGCCCGAGTTGAGCGGAATCCTGTTGTAGTTCTGTAAATTTTCCCAGCTGCTCACCGAAGCCCTTGTTAGCTTAAAGGGAGTGACAGATGGAAAATCCAGCGCATCAAAAGTCAACAACACAAAAAGCCATGACACTCACCCGCACAGACACACACTCGCAGAGTGAGCACTGACACTAACGACCTGCAGCCACCCTTACATTTTTGACAGTTGCTCGTTAGCAGTGGAGGCCTGTTAAAGCAGGATTTTTTTTTTCCTTCCCCCGTTTCCCGCATCTGCTCACCTTCCCATCCTTCAGTCTGGCTTGTGGCGGATTTTGTTCTGCTAACAAGGAGCGGGTAACAGCAAGGCTTGATAAGGGAAGGGCTGAGGTCGGAGGACATGGCATCTTTTGATATGAAAGCTGACGGGAGGCGGGAGGGGAAAAGAAATACGTAGGTGTACAGATAAAGACCAAAACAAATCCTGTGCACGTTTGCACCACCCACCTGTAACCCAAACAATGGAGCCATTCCATCCCTGCACCACTGCCCTCACACATCAACCCTGGCGCTGACAGTGTAGGACACCCAGCACCTAGTTAGCCTAGTTAAAAGTCGGCATTGTCCTTAACGTCGTGCCTGGGGACATCTTACGCACACACAGACATCCAGTGAGTTATTGATTTGATAGTACCATGGCTACTGTCCTGATAGTCCGTTATGTCTTTATTAGGGATGGGCATCGCTAGGATTTTATCGATGCTACTCTCATCGGTTCAGTTCTTTATCGATACTCTTATCCATTCTTTTTCATTACTAAATAGCCTAATTGCTTTAAAAAAAAAGAAAAAAGTGTAATAATAATACTGAAAAAAAATTCAGACCAGGATTAGAATGTATTTATATTTTAAATAATAAAATGTGGTTTCTAAAGTAGCAACAGTAAAGTCCACAACCGCAAAGTCATTATACAACTCAATATCTCACTAGAAACTAATCTAAAATGGCAATAAAAGAAGTAATATTCTGTGAAGTTTAGAAAGAATAAATGACAGACTATCAGTCCTCGGCCTACCTCCCTCTGCTGATGTGAATCACCGCAGGTGAACACATGCTGCAGGTACCGCTGGTAGAGAGGGGAGGGGCTGGTTTGTCTCAGCCAGCAGCTAAGCTTACAAGAATTTGATTTTAAGATACAGGGCAAACTAAGCCAAACCTTTACCCATATTCTTTACTGGGCGTTCCGCTGCCATTCAAGTCAATGTTTGATATTCCACAGCCCACGTCACGACGCGTCCCACAAGCGTGCGTCCCTCCGCTCTGCTAAAGATACGCACTAGCTCTATTTTCACACGAGCCGCGGGGCGTTCAGACAGCCGGACAGGAAGTGAAACGGAAAAAGCAGCCAGTAATATCGTTTATATCTCCTCTACAACACCATGGACAATGAGAGGTTCATCTTGGAGGTGAAAAACATAATAGACACCACAAATCCTTTTTAATAGGACATCGTCAGAAAAGACAAGGTATGGAGAGCTGTCAATCTTCTTCTATAATACCATTCCAATAAAACAAAAATTTTTATATTCAAATATTTAATGTTCAAATGCAGCCTGTTATTAATATGTACTACACTACTCAGGCTTATACATAGTCAATGCCACTATAAGCATATGTTTGTTATTACATATTCTGTCCACTAGAGGGACTTCCAACATTAGCCTGGCCTTGAAGGGCACGCAACTTTGTTTACATTCATTTCCCACCCGCACACACACACACACACACACACACACACACACACACACACACACACACACACACTAACGAGAACTCCGTAATGAAACATTATCTAACAAGTGTAGTGAAGCGGCTCTGTTGTAAAGGCTAACGGTGCTCGGTTAGCACAATGACATCATGTTAGAAAGCACAGCCAAAACGATTTGTCATAAACTAGCTAGATAAGTAACAATCGTGTTAGCCACGATGCTAACGACATTAATAACTAGCTAAGCCAAACGGTGCGATCACTACTATTTTAGTGATTTATAAGCAAAAGTTTCTCGCAGATTGTCATGTTACTAAGAATACAGCTATTAGAAGGCAATATATGAAGTTGAAGCTAACTGACAGCTGTAGGGCAGCTAACAAACTTTAGCTGTCTCCATGAAGCTCCCAGCTAAGCTCCTATAACTTGCGATGCAGTTAGGAAACAAGAAGGAGCTAGCTAACTAATGTTAACATAAGCACTTTGGCTCGGTGGATGTCGATTTTAAAGTCATGTTAAAACTATTTCCCGCCCTTCCGATTTCCAGCCGCAGCCTGTCCCTCCCCCCTGTACTAACGTTATTCGGTACGTAACGTTAGCTTACACTCCAATGCTTAGCTAGACCTCACAATGCCTTGACGTGACATGAGTGACACATGCAGGTAGGCCAAGGCGAGAAGAGGGAGATTAGCTAACTTTAGCCAACATGTTTATAAAAAAAGTCACATTCGAATACTGATTTCAGCATTTGAATAGTATTGATATTTTTACCATTTGAAATATTTTCGACTTTCGGTATTCATTCCAACAGCCCTAATGGAGATTAACTGCAGGAGTGCTTTGAGTGGAAGGTAGATACTAGCTTAATAAACACGTGATTGTGCTGTAAAGTACTTGTAGAGACAATAAAAGATGTGAGTCTGCAGGGTGTGTTTAGAGTACACCTCCGCCCCTCGCACAAAGACAGGCAATGAGAGAGAGAGAAAAAGTGCCTTTAATTTCTCTATAATCTTGTTTCCCGCTATTTAAATCCCACTCCTTAATTTCTCAAATAGCGATAGCAGAACCGATAACTCATTTAGAACCGGGTTTCAGGGGGCATCCCTTTGTCTTTAAGGTTTGTGGCACCATAATGGGCTAAGAATGTATCTCTCAAAAATGTATCTTGTGAACTAACACACAAGTTGGCACTATATTGCCTTCTGTCCAACGTTTGGTTTGAGGGTTGGAGGAAATCTTTGTTCTTTGCCACATTTTTGCTGTATTTTAAAAGGACAATTTCCAGTAGAATTCAAAGACCAGTTGTGTGCAATTTGCAATCCGTTTGCAATTGTATTGCTTTTTTAATGAATTAGTTTGACGGAAATTATATTTTCAGCTTACCTGTCAAGGACATGGTCAAAATGAACTAACTAGCCAACCAACTACAATTTTTTTTTTTCCCTTTTTTTTTTTTTTTTTTTTAAATTTTTTTTTTTTTTTTTTTTTTTTTTTTCCAATGTTAAAGTTTTAAACTCTCCAATTCAAAATTTTTTTTTTTCCACAGTGACTCCTTCCACAGTTGTGATGTTATTTTGTGTGTGTGTGGGTGCATTTTTCCAGCCGCAAGAAAGGATGGATAGAATAAACAGAAAGGGAACACTGCTCTCATTTACCTTCATCAAAGTCTGCATCATCCTCGGTGTGCTGGGGGAAGGGGAAGCAGTTGGTGATCTCCAGCCGGTCCTCGACTACCAGGCCCAGCAGGACGCCCTGAACCACCTCACTTCCCTGGCCCTCTTCCTGGTAGTGCTTGATAATCTTTAGCACCACCTGTGAAAACAGAAAGAGCACCATCACTGAAGTATCACACTACCGCAACCAGTGTGCAATATTTACTTTTTTGTTCACCGGCCAAATAGCTAGTGAATTTTCACATTTTACTAGACACTCAATAGATGACCATTGTTTGTTTGTTCTTGGCTGGTGAGTAAAGCAAATCTACCAGCCACTCGCATATTTTACCAGCATTTGGCAGGTCGTTGGTGCTGATTTGTGACCACACCAGAAAAGAGCTAGAGGGGGACGAAAGGAGGCTTTACGCACTTTTAAATGACAGTTTCTGAAAAATGATTTCATTTTCTGAACCGGGGCTAATGTATTTATCGTGCCTATTGTGTTTTTGCATTCTGTGGCTGTTACATCATCGCTTGTTATTGTATTTTATCATCCTTTGATTTATGTTATTCAATACAATTGCTCATCATGTTGATTTGTGCTCAACAGTTTGTGTTGGGGTTAGTTTGGCTGAGATGGGTTTTTGTTTTTTTTGTTTTTTACAAGCCACTTGGGTTTTTTCATCCCTCCAGCTGCAGATTAGTGTTCCTTTCACTGGTCCTTTACACATTATGTTTTAGCACAGTACATATACATTAAACCATTTCATTAATACCAATGGAAAACATAATATGGCTTTTCTTTCAGTGTTCCATAAAACTTCATATTCTAATGTATAAAAACATGATAAAGATAATAATGTTAATTTAGAACTTGATTAAAAAAAACATATGCAGGGATATGTGACTGAATTCAATAAGGACAATTTTTAATCACAAATATATATTTTCATCATGAGTTTACTTTCATCAACTCATTACACAGCCTAACAGTGACTTCAGGCCATGGTAAATATTACCACAACATATTGGAGAATCAAAATAATGAAAATATGAATAGTTAGGTGGGAGTACAAGTCATTACTATTTTATTTTGTGCAGTGGGAGGCTTAATCTTTCTTACATACTATGCGGTACAGAAGATGCCTTCTGGCGGTATCACAAACGTGTGAAGAGTTGCTCAGTATCTGGTCGCAAAAGGTTTGCTCACAGAATAGTGATTTAGTGACTAGTGAATGTTGAAATTAGATTTTTACCTAGAAATCAGTGCTTATCTTTTGCCTGTGTACAGCCCTTACAGGTGCTATTGCTTACATGGTTCAGCCCACCCATCACCAGCTCCACTCTGAAAAATAGTATAAGTCATAAGTAACTCCTACGCCACATTTTGAAGCTTTGCTTCAGTCACAATATTGCAACATTTCCTGCATAGTGCCCAATAGCACTGCAGCTGTCAGTCAGGGACATAATCTGGACAGAAATAAGAGTTAATTTTTAAATCAGTATGTCCTTTATGTTTGTTCTGAATTGTAATAACCAAAACAAAGAAATGTAAGTTGTTTTTTTTAACCACGTACTGGGAACTTGTGCTAACACGCTACTTAGCCTGGCTTGGAGTACAAAGTTAACAGGCCCTCCTAAATGTTGAAAGTTGTAACGGACAGATGTCTTAAATCACTGCATTAATGTGGGCATTTTGTTTCAACGGTCATGGGCTACTGGGCTATGATGTGCTCCTGTCAGTAGCACGCCAGGATTGACTGGCGTGCTAGGAGAGTGTCTCCTAGCAACACTGGCCCTCAGATGTCAGTCAACTGCCGCCAAGGGCATCGTCCACTGAGGCCTCAAGCTTCGAGACGGCTTCCAAAAAATAAATAAATAAATAAATATATATATGAAAAATGTTACGCACAATGGCTGCAACATTATGGTAATCTACATGTCCTTAAACAAAAAGTGAGGAGGATTAAATTATACTTCAACAGTTAGTTTTTCAGAAAACCTACCACATCAACAACACCCCTTACATTGATTTAAAGTGCATAATAAATCCTCAGCCACCATTCGGCACCCTTCACTTGTCACTAAGCGCTTATATAAAACCACAAAATTGCCACAAAAAAATCTGTTAAGAGGATATTCTGGGACAGGTTACTCGGGCAGGGGTTTAGTGGTAAGTTAAGTGGTAAGCACCACCTGCAGGCTCTAAACACCAGTTCATCACGATCTAGAGTGCATACAAAAGGCCAGTTAGTATTCAGCACAGCGTAGCAATCTACACTGGAGAGAGCAGAGGCGGCACACATCAAGAATAAAAACCTGAGTTTAGTGAAATTTTAAGAAAAATGCTACCCCCGTACCGCGGGAGGGTATATTTGGACTTACAGTCTGATATCCCACATCGCCGTGCCTCATCTGGACAGGGTGTCCATGCATCATCGTATGCGTTTAATATTTAACGCCAGATAAAAATGGGCCAATAGGACAAGCCTCCAAATGATTGAGGAGCTGGTTTAAGCTCTAATGCGGCATCACTGACACCAAGGACAGTAGGGCTCACTCACAACCACCCACACCCACCCCCCCCACACACACACGATTCGACCAGCAAAAACAGACATGGCAAAGAGTAGAGAAAAAGGCAAAGTGTCTTAATGTGGAGGAAAAGGACACAAAGCTGGAAGCAGAGTTTGGAGGGGGAGAGCATAAATCACGCTGATAACAGTGTGGGCAGGTCACAGCCAGAGGCATTAATAACACACACACACACACACACACACACACACACACACACACACACACACACACACACACACACACACACACAGGTAGTCCTGGGGCCGTGCTCACAACAAAACACACATCATCACCATGAGGGAGCCCTTACTTGTCTCACTGGCACACGCACACACATGCGTACACACGCATGCATCTGTCTTGGGAGATGATTTATTTCAATAGAGTGCTGGACCTGTCATGCAACAAGTAAAAGAGCTACGGGTGGGAGAAGAGGAGATATGGGGTGGAGTGGGAAGAAAAACAAATCTCATTCCCTGCCTGCCTGTCTTTCCTGACTGAGAGGGGAGGAAGGTCTGAACAACAGGTCAAGGGGAGGAGGGGGGTTGTGGAGCAGGGCAGAGAGAGGAATGGAGGAAAAAAATGCAACTGTGAAAATGGGACAGAGAGAAACCAGAAGGATAAAGGAGATGATGGTAAGAGAGAGCAGGAAGGGGCCAGGTGAACCAATGCCCGAGAGGGAGGGGATGGGGAGAAGATGGCTCCAGTGGAAGTCTCAAAAATCAGCAGCACTGGCTGCTTTTATAAAGCCTCTTTGAGCTTTGGCTCCTTTTTCTGCCAGCGAGTAGCCTTTGTCGTCTTCCTCCATCAGTGAGCGCAGATAGCACAGATACACAATGCTCTCTAACTCTTGGCAATATGTTCATCTCACCCTTAGATAGTGTCCGTCTGGAAAAGGAGGGGGTGATGGATGGACAATTGGCCGAAACCGACTCCAGGAAGGTCAAATAAATGAAGCTAAATTCAAGCAGAGCTTTAAGAAAACTACTGAATCTACAGAACTCCCTAACAGAGGGGAAGTGAAGAAGAGTCTGCAATAAAAGAAAGGGAGGACCAGGGTTTCACTGGATTTGTTGTGTTGGCTTCCTGGTGCCAAGTAAATGCCATCAGGTATTGTAAGCAAAGCCTTGACACACACACACACACACACACACACACACACACACACACACACACACACACACACACACACACACACACACACACACACACACACACACACACACACACACACACACACACACACACACACACACACACACACACCCACACACACACACACACACACACACACACACCAACGATATGTGGACAGCGTGTTATAAATCAACAAGCTTAAAATTGAATTGTGCAAAATCAATTGCAGTCCAAATCCCACGTTGGCTGCCTTTAATTCTTATCATAAATCTTCTCTCTCACTCACACAAAAGAGCTCATATTCCTGCCACAACGGGGCTCAAGTTATGAGAAAGTAAAGGAAGAAAGACGATCCCGTGATGAGTTTTCTTTTAGCTCCACTGATGTGTAGACCAACTCTACACGTGGGCTGTAATATACAGTTTTTTGAGAAATAACCTTATTTCATTTCTTTTAACATTAAACATTCAGTGTGCACACAATGCAGGGCCAAGCTGATTTAACTAAGATTACTAAAAAATGTCAATATACAGGACAGTGGTTCCCAAACTTTGTCGGCTGGGGCCCCTTTTTGTAGATACAAACATTTTCAGTATTTAGCATCCACCCAGTTTTGGAACCAATGATAAAAGGAGATTACATGGGACCTAAAAAAAAGGACAGGAAGGCATTGTGCATCATTATTGCATCACTTTTCTAGGGCTGGATCCGAATATCCGTTCGTTGGGTAGGTATTCGATATTCAATGTTGGGATTCTAATATTTGGTTTTTTTTTTTAAACGTGCATGAAGGCTGAAATTCACTGTGGTGTTTTGTAGGGACTAAGCTGCTAGCTAAATGTCCGCTACAAGCAAGCAGTCTGATGTGTGTAGAGGTCTGTATGGTTAAACTGTAGCAGCCTGGCGTCGTTTCAGGCGACAAGGTAAAGATAGTACGGCCGTGCATAATGCCAACACAGTGAGGCACCGGCTGGCTGAGATTTTTTTCACAAACACTGCGTCCGTCATCACTCGTCAGACAGTCCGGCAAAAACGCACGTCTTTCGGTTTGTTTTGAATTCCTGCGACAAAAAGTTGAGCCCGATTCACCTTTCGGAGAAAAGCAACCCAACGTCACCCTGCGGTGGACAATCATATAACGTTAACCGGCTACCACACTCGTCAGCCCGTATTGCGGCGTGCAAGTCTCGTAAGGTTACAGTAACAGGAAATATTACAACCTCCATCGCTGCTCCAAAAAAAGTGTTTTAAGCACTATGCAGGCAAAAAACAAGCATTGAACTGCCCAGGATGACTGTGTCCTAGCTTCGGCTCTTTTCTCCCTTTCTCTCCATGAAATAAAGCTACCTTCAGGTGCGGTCGGAAATGTTGGTTTCCCCCGCCGCTGCCACCACCAACGCCCGAAGCGTTGAATATTTGCAGTTGAAAAGCACCAAACCTTTGTAGCTCAAAAAATAAATAAAATAAAATAAAATAAAAAAAGGTATTCGGTACAGCCCTACACTTTTCAAACAGAATCGAGGCTGCTAATTCTTGTGAGCTGCTGCAGTGAGGGATTAATAGCATTTGATTGAATCTGATTACAGTATTGAAACCGCTTATTCAAATCTGTTCATCTTTTGAAGAAACAACAATGACTAGGACGCTAAATATTCAGCTGAAATCTGTAGGCTGAGGAGGACTGAAACGGTTTTGAGTGGCCTTAATGATGTTCACAACCTCTGGCTACAACTTGATAATGAGATTAGATAAAACTTAATACGTCGCAAAAGACATTTTTGTGCCAAAGATGCTCTGTATACATAGTAAAATGTATATAAATGTTCATAGCAGCAGCAAATATTCAAGCAACACTATGTAACGCTTCGGTCCCCCTACAGGTTGTCTCATTGAACTACAGCTGCAGCTAAAAGTTACAGTGTTGCTTTAAAAGGTTGATTAGGTATGTATCAATTGATGTGTTACAGAGGGGACAGTGATCTTTGGCTGAGGCTCAGTCCTCGATGCAGCGGCTGCGGGTTCGATTCCGACCTGCGGCATGTCATTCCCGCTCTCTCTCCCCTTTCGTGTCTAAGCTGTCCTGTCACAAATAAAAGGCCTAAAATGTCACACAAAAAAAAAACACATTAGAAAACGACACCTAGTTTGGATCAGTCCACCTAATTATGCAACTACAAATGAAGTGACCGACGACTCGCGGACAAGCGCTTCACACCGCGAGCAGGTACGCGCGACACGGCGCAAAAGTTGAGAGAAAGGGAAAAGAGACCGTGCTGTCGCGTCCATCCGTGTGTGTGTGTGTGCGTCCTTCAGAACTGTAACTCGTATAACTTAAGTTGTCAGTTAATTGTAGCATTGACCGGCATGAAATCGGCATATGTCAGACTGACCTGCCGGCCGGAATATCGGTGCATCTCTATATGTAATCCAGTGTTCTAGTTTTTAAATTGTATCTTATTGATAACAGCCCCCCAGTTTACTGTCCACTCTCCTAATGCGTATCAGAGCTGTAGACGTTGCTGCTAATGTGAATCCAACATTTCATACGGCTGGAGAAAATGTGAGTGGCTGTTATTGTGAAGTGGTCACAAGAAACACAAGGGGAAAAAAAGAAAGAAAAAAACGGTCCTGTTCAGGGTTCTTATTCCATCTGCAGATCATTTTTTACATTTTCAAGGGAGTAATTGAAAAAGAAGAAAACGCAAGGTAGCCATTGTTGAGTGGAACAGTGCCCAGCATGAAACCAGATTGTGGCTGCAATGATTTCTGACTGACTTAGTTTGTTTGGCCGTGCTGTAAACACTCTGCTTTTCTGTGGTATGTTGTTTTATTTTATTTTATTTATTTTTAAAGAAGCTGCTCCAGGAGGGTCTAAGGAAGTATCCTTGGGTTTCACCAAAACAACCAGGACTGATACAATCAAAAACTGAGGATGACATGCTGTTGGATGCTGTCCTCCTCTCCTACTCTTTCTTCAATGCCTAACAAATCTTTCTTTCTCTCCCAGTGACCCTGTCTTTCTGCTTGAGCAGCACTGGTTGAAGCCTGGAAATATTGTAAACAAATTAATTACATAACTCATTACACTGGTCGGACTGATCAGCTCTGTTTCAGGCTGGTCCTCATCCTCAACATTTGCCTTTTTCAGTCTTACTACTAAGTACTTTTCCATACTCATCTGGATTGAAGCAGCAAACATTCAGTGTAAAAAAAAAAAAAAAATTACTTATTTATAATAAGCTTATTAGATTCACAGCTGCTACATATTGTGTTTTGACCTCGACAACCCAACTGCATTTTACCACAAACTAGCGACTAGTTAACTTTCTAAAGCAGGCACAATAGCTTGTTTGGTAAGAGTCGGGTCAGGACTCCATTAACACACTGACAACATTATATTCAGAATATAAAATATTTTTATATAGGACTTTTTAATGTGCGATTGTGTAAAGGTGTTAACGAGATACCAACCTTTTTCGCCAGCCGTCTTACACGGGGGAGGGGCTGTGTGTGTGTTTTTTTTGTTTAACTACATTCGTGGGGTCCAAAAACCAGGAATACAGTATACTTGTGGGGTCCGGACTGCTTTGTGGGGCCAAAATGCTGGACCTTTAAAAGGCTGTTTGAGGGTTAAGACTTGCTTTTAAGATTAGGGTTAGAATGAGGGTAAGGGTTAAGGTTAGGCATTTAGTTGTGATGGTTAAGGTTAGGGTAACAGGCTAGGGAATGCATTATGTCAATAACGGGTCCCCACAAAGATAGTGAGACGCACTATGTGTGTGTAAGCGAGATGCCAGTTCAGAGAGACGGAGGAGAGCAGGGAAAGGAAATGCAGCTGAACGAATATGCTGCGTGTTTTAAATAACGTAAAAAAAAACGCAATGTGCGGCGGCCGGTGTTGATTGTGCGTCGCACCGCCACAAATTAGTCTGTGTGTGGGGAAACACTGCCGATATATGATCTCAACGCTAGATGGGAGAAATTCCTACACAGTGGACCTTTAAGGACCAGTGGCTACTGCTAAAAGAAATTTTGAAATGAAACTAATTTACACAAACTATATTATCTGCATTTCCCCAGAACTTTCAAATCACAATGCCAAAATGTCACCTAAAATGTGCCACAACTGTTCCTTTATTCACAGTACAGGACTAAAGCCAGCGTCTGACGTAAATCATACATCAGAATAAATGAATAAAGCCTTTTTCAAACATACAGGCAGTCGTGTGATCTCAGTAGGTGTTTAATGGAACCCGTCGCTGTGCAGCACTCCATTCTGGTGGCAACAGCAGCCACTGAAACCTCTTCAAAAGCAAGGAAACAATCCAATACTACCACACAGCAGTGGTGATGCTGTCTGTGGGCAACCCTCCAGCTAAACCTCTGACAGACGGGTCATGACGCAACACAGCAGCAACTGCTGCATATCAATGCATTCAGGTGAAACGTCTTTCATAACTCTGCCTGCAATAGACACCTGAATCCAAACGAGGCCACACACTAAACAGCTCGCGACTGTTTTTAATTTAACTGCTGCGATTAAAAATGTTTGGTTGATAAGGCTGAGAAAATTAATTAAGAAAATCTCATTAGGAGGTCTAAATAATACACATTGAGGTGAAATATTTAGATTTTAAATTAGGGCCCGAGACTCTAGGGCAGCTTTAATGAGCAAGATAAAAAGGAAGGAAGCAGCTGGCAGGTTTATGTCCTGCTACTGCGTTCAGGCACACCAGGCAAATAGGCTGCTTTGTGTCCAGTGCAGTGTAGGGCAGGTGGAGGGACAGCATCAGTGCATGGCAGTGAAGCAAGTTTGTCCTCTGCTGTTTATACTGAGGTACTACATCCTATAAATACCACAATGTGTAGGCTGTGTGAAGTTAAATACACAATGTATTACAATTTACGTGTTAGAGATCACTGGTCAGAGATTAGGAACTCATAGAAGCAACAATCAGTTTTAAAGTAAAACACAAGATCTGTTGAAAATGGGTAATAACACAAAAAGCACCAAACCATTAAAATTGTTCAAGAACCACAAATCCAGAAACAAAAGCCTCAAGCATGTATTTGTTCCTAACTGCCAAAAATAGGCTGAAAGATATCATCTTTGGCAATAATGTTTTAATTTTACTAAACCAGAGGAGTGCCATATCAGCAAAATTGTCAGTTGTCTGTAGTTTGAAAACATCAAATGTGAGCAGGTGGGGTGGGGGGGAATAAGAATCCGACCTTGTTGAATATAAACAGAGGGCAAAATTGACCAACAACCTGACAAATAACTCGTTCCAAGTGGAATCTCTGACTAGGGGGGTAGGTAGATATCTTCTAGACTAGAGCATCAAGTACTTTTCGCCTGAAAAGCTAACGTGACACAACAGACCAGAGAAACGGAGCGATCACTGAGAAGAATGGGTTGGGTACCGTTTGGATTTTTACAATTCCAAAACGGGTACTTTTATAATGATTCCGATTCCTAAAAAACTGAGAAAAAAAAATGTAAATTGAAAATTATTTAAATTTAACAATATATTAACGTTTTAAAGCGCTTCACACCGCGAGCAGGCACAAGCGCCACTTGGCGGAAAAGGGAGAAAAAAAAAAAGAGTCTGCCGCTGTCCGGAGCGACGGAAGGAAAATATTTCAGTCGGAACGGACATACCTGCAAACTCAGAAGGGCTGAAAAAGGTGACACGGCTAACTAATGCCTCCTAAAAACATTTTTCTTTTGTGGTATATAACACTTAGGGCAGCATCGTTAGTCTATGGTGCTCCCTTAGAAAATTTTACTTTATGAGGTTTTTTAACATTAACATGTGTTCCCCCAGCCTGCCTATGGTCCCCCAGTGGCTAGAAATGGTGATAGGTGTAAACCGAGCCCTGGGTATCCTGCTCTGCCTTTGAGAAAATGAAAGCTCAGATGGGCCGATCTGGAATCTTCCTTTTATGACGCCATAAGGGGAAAGGTTACCTCCCCTTTCTCTGCTTTGCCCACCCAATAGAAAGACATCATGGCTGCAAACAAGCGAAGCATGGCAGTTGGTCAAGGCCACACCCCCACCCTCCACCTTGCCCCCCTCCCCCCCTCAATAGCTATAAACACAGAAATGGCACATCCTAAGGAAAGCTCATTGTGGGACTGGCTCTAGTGGCTGTAATTCTGCACCAAGGCTGAATTTCGGGAAAGAGACTTCAGATACAGTATTAGGGGACCACTAAGGTCTATAGAAAAGCATCCAAAGAGCACCAGGTCATGGGACCTTTAATACAGACAAGCAGGGAGGTCCTGGTTTTAAAATGAAACGTCCCAAAAGCTAGCTTAACACCAGCTAACTTAGCTAAAATACACTATTATTAGCCGGTTGGGAGGTTGTAAACAGCAAATATGATCCGTTTGTTAGTAATGTATTTGTTTAAATAACGCAATACGTAGCTACTACAGGCATCGGCTATGGGACTCAATAGTAACGTTACAAAACACCGCTTCACATTCGTGTCCGCCATGATGATGCTCACACTTTAGCTGCTAGCATCCACCTCTGGCAACACTTTGGAACCGGTTTCTCCGCCGGTCGCCACCGTTATTCAGTACGTAGCTAGCTTCACAGCACCGTAGTAACACTTACCAGTCCCTCAATTTGGATCTGTTTGACAGGAGAGTCCAAAGTGCCGCTTGTAGAAGCCATCACGGCGCTTGTTGCTGTACCAGACTCTTTACGTGAAGCCATCTTCAGAACGCCGCACGCGGAAAAAGGGAGGAAAGTGTTCGTTGACGGACGTTTCCGGTAAAGATGCGTCCGTTTTCCTGTCCGCATAAAAACAAGGGCTACGTGGTTAAGTTCCCACTTTAGTTGCGACCACGGGGGTAAGCTTCGCTTCAGAACCTTCTTATATCCTGTCTATGGTTGGGACCAGAGCCATAGAGATACTATCACTCTGGTTGGGACTATAGACAGGATATAAGAATGCGACAAGGGGCTTGCAAAAACTCAAACGGTTTGGTGGGTAGGGAGTTTATATTGATTAATTAATTAATTGGCATAGTAATACGAGCGATATATAATACATCTCATATAATACAACAAAAATGATATGATTTCCATGTCAACATTCCAGTTGTTTGTGAGACATTTTTATTAGTGAAAATAAATCACGAACCACAGGAACACACAGAATGTATCCAACATAACACCGTGTGTAATATTGCTTAATTAAAGGTGCTCTAAGTGATGTGACGCATTTTTTAGGCTACAACATTTTTTGTCACATACAGCAAACATCTCCTCACTATCCGCAAGCTGCCTGTCCCCTGAACACACTGTAAAAAAAAACCGCGGTCTCTGTAGACAGCCTAGGGTCTAAAAACGGCAACAAAAACAAACTGCGACAACCTATGGCAAGGCTTTTTAACATTTAACAGCTAGACTGGATATGTGTTGCAGATATCTGTAATTCAGTTTTGCCTAGTCAAAAAGAACATTTCAGATATCCGCAACTACATTCGTCCTATCCATAATTGTCATTTCAGATATCCACAAAGACATTCTTCCTAGGACAAATGACGTCACTTTTCTAATTACGGATATCTGCAACTGAATTGTAGATATCTGTAATGCCAGTTTGAGATATCTACAATTTGATTCTGACTAGTCATAACTCCAGTTCAAGATATCTTTAATTCACCTCAATTCAAGATATCTACATGTTCACTTTATCTTAAATTAAGTTTTGACTAGGCGAAATGACGTTGTAGATATCTGTAACTGGAATTATGACTAGTCAAAATGGAGTTGTAGATATCTCAAACTGCAGTTAGGGATAGTCATAATTTAATTGTAGATATCTATTATCAAGTTATAGATATCTTGAAATGAATTTTGATTAGAGATATCTGATATTTGAGATATCTGTAACTTTCATTCTGCCTAGTCAAAATGTAATTACAGATATCTTGAATTTTAGTTTTGACTAGGCGAAATGACGTATCGGATACCTGTATGCAAATTAGGCCCGCATCCCTCTAGGCGGAGCACCTGTTAACTGTTAACTTGTAATTAGCACTGATTGATATCTAAAATAGAGCAACGTCATGCACAATATGTCACAATGACGTTTGAGATATCTTTAACTTTCATTCTGTCTAGTCAAAACTGAATTACAGATATCCACAATTGTCATTTAAGATGTGTGACGAGTTGAATGATGTTTCCAATGACGTCATTGCAGATATCTGTAATTCAGTTTTGCCTAGTCAAAACTGAATTACAGATATCTCTAACTGTCGTTTCGACTAGTCACAATTATGTTACAGATATCTTGAATGACAATTCCAACTATCCAAAATGTAATTACGACTAGGCAGAAAGACGTTGTTGATATCTACAATGTTAATTCCGGATAGTCAAACTTAGCTTTTAAATGTTAAAAGTGCTTGCCATACCAACCTGCCCCACGAACTATAACAAACAGAGCACATTTAAAGATACAAAATAAAGACCATTCCCTCACTGGGCTCCTACTGAATTAATGGTAAACCTCGACTTCTACTATCACCACCAACACCACCACAGAAAAGCATATAACAAGTGTTTTTTATAAATACTGGCAATTCTTTGTACAACTGCAGGATGGGCTTGAGGCCTTTTTCTGAACTACTGTGCAATCAGAACCACAAATACCACCTTAACCTCCATTATTACCAAAGTTGGCCTCATAACAATGAGACCTGTATGGAAGAGGATTAGGGCCACACTTGGAAAAATGTATCAAGTTCTGAGATTAAAGTCAGAATTCTGACTTTTTTTTTATAGAAAAAAAGTTAGAATTCTGAGAATAAAGCCATAAAGCCCTTTGAGCCAACTCAAAGGCTATGTTCAGACTGCAGGCAAAAGTGGGCCAAATCTTGCCCAGACCTGATTTTTTCAAATCAGATTTAGATCACTTCCATATGTGGTCCTGAATCTGACCCAGGTCATTTTTTTTTTTCAATGCAGCCGTAGCGTGAACAATCAAGGGGGATTTGATGCGACTTTTACGGCAATCTCCATCGACATTTGTCACAATTATGCGCCGGCAGGAGTCAGCCCTAGACACAGACAGTAAAATTAATATCCAATTTGGCTCTCTTTCTCTTCATTCTTCTCCTCAGCACCTGCTCATTAATGTTACGGCTGCCATTACACAAACATTTTTGAAATAGAAGCAAAAATGCTTACTTCCTCCATAACCTCCCTAACTTTAGTACAACAGCGTGTTGCATCTGATGTCATGGTTATTGTTCTTTTGCGCATGCGGTTCAGTTCCAAACCGCAAACAGTTCACACTGGAATCTGATATAGGCCACATTTTAAAAAGGTAATGTGAACAGCCACAATAATAAAAAAAAGAAAAAAAAAAGAAAAAAAGAAGGCCCTAATCCTCTTCCGTAAGACCTGCAATGAAAAGGTGACTGCTTTAAACTACAGATCTGTCATTAAGTAAAAAGGTGAATTTAAAAGCTATATAAACCATAAACAAAAAAAATCCAAGTACTTAAAACACTTTATTTCAAATCTTTACAGATGTATCACAACTAGAGGTTACCCGAAGACTAAAAAGGTGGGATACTGAACTTAACTGAAACAAGAACATTACCTAGTTACATAATGCAAAAAGTTGAATAAGCAAACGTAAAAAAAAAAAAAAATACATAAAACTTAATTGATAAACGGCCTGAATTATACATCTGAACATGATATTTAATGCCAGGTAAGATTCACCAATAATTTGACAGACTAATCGTTTTGTTTATCATGAAAGAACAAGTGCAACGAGGAGAATACGGGAGAGGTTACACTTCTGAGCAATAAAACAGTACCTTTCCAGAAAATGTACAGAGTCAATACAGGATTCCGTGTGAAAATACAGGGCTCTTTATCTAAAATCTGCAATAATTACGTTGTGAGGGGCAATGGTACAAAACTTATGGAATAAGCAGACAATAGAAATTTAACTTACAAAACAAAATAAAGAAAAGCTTACAAATTGGTGACTGAAAAAAAGGTTGATTTATAAATATACTTGTTAGAGACATTCTTCCTCACTCCATTTCAACCAATTGAATACTGCATGATTCCATCTGTAGTACAGTAAAATCGTGTTTTGTTTTTAAAATTCCAACCCGTTCCCCACTACTCCCTCCCCTTCCCCAGAGAAAATGGAACAGGAAAACACAAAATAAAAAGGCAAAAAAGTTGAGTAATTTAAAAAGTATGTCTGTTGCAAGCAGAGTGTTTGTCTGTTCTTCCAATGTCTAAATAAGGTGGAATCTTGGTCCAGCGGTGGCAATGATGTCGCTGTAGGGCTCAGTCTGGGTGACCTCGATGGCTTGCTGCTTCTTGAGGACGAGGAAACTGTAAAACTTGGCAGCTGCCTGCTTCTTGTTGTTGTTCCGGCACAATTCAAGCAAGCTAACTGAGTCCGCACCAGTCTTAGCCATGACGCGCTTTGGGGACAGAAGCACAGTGTCAGCTTAAGTTCATGTAAAGTCAACACGTGAACATGGAAGAGGAGAGGAAAACAATACTAGGCCAGGATGCTGGGTTCCTAAAGAAAAAATATAATAATAAAAAAATAAAACTATTTCGCACATGGTTATGAGAGTGGAGGAAACAAAAATTAAGTGATAAAAAATGGGAAGGGATGAAAATTTTGCGTGAGATTTGCATGTGAAAAAAAAAAAAAAAAAAAAATAGTGTTAAATCATCAAGTGATTTGATTAACTTGATTGACATTTTATTTAAACAGTGTTGCTGATTATCAACTGGGCTGGGTTACTGTCTACCATTCACAACACCCAACCAACATTTATCATTTACAGCAAGCGATTTGTGTCATGTCCGCCCGAATGTCAATCAAAAACCATGCCAGACCTTCCTTAACAGCGCTGCAGAGGAGGGTCTGGCTAGTCCACACAGCATTCGGGATAGGAGAAAAACATGCTCTGGTTTATTGGCATTTCTTTAAACCAATCCCAATCGTCTGGGGCGGTGCTAAGTGCCGGATGGAGCCACAGTGCCGCTTCAAAACAGCCTCGGGAAGGAACTTTTTTTTTTTTTGGTGGAACATTCAAAAGTTGTTTTAGTCTTGCAAAAGAAAACTCAGAGTGGACAGATAGTCTAGCTAGCTGTCTGGATTTACCCTGCAGAGATGTGAGGAGCAGTTAACCATAGTCCTCATACTGTAAAAATCGACTGGAGTTTAAAATCCCAACACAGAGAAAACAAAAAAGGTAACTGACATCCGGCGGAATTTCCCCCGGCACCGGAGCAATCCCGGAAGTGGAAGGTTGTGGATATAGACTACTCCAGCACCGACACGCCGCTGTGGAGATCCATCTCCAGCACCGACACGCCGCTGTGGAGATCCATCTGGCTATGAGAGACTAGCTTCTTGCTACAGCCCAACCAGAGATGTGTGCTCCTGACTGCGTGGAGTGGCTGTGGTTTTTGATTGATATTTAAGTGGGGGTAACAAAAATTGTGTGAATGATGAATGGTGGACAGTCACACAGCCCAGTTGATTATCCTGGCAACACTGTTTAAAATAAAATGTCAATCAAGTTTGTCAAATGACTTTATACAAGTTTTCACTCCATTTTTCAATTCACATTTTCAATTACTTTGTTACTTCCACCCTTGAGGCCACTATCCTTTTATAATAAATGGCAATTTTGTGTTGTGAATGATGAACAAAAAGACAGGAAAGTTGATGAAACACGGCTCTGTACTCATATCATGACTGGTTTAATCAATTCGGTTTTAAATTAATTATTGTTTTTTATTATTTGCATGCATTTTTTTTCTTAAAAAATATGTTTTTGGGGCATTTCAGCCTTTAATGGAAAGAACAGATAGATATGAAAGGGGAGAGAGAGGGGGATGACATGCAGGAAATCGTCTCAGGTCGGACTCAAATGCTGGACCTTCTGCATCGAGGTATACACCCCCATATATGTACGCCTGCTCTACCAACTGAGCAAAGCCGGCCACACATTTCAACGTTTCAATTTCCATGCGTTTTCATCTCCATTTTTATCAGTTCATTTGTTACTTCCACCCCTTATACATGGTAGATAAACAAATGTAGTGTTTAAATCTCTGAAAGCAAAATTAAATCTGCATGCATATCTGATTTTATTAGACAAATCCTATAAAAACTTCAATAAGTCTACCTGAAATTGGTTCTCAAAATCACTTGTCAAGTAATAGCTTGTTTTGTACCTGGAGGCCATGCAGCATCTGCTGGGTTCTCTTGTTCCATCTCTTCTCCTCCTGATCCTGGTCTCCACCCTGACCGTCCTCATCCTGAGGACCGGAGACAACGCAGTCATCAGCATCAACCGGCCCAGACACACGTACAATCAAAAATGAAAGTTTGTCTCTACAGAAAGGCAATTTCTAGAATCTGCTTTAAGTTTGCAATTGCTTTTAGTTCTCTTGTTTTACTTACGCGTTACGGATTTCTCCGATTGCACTATAGGCAGTTTTTAAACTAAATGCACTGCTATCAAATGGCTTTCAAAATGTTCCCCCTCACCTCCTCTTCATCGCTATCATCCTTCTTGTCTTTGCCCTTTTCACCAAGCAGGTCAAGCTCGGGGACAAGCTGGGTGAGGCTGAGGCTGCTCTCCTCTGGGGGAAGATCCACCTGATGCATGTCTAACCTCTGAGACAGGACTGAGCGGTCAGCCACCTGCTGCTGCTGCTGCTCCAAGGGAGCCATCTGAAACAGGGAAAGCCGGGGGCACCCAAGTTAGGACACAGTTCAACTAGGTTTCCCGTTTCTCCCATTTGATTGTTGAGCATTTCCAAAGTTTACTGCTTCAGCATTTAAAAAAAATAAATGCCATTTTCTGAACTTACCAGACTGTTGTAACTGTTCTATTATATGCCTTTACCCACTTAGTCATTATATCTACATTACTGATGATTATTTATCTAAAATCTCATTGTGTGAATATGTTGTGAAAGCACCAATAGTCAACACTACAATATCGTTGTGGTATCGATAGAGGCATTAGGTCAAAAATATCGTGATATTTGATTTTCTCCATATCACCCAGCCCTACTCTAGACCAGCAAGTGGTTTAACAAATGTGAACCATTTTGTCATGAATTATGGCGCTACTGTTTAAAACACGGAAAGCAACTACCAGTAGGCATTTAAACTCCAAATCACTTTTCTACATTTTGCCACCTCCACATAAAGTGCTGAGGAAAACATATGCAACCTCAATTCCAGTGTTTTGACAGAGAAAAAATAAAATGTAGGTGTTAAGTACTCACAGGAAGGGTGCCCTCTTTGTCGAGGGTCTTGCGTTTGACACCTCGAGGGGTGGATGGAGGAGGCATGACCGTTTCATCCAGGGTCGTCCTACTGCCCTCCATTGCAGAGGCTGCCAGCATACTGGGCTCCTCCATGATAGTTTGGTCTTTGGGGTGGATAAGAAAGAATTCATAAAATGTAAAAAAGAAATATGAAAGTGAACATAGCCTTATTCAGTAACTGATAGTGTCGGTTAGATTTTCTGCTTCGAGTCTCTTTCCCGATCACACAACTCATGACATGTCTATCATGACAGTGGGCTATGACCGCTCATCTCTTCCTGTATGACTTACCAATAACATCTCTGTTCTGACTCATGACCTCCTCTCTAGGCACCTCTGGGTTCTCCAGCTCTTTGAGGAACTCATCCAGACTGTCTGCTTCGCCGCCCTTTCTCCTCTTCCTCAGCTCGTCTGGCACCAGGGGTGTCAGGCAGCGTGTGAACATCTGACATCAGGAGATTTATTTAGACGTTAAACTTGAAGGGACATTTTATTAAAACAAATTACCAACTATATTCCAAGTCAGTAGTACAATAACAAGGAACAGGGAGGATTGATGCTTGACAAAAGGAAAAGTGGTCTACTAAATTATGCATCTACATGTTTTCCATTCAGCATTCTGGAGGGGTAATGTGTGGGTGTGAGAGGATAGAGAAGAGAGACAGACAAAACCAATCACGTCCTCCACCTTCTGTTGCTTCACTTTTTTTCATTTTAAATCCCACAACCCGAACAGAATGTCAATGAAAGATATTATAAAGTCTACTCTCTTCTCTTCCATTAAAAAGTGCCCGAGTCGACCTATCTGGAGAACCAGACCACCTGTGTGGCTTGCTTATTATTGTTCCCCAAGTGGTTATACTGCTTGTCAGGGATTTCTGTGTCGGCAGTCCTCAAATAGTTAGGAGTGGACATGTGTACATATTTATCCACAAATGCATGCATATTTCTAACATGCTTTTCTCACCTTGAGCAGCCTGGCGTTCCAGAGTGACTGAGCAGGCAGAGAGAAAAGCTTCTCCACTCCTCCAGTCTCCTTCCACATCATAAGCTTCTTGGTGGGAGGGGCGAGATCCAGGGTGGTGACAATGTCCGAGTAGTCAGACAACTGGGCCCTGATGGTCTTACTGTCCAGCTCCTTTACACTGTCCACAATCAGCTTCCTCTTACGCTTCGCCTTGGTCTCTTTCACTGGAGACGGGAAGAAGAAAATAAATGCTTCATGACTGCTTCACTGTAATTTCTCCATCATCGTTAATAGGGTTTCCGCTCGATACATTTAGCAGCGCCGCTCCTTCAGCCATTTATGAAAAGTCATAATTACACGACTGCGGAGCCATCTGCTCTACTGAATTCAAGCAAACGGTCATCTGGTCGCTCTCCCCTTTGATTGTGAGCAACTGGAACAGTGACAGGACGTCTTCACGCACAAAGTCATGGCAACCACATCAACAACAGTAGTGAGTAAAGCAGTTTTCAGGGCTTTTAAGGGGAGGCTTTTAAAGTCCTTACATTACACAATAAAAAGTCATAATTTGTAAGAAGTAAAAAGTTTTGGATACATGTTTACTTCTTCCAACCATATGTTAAATTAAGAGTCAATGTAGATTTACATATTGCAATAATATAATCCTACAATGAATCATTGTGAAAACAAAACTTTCTAGGTGTTGTTACTTTGGCCAGGTCATCATCAAAAAAGTGAATTAGTACATTCATGACTTTTAGCTCATATATTAGCTTTTCATATAGCTAGACGTCTAAACTCTGGGACAAGTCCGTTATGTTGAAATACCTGCCATGCGGATTCCAAACAGACAGCTCAAGATAGTTTGGGCTTCAGATAGCTTTTACACAGTGGCCACCGTTAATGACAAATCGTGTTCCTCTACGAATGTGCACACACATATTGTTTAAATCACAGACACGGTCGGTCAGTGAAGGCGCAGTCGCAGCGGTAGCGGTCATTGCCGGTAACTCCTTGTATGACAGAGTGCACGGACTTTGGGACTAGCATCTAATGACTAGCAAGCACTTTCTTACCGCTGCTGCCGTACAGTATCTTCCTTGAACATACGCTGCACAAGCAAGCACCCGGCTCCCTCAAAAATGAGGCACCAAGTGCTAAACGACTTCCCGTCTCCACCCTTTTCCTCTTGTCCTCTATTCATGTCCAGCGCCATTTGTTTTTAACTCCTTTCTCAACTAAAGCTGTATCTACATGCTCCAAGTTTGATCAACTTTGCCTCAATTTTTTTTAACCGCGTTACCACGGAGACCACACCGCACTCTCGCTTTTCGGCAAAGACCCGCCCTGCTTTGCATCCGATTGGCTAGAACTCGTTTCATTGGTAGGTGGAAGTTCGATGATTGGTTAAACCCAGCGCATCAAAAACAAATCCCATGTGGACTTTTTAATTTATTTATTTTTCTAAAATATTCATGTGCCAGAAATCCAGCACCAGGCCCGATTACTTTCAGCCCTGTCTTAGTTAGAGCTGCGTTCCTCTTATATAATAATTGGTATGTGAAATCAATTGACTCGAAAATATTAAAACAGCATGCAAGTTTGTTTGTTTGTTTCCTCACGGCCGCACGCAGGAGATCCGGCAAGGTGCCGGAATACCTTAAGCCCTGAGTTTCTCAGGCAGAGTGACAGCAATGAAAGCCTCGACATGAAAACCGCACGCAGGCCGCGTGAAATATGACAGCTACACTATATTGGAAAATAGCATTGTGGACACTGAATTTGACGAATTTACTGTTTATCAGACCCCAGATGAGACGAAGAAGCTAACGTTAAAAACGCTGCGGTCCATGTGACTCGCCGCTGCAGGAGGCGTTGTATTTCCCGACACGCTGTATTAATGTTACTGTTTAAAACCGACATGAAAAAAATAAATAAAAAAAATGTAGTTCTGTTCCTTCAGCATTTTGTTTTGTTGCTAAACTGTGTGTAAAATGAGCGGTGACGTTAAATCACCTGTTTCAGGTAACAGTATCCTAGGGTACTGTCTATTTGCTGGATTTTTTGGAGGTAAGGGTTATGTATCTGGAATTGTTCGTTAGCTATGTGTGATATCTGTAAAGCTGAACAGACTCGCGGTAGTACCATTAGGCTAAAACTGATTTTATTCTGATCTTAAAACTCTTCTGTGAGAAAGGACAGATAAGGCACACTAACATTATATCCTGGAATGTAATTGTAAGACATGCGATGCTTTTGAGAAATGATTGCAAATAAATCAAACTGTTGCTAAAAAGGAAGTACACACTGTTTTCACTTAGGTATCGTTACTGTTGACATTGACCCATCAGCATTAAATATAAAAATTTACATAGCTACCTTGGAAAGGTATAGCAAAATCTCCCCAATCGTCGCACAGTGTAAATTTATTGTCCAATCAGCCAATCTTAGTCATTAGCATTGAATATGCAGAGAAATGTGTGAAGGCACTATTTCCTATGAGTGCCTTCCTATGGTGAAGCATTTAGAGAATGGATACTTTGAAAAGACTTCCTGCAAAAAAAAAATGCTAAAAAAGAATTCATTCTTAGAATTTTATACAAAAATAGAAAGAATTTTCAAAATACAGTCATCTTGACAGAAAGGTGAGGGAGGGTCTTACCAGTGATGTCAATGGGCTCCAGGGCAAAGGCCTCCTCCTCATTGTGAACCAGAGTGGTCTGTTCCGTCTGGTCAGCCATTGCTGGCAGTGGCTCTGCTGGGCCAGAGTCTGGGCTGTCTGGACCCGCTACACACAAACATGTCATTGTAATTCCCCCATAAAACAGACAAGTAATAACACAACGTGACACAAGTCAAGGTAAATGTAATTTATAGAAACGTAGCAACACTATTAGAGATGAATGGAGACAATGTACAAGAAAAATCTGAATTTCCTGTTTCATAGGCTTTGCATTAGGGTAAACAAACTTTACTTACGTGACTGGAGGTTGTCAAAGTCGTCCTCATCATCGCCGGGATCTCGAGGCATCATGACACTTTCTGTGATGGCTGGAGGGTCATCAAAAATACCTCCTCCATCTTCAGAGCTCAGTAGCTTATCAACTGGGAAATAAAATATAGGGTGATAAAGTTATTGCTTACTCACACATATCTCATAGAACAACTTCAACAGTACCTCTATATAGCTAACGCTAAGATAAACAAAAACAACATAGGACAGAACAGCTCACCCAGCATTCCCCCATCACTGTTGCCCATTGAACCGTCCCCAAAGTCATCATACTCCATGTGGTTGGACTTGTCTGGGAGATTGGCTGGGCCAGGCTCAGCCTCAAGCAAAAGGTTAGAGGCTGTGGCACCGTGCATGATATCCTCCTCAAATGTGCTGGCATCACGCATCATCTCTCGGTCATCCATACCAAAGTCAGCTGAAGAGTACAGGGTAAGTCTTTGGTCAACCCAACATTTCTATTATTCTGACAATGAAATGCTATCTCTAAAATATATACCATTTAAAATTATTCTGCAATATGATACGATAATGTTGAAATTTACAATTACATTTATCCACTCATACATATGTAGCGGGTGGTACCAGTGTACATGTTAGTATATGTAGTTTCCTACCAAAGTCATTGTCCTGCAGCAGGCTGAGGTTGCCAACATCTTCCCTCATGGTGATCTCTTCTACTCTGCTCTGGTTCAGGGTGAACTGTTGGGCCACATCTATGTCACTGTTTAAAGAAGAAAAAAGACAAAAAAAAAGACAAAAAAAAACACAAGACACAACATTAAGGATGTGTACAACAGCTGGTGTGTGAATGACAAACTCACAAAAAAAATAAATAAAAACACTTCAGAACTTGAACCTCCTATGGCGCCATTTTGTTGCTACCTGGCCATCACCTCCCGTTAGCATTCCACTGACTAGCATTCATTTTGGCGCCACTTGACAGCGAATAACTTTACATCTGAAGCGTTTAAAGACTATTTGTCCATTGTTTATTTCTAAAGAAACAACCATGTATAAAAGGCTCCATTACCTTGTATCTAACGTTATGGCTCCGTAGCAGACGTTTTTGTAAAAATAGGCTAACGATTGTGTCACATAGTAGAGGAATTACCGTATAGTACAGGATAAGCTTGCAGGCATTTTCGACTTACATGAGCTGTTTAGGATTAATTACTAATGTTAACTAGCATTTTAGTTAGCAATAATTAGCCTGTGCCCATGTTATCTCCTTACATATACCTACACTCTCATTCTCTGTAAGATTGGGAATGATTGAGATTTCTCTTGGCACAGCTACCAGAAGACTTACAACTTTCAGACACGTTGCTCACGTCACATTTACGTTGTCTCT
The DNA here is from genome assembly GCF_010015445.1 of Perca fluviatilis. Taxonomy (NCBI): domain Eukaryota; kingdom Metazoa; phylum Chordata; class Actinopteri; order Perciformes; family Percidae; genus Perca; species Perca fluviatilis. The sequence continues at coordinate 13,612,538 of NC_053118.1, read as the reverse complement.
CTCAGTTGGAGGCGTCACAGTAAAGCTGGCCATCACCGGAAAAGTGCTTCCAATTGCCTTTACTGGTCTCCGTCCAGAGCAACGGGACTGTTGGTCCATTCTTATATACTGTCTATGAGTAAATGTAGTACTTACTCCAGATCAGGAAGTGGCTGGTCAAAGTCATGGAACTCCTCAGGTAAGGTGATGGCATTGTAGGCTGCCTCTCTGTTTTCCTCAGGTAGATCCACCACACCTTAATATAGATACAAGCAGTAAATGTTGTCATAACACACAAATGTTCTCATCAATCCTACAAAGACCAAGTTTGAATCACTTTTTGTTTGGGAAAACTGATCACAAATTCAGAAAGATGTTTATGTTCCTTACCTGGTCTAAAAGCCATTTTGATCTTGATGAAGGCTTCATTACAGTCAGCAAGCAGGTACTTGGCCTTCCTGTGGTAGATTCTCACCACCCCGAGGAGCAGGTGGCCTGATGTACGCAATGCCATCTTCACCTAAGAGAAAAAAGGCACGGCAAAAAAAAAAAAATGTCATGTTACATTTTCCTGTACATTTTTCTTGTAAAAACAAGACTGAATTGTAACATCAGCAACCATTGTACAGCAATGAGAGCAAAGACACTTTGCGAAGGAACTGCACTTTGTTGTTTTAAATAAAGCAAAACACTTGTTAAACTGTGAGAGCTGAAAGTATTTACTCTGCTATAATAATAATAATAATAATAATTTATACTTTATTAATCCCGCAAGGGAAATTACAATGTTTTCACTCCGTTAGAATACACATTACACACAGGCCTGAAATAAACACACATGATCAGCACCTATATATGCACTAATGGAGAGATGTCAGTGAGGGGGCTGCAGCTGTCGATGGACAGGCAACCTGAACAGTTGGGGGTTTGGTGCCTTGCTCAAGAGCACCTTGGCAGTGCCCACCCAACTCCCTACAGACTGAGCTACTGTCACCCCTATAATGAGTTTCCATTTATTATTAGTCTTCTTCTTTGGTAGTAAACATTTTCAATATTCGTGCTCATAATTATTGGGAGGCAACCATAAAAGCAGAACAAAGCCTTGAAACAACTCAGGATCTGTGTAAATCAAGTCTGTACAGTGAACACAAAGCCTGCATCACGACCACCAGAATGCAGAGGCTGCACTTTTGTCTTGTTACCTTGGGTGAGATGATGCTCTCCACACTGCTCTCCAAGTTGCATTCAAACACATGGGCCTTGGTCAGCTTCTTGTCCCAATGGGCCGCTAGCCAGATCTTGGCCAGCGGCCCACGCTTGCTGAGGACAAAGTGGGCGTAGAACATTGCCCTGGTTCCCCTGGCTCACACAATCACACTGCTGTATGGTCCACCTGGAAAACATCATCGATTAGGTTACGTAGAGGTAAAAGTTATTCTAAAAAAGGTCAGGACAAAAAGAAAAAAAGTACCAAAATGCAAGACACAGACAGGCAGCACAGTATCATCCCTTAGAGAAGAGTTTGAGAAACAATGTTTTCAGCCAACTTCAACAATAAAAACCCTCGATATCTCCGACAGTTCATGAAAAGGAATATGGGGCAGAAAATGTAACTTGACTGCTGCACAGAATCAATGCGTAGTAATTATGAACAGTTGGACGTTTTCATTAAAGTTGTGAAAAATACCAGACATCAATCTTTACTGAATATCGTGCTCAAAAATGCCAGGGGGCAGTTATAAGCAACCTGCCGGTCCAACACGTCAGAATAACCAGGCTGTCATCACGTTATCTATAACGTTAACTGGTTTTCGAAAAATTACTGAGCGCTATCTATGGAAAGTCAGGGATCTTTTTCATCTTCTTAGAAAGTTCGGCAACAATACTGCAAAGATAAGAAACGTTAAACCAAATCCCCCGGAGCGCGGATTGGTTTTAGCCAACGTTATATCAGCTAACGGTTGGGTTTTAGTAACTATTTTCCTGCTAATTATTTGACAAGGATGGGGGGGGGGGTGGTGTCTGTTGTCTCTCGAAGGAACGATCAAACTCCCTCGAAGCACTTCTTTTGTTTCTTGCTAAGCTTAATTTGATTACCGTTAACGACAACGTTAACTGTGACACATTGCAAGTAAAAAAGAACACAAAAAAAGCAGGGCACGATATTTAGAAAAATAAATATTTTAATCAAAACAAGCGCCTCATTGAAGTTCCGCCTATTTCCCAGTCAGGGAGGCAAACACTGGAAATGCACATGTCTGCCTATGGTAACCGACACTTTTCCCGTAAGTTACTCTACTTCAATGAATCATGCATTGTTAAATTACCCAAAAACACAAGTTGGTCAAAAAGAAAATGTGCGTGATTAAGTAGGCACTTAATACGGTGTAATACGTTAGCTAAGAGCGCCAAGGGGTTGGTCAACGCCAGTAAATAGTCGGCGCCATCAAGTGGGATGAACTAACTTAGCCGCCAGCTTACTAACGTTACAGCAGCAATGAAACAGATTTCAGTTCCTTGAAGTAAAAGTATAGCTTTTGTAAAACGGCCGTCTAAAATACAATTCGCCCATGAAAAGAAAGTGAAGTGCACCGGAACGAGGCGCCCATCCAAATCTAGCTACTCATACTTGTTTCCCTCTATCAGCACAACTGTGTCGTTAGCTGGTGGCTAACGGCTCCTTGTACAGCGTAGGCCGCAGAAAGTCCACACAAACGTGCATCCTTATTTCGTCTCGTAGAACACAACAAACCACGAGCAAATATTTCTGCTGCAAACACACTTACCGACAGTACCCCTTTTACAGTGAAATTCCAATAATTATGTTATTTCTCCCAGCGAATCCTCCCCTGTTGTACTCATTAAAACAGCCAAGATGGCGCCAGTCGCCTTCCTCCCGCTCACCGCTGTCCTTTTAAAATCGGCAGGATGTTTACAGTCAAAAATGGCGGAGGAGGAGTCTGCTGAGGCCCGCTGTGAGCACCATGCAGAGATAGGGGGCGCTGTGGTACAGTGCTTCCTAGCGCCCTTTATATAGATATATCTATATAAAGGGCGCTAGTGCTTCCCATGAGACAGGCGCTTGACTGATACGTCAATAAATAAGATTATGAAAATAGTGTGTCACAAAATACGCATGCAAATGATTATAAATCCAATGTATTTATGAATATTAGTATTATTACATTGTTGTTGTTGTTGTAGTTATTGTTGTTGTTGTTGTTGTTGTAATATTCCTTTCATTTTTGTTATGGTTCACTTCCCACTGCACTACTCAATGGCTGCTGTATGCCTGGTATTGAATTTTTGTGGATATGATTGTCTGCCTACTCTGTTCCCATCCCCAACTGTCCCATCTGGCCCCTAATCTTTTGAAAACAACACATCCCATGTTGTAACACTGGTTATGACCCAGAACCATTGTGACTCACATCCAGTAAATCAACAGAGTGGTCTAAAACAAACTGTGGTCTCCTAATACACCTTTTTCACAGCCATAGACTGTATATCATTAGGCTCTGTCCATTAATATTAACAGTCTATGTTCACAGCAGACATTTTGACATGTCATAGCAGGGGTCTCAGTTGCAGGGCCCTGCTGTTGTGCATGCTCTCTTACTGGCTTAATGGCTTACCGGGACACTTAAATGGAACAGAGCCATCATCAAAGTTAATTAGGTACACCTGTACCTAATTTCCTGTTATAATAAGTCAAATGTTTGATGTGAGAAAGGCCTAGTAATGACCAATTCAATTAATGTTTAATGGGTGAATTCATCAAGGGACAATTTAAATAGGCTACACAATACTTACATGAGGAGAAAACACTGAAATGACCACAACCTACCAAACAAATTCATGCCTTTGAACAGAGTACTCAGTATGGAACTGGACATTCATGCCCACTACAAAAAAAAACAATTTCCAAACAGTATATTAGATAGAGAGATGAGGAGCATGCCTGACAGAGAGACCGAATCATCTACAATCAAATTGCAAAATTGGTATGCAGTAAAGCGGATTTGCCTCATAGGCTACAGCATCTGCTGCAGTAGAACTGCTGCCAGTTGAGCATGTTTATGATTTACTAGCAGCAGGGCTCCATGTCACTGTATGGGGATGGTTGGTAGATAACTGAGGTAGTGCTCACACATCATTATATTGATGTTAAATTTAGTTCTTATTATCAGCATGGTTTGAGAATTGATTTATCATTTTGAGTCACATTAAATGAGCCCATGCATAGCTGGATATCTGCAGAGACAGTACAGATGGAAAACAAGGTAAATTCACAAGGCACTTGAGCTGTGCGATAATGCATCCTAATCACAGGATGATAACACTGGCAATAACTATTTATCATGTTTAAGTGAAGAAGTAATTCTCTAAATGTATATCAATGTGTGCAAATATGCTCCAAAATCAATCAGATCATCGTTCTCATTCACATTTAATCATTTCACAAAACAGGCTCATTGTGAGATGAATGAATTATTGATCCAGGCCAAATTGCTAAACATCATTCCACAATTGAAAGCTAACAGACGTAAGAAAGACAATAATGCATTTAAAATGTTGTTTAATATTAAAGTGGATGAAGCTTTTTGAGGAGAGGCCGATTTATGATCAAATTAAACAAAGCAATTTTTCTATGGCCATCTAATGTCTTGTGCAGCATACGCAAGAAATGGGTATATGCCACATTTTAACACAATGCTGCAGAGCCATTTCTAGATGGTGACACAGTTTTGGGCTGCCATCTGCTAAACCAGATAATTTGATCCAGATAGCTAATTGCTGGCTGCTGTTATCATGTGACAGATAGATCTAAACAGCCTTAGAGAGTCCAGCCACTTCTACACTTTACTTTACATGAGCTAATATGTTGAAGTAAAAGGTGTGAGTCACAAAGCCTCATCATCTGATTATCTCTACATACCAAAACATTAGTGCATTATTATCGGCACAGCTGTATGAAATAAAACATCTTGTGCTTTGGATTTGCTGAAGCATTCTTGTATGTACACACGAACACACTCAGAGGAGATGTAAGCTGACAGATTTGTATCTAGGCAAAAACTGATTGAAGAATTAGATTTCTCTAATCCTGTCAAATGAATTGTTTTTTGGCTAATAGTGCCATAATGTGCCTAATCTTACACATATTCAATTAAATCGCCACAGGGATCCCCTTTCTACTCTTCTGTAACGTAGCTGCTTTTCTATGACATTCTGTTGTATCGTCACTGCAAGGTCTCAGTAAATATCTAATTTATTGATGAATATATTATTAGATACGATTAGTGATGCGTTTATTTATTTCTCTTTCATATGGCCAAGTGCAACATGCTGCAATAATATCTGATGCAAAGCTGATAGAAAGGGAAAGGCATTTGTCAAATTTGGCATGGAGTCGCAAGTATTTAATCCAACAGTAGGGAAGAGCCCTGGCTGCAAGCATGCTGAGATCCATCTCAACTGCAGATACACATCTCATCAGCAGGATTAAGAAACGGATTAGCATACTGTTCAATCATACAAGCAGATTTTTGGCAGTGGATAGACACCACTGGTGCAGTAAAAGTTTCACTTCTTGGTTTTGTCAAAAATCACTTATTTCCTCTCACTGCATGCAACAAAGCATCTACACATCTGGATCTCTTGGGGTTTTTTTTCTTCCTGATTTGGTCCATAGAACATTCAGAGTGGATGTGGTCTCGGTGTAACTGTCCACATGGTTTTCCTTTTGGTGTGTCACTAGATAATGTATGATGTGCACTAGGCACTGGTCCATACTGCACAGCTTTTTGCTTTAAGAGTTTTGCTCTGTTTGGTGTCTGTCCGCTGTGCGTGCGTGTTTTGGGGGTAGCAATCTCTCCTGTAGCTGTCGGTGCAGCAGAGTTGGCAGCTCTCATGCACCATGGGATCATCCTGGATAGATGCTGTTATTTATGCAGCGTGTCTAAACCGATCATCCTGACACAGATTTATGTAAACACAGCAGTTTTTGGCATAGGATGAGGTTCACACACGCACAAGGAGGAAGCTAAAGGTATTATTTAGTTTGGCTCTCCCTCAGTGGGCGCAGTGCATAAACCCAACACGCAAAATATGTTTTGGGAAGCCTGATGGGTTGCCAGCAGGTCAGAGAGGAAGAGGGATGACAAAGTGAGTATGTATACTACAGCAAAGTGTAGGTTCTAAGTATGTCATTGTAACATCTGAAGTTTGATTCAGTATTTGTTTGAAAGGCAGACACAGCAAAACATTTTTAAAAGGATGACGGTAAACGGTCAGTAAAAAAAAAAACAGAGTAATTTTATATCAAACATTTTCTTTATTGTTTTTTTTGTTTTTTATAAACTTATTTTACAAAATTGTGATTTTTTTTTCCCCTCTATCTTTCCATTTTAATCTCTATAAAATTAGGTCTGCAGTTACAGAAGAGAGGGAAGGAAGCAGGCAGAGATTCAGCCGGGACACAATCCTGTCTGATAAATACTGTGTATGAGAGAATTATTTGTGTGTTACATGTATTACTATAATTGTGACAACCAGGAGAAGGGGCCCTCTAATGGCCCCTTGCAAATATAGTAATACAAGGCAGTACGTAAAAAAAAAAAAAAAAAAAAGGTTCCTACAAGAGAAAAGGCAGGAATGTCAGTATCAGATGTGTGGTGATAAGTCTTAGTAGCATTCCAGTGTTAAACAAGATCATTTAGGGAGTCATTCTGTGAATATTGATAAAGAACGAAAAAATAAATAAATAAAAAAAACTACTATGAAATGAAAACAGGGACCTGTTTCTTGCACAAGGCAGATGAGAAAAAAAAAAACCTAATACGTGTATTTCTTCTGAAGGCACATCAATATATAACCCCTGCCCTCTGAAACAACATAATGAAGGAGAAGAGAAAAAGATAGAGAAAATGTCATCTTAAATATTGCACCAAGTTCATTTCTAAAATGTGATTCTGTTTATGACCGTCTTCAGTTGTCTTGATAGGACCGTTTATTTGCTCTCGAGCTGATAGCACATTCTCAGAAGTGAAAAATACCATGCAGTACCCCTTCTCTCTCTCTCTCTCACACACACACACACACACACACACACACACACACACACACACACACACACACACACACACACTCTTTTCTCCCCTCCCCCTCTCTTTCTTACACATTTTACTTTTTTATATAGAGATGACATGCTTTTAATGAACCAAATATAAATGTGAATGCATGACATTCCTTGTATCAGATGGAAAAAAAAAATACAAAAGCAAAAACATATATGATCTATTGGCACATATTGTGGTGAAGGGTACAGAACAGTAAAGCCTTCCCAAAATGATAATTTATCTTCCTCAAACATAAAGCTGACGCTACCAAAGGAGGTGTCAGGGCCGGTGTGGTTAGATTTCTAACGAAAAGTTGCTGGCTTTACAGGGATATTTCATAGACAGATGCACTGTGATTTAAAAACTAAATTCATCAAATTCTGTTAACATTTTTCAGATAACCTGATATGACATATCGAGGCAGAAAAATAAATGAAGCTGTGATTGTTAATGAAACCAAACATTTAGAAATTGTTTAAGTAAATTAGCCTAGTGAGCCATCTGGGAAAAAAAAAACAATTTCATGTTCCACTGACACTTTCAATGTACCAATTAACAGTAAAAGAGATGCAAGTCTCAGATTAAGAAGACTAGCATATAGAAACTGATCAAACTAAATTCATGGAACATGAACCTAATGTGGTTTTAAATGTTGCCTTGTGAATCTGGCCAGAGCACAATAGCACATTGCCAATCTATATCTCTCAGAGATGAATGAAATAATCAATGACATGAATTAAATCTGTGATTATCAGAGATACAAATTGCCATTCTGCACATATACTGGACATTGCAAGGCTTCAAATTACACGCATTTATGTTGAAGCAATACCACAAATGAGAGATAATTAACTTCATAGCGCATATCTCCATAGGTTTTCCCTACGCCATTTAACAGTGTCACAAAGGCTTGGTGAAAATTCTTGTCAATCTGGTCATATTTGTTCATAACAAGTGGGGAAAATACAGTAGTCAATTTAGTATGATGCCAACTCTGACTCTGTAAGCATCAAGCACTAGACTATATGATGCTCCTAGATGAAAGCAGTGTTAGCCCATGCCAAGTCAGCCTACTGCTAAACTTGTCACTGGACAAAATGAAATTGGGTCCATGGCATAAAAGACAATAGCCATATTTAAATATCCTTTGCTAACCAAGCCTAAAAGATCCCTAGATTTCACAGGGGTTTGTGTTTCAAACAGACCGTTGCTTGACTACCTTAACCAAGGCAACTCTTGCGATCTTCTATTGTTCTTCGGGACAGCATACAAGTACCAATCGTAACTTGTCATATACGCCTTTACAAATGGAAGAAAAAAAAAAAGACACGAACAAGACTTTTGCTTAAATGAAAATAGAGAATTCCATTGAACGTTGTCTGCATGTCTATTCAGTTCCTGTGGATACCTATTCCCACATAGCAAATTTAGTAACCTCTAGCTAGTTGTGCGACACTGTTGTAGTTTTACCAGGAACGTGTTCAGAATGGCACGATTATTTTGTTTGTCAATTGAATACAAATCATTTTCATTATACTTCAGCGAGGAAAAAAATGTGAATGCTGACCTGAAGAATTCACTACAAGATCCATTATCCCATCAATCATTAAGCAAATTATGAAAAGAAAAAAAAAAGAAAGCAGCTAGATCAAGGTGCTCATTCTGCACCATGTCTTTTTCTCAGACTCCAAGATCCCAACGCCACTAGATAAACATGAGGCACTGTGAATATCAGATCAACAATCAGAACTCAGTTCTGTGGTCGAGGGGTTGTCATTCCTCTCATCACCCACCCTGCTATTGGTTTTTAATTAAGACAATACAGATAAGAGTAGTGCTGGCCATTCATTCACTGTATATATATAAAATACCTACACACAATCCCAAAATAGTGTTATCTTCTTCAGTCATAATTATCAATACTATTCTGTCATCAAAAACTGTCATGGACCTGTGCAGAGTGTACAGAGCAGAACAGACAGGTTGGAGTTGGGAGTGGTTAGCCACTGTTGGGACACAGAAGCAGCGAGCTAGGATTTCCAACTCCATGACTTTAACCACTTCAGTTTAAAGTGGAGCAGTTTGAAAGTCCTCAGGTGTCCTTCAGTTGGTGGTAGTCATATGTGTGTGTATATACCGTATAGTGGGACCTGTGTGCTCAGCAATCGCCCAATACACATAAGAGAAAGGGTAGACGGGAGAAATGAACACGGAGGAGACCAATGAATGTGGTGTCCTCCACATCTGTTCCAGTTTCTTTTTCCTCCTCTCTCCCTGTACCCGATCCTATTTGCTTCTCCATCGATCCGGCCATGCAATCGTGAAAAGGCTCTGCGTTTCTCTATGTGTCCGCCCCCTCGCTCGGTGTGTTGTGTCCAGAGAGCGGGGGGGCTTTGGAGGGTTATAGCCTCTCGATGTCCCTGTACTTCTTCCGAAGTATGGACACCTGGTCTTTGAACAGGACTGGGTCCAGCCTCATCTGAGAATGGACCAGGGGCATGGTGCCAAACCAGCTGGCAAACTTGTTCATGCAGGTCTGACGCTGGGCAAAATGGTCGGGGTCAGCCCAGCGAGACGCCCGGGAGCTCTGGGGGTGGGGTGGGGGGGGGTGTTAGGAGGAGGAGAGGGAAAGATACAGAAGACCGACAAAATAAATAATGCATCACAAATTATTTTGACCTTCCAGAGCCTATTGTAATTATTCATCAGTCTCTCTTTTTTATTGAAGGCCATATTGCAAAAAAAAACACACGTTTTAATTTGAATTTACAAATGTGTGTCTAAAGGCCAGTGGTCTGGCCAATAATCAGGGAAAGCATGGGTCTCTGTCTGTTCAATACTGAGCAACATTGTGAAAAATAAATTATAATGTGGGCTTTTATAATTCAAAGGCATGTGTTGGCATGTTTAAAAAAGAAGGTACCAGAATTTGCAGAAAGAGAAGAAACGCCTCGCTGGATATCGCTACAAAATCGAGTGAAGTGTTCTCTCCTAACAGTAACCCCTCAGTCACATTAGCTACAAGAGACAGCGACAAAGCGGCAAGCTGCCATGCATTTTCAATGGGAGTGGCCGTTTGCCGGCAAGCTCATCGCTTGTCGCTGCCACGAGCAAGGCGGGGCCAAAATAGACAAGAAGTCTATTTTATGCAAATGCTGAGCGATGTGACAAAGCGACTGCCTATCGGAGTGAAGGCAGCGTGAGGGCAGCGTGACGTATGTACGTTGGTTGCTCGAGTCGAAGAAAATCATTCAAGATGGCGGAAACGCTTCATGACATCGTATTTCTGTATATATCTGATATGTTTGGCATTTTATCTCATATATTTTGTTACCCCTATCGAGAAATAAATACTTTTAAATCCAAAAACATCGTTCTTGTGACTTGACAATACCTCTGAAGTGACTTGTAAGACCTCGTGCAGATACTAGGCAATAGCATGCTACTATCGATACAGAAGTGTCACCGTAACTTCTGCCAAGCAACCAGGAGTAGGCTAGGCACGCCCAGGAACTCCCATCAAGCGAGTGTGTGTCACTGTCTTTTGTAGCTAATGTGACTGTAGGGTAAGGAATGCCTTTCATGTTTTTGAATAGCTTCTTCTTCTAGTCTAGGTGTTAAAATTGCAACCAACTGTCTGCATCCTTCCGGTGTTGCACTCCACGCATCACTTCAAGAGTGTGCTTGCAGTCATTTCCCCACAATCAGTGAAAGAAAGGCAATCAAAATGTACAGTACAGGCCAAACGTTTGGTCACACCTTCTCATTCAATGCATTTGCTTTATTTTCATGACTATTTACATTGTAGATTCTCACTAAAGGCATCAAAACTATGAATGAACACATATGGAATTATGTACTTAACAAAAAAGTGTGAAATAACTGAAAACATGTCTTATATTTTAGATTCCTCAAAGTAGCCACCCTTTGCTTTTTTGATAGCGCTGCAAACCCTTGGTGTTCTCTCAATGAGCTTCATGAGGTAGTCACCTGAAATGGTTTTCACTTCACAGGTGTGCCTTGTCAGGGTTAATTAGTGGAATGTTTTCCCTTATTAATAAGGGAAATCTACAATGTAAATAGTCATGAAAATAAATTTAAAAAACGCATCGCATGAGAAGGTGTGTCCAAACTTTTGGCCTGTACTGTACCTTTAAGTACCTTTGAGTACGACTTTGGCTTTTTATTGTGCATAGGGACTACAACAATTTTAAATATCAAGACCTTCGCTAAACCTGATTATGCACACGTGATGATCACAGAAGAAAACTAAAACGTCGTGCAACCATTGCGTGCCCCCAGAGAGCCGTGAAAGGAATGAGTAACTGAATTGTTTCTCTTTGAAATAGTGCCATCAATAATCCCTAACACAGTGTATGTTCTACCTTCAGTCATAATATAAAATGAACTAGGATAAATATTCTGCCCCACCTGTCCCATCATGGTCTCCTTGTATTGTTTCTTCTGGGTGACTTTGATGGGTGGTAGTTTGGACACAGAGGACACCAGAAAATTCATCAGAATGTCCTCGCAGTTTGACATCTGGTCAACCATGGTCTTCAGACTGGCTGGAAGGTAGGTGGTGTACAAATAGTGGTAGTATCTAAGGGCGAATATAAAAGAGAGTGAACTGTCTTTGTACTGAACTAAATGGAAACAGAATTGCAGTGAAGAGGAGTGAAATACAATAAAAGTAGCAGCGAGGAGTGGGTCAGTACTTGTGATAGATGGCAGCCCCAGTCAGCACCATGGAATATTCATTGGTCCATTTGGAAGTGTAGCCCCAACGCTCCTTGTTGCTGTCCCAGAAGTGACTGCGGGCTGGGTAACCAACAATGCGGTCTGGGAAACTCTGCCACACTGTGAAGGCAAAGTCCACCTGGACCGGGATCAGAGAGAAACAAAGAGACAGAAAGACATGAGGCCAAGAAACCAGCAACACTGTGTCAAAATGATACATAATAGTGATTATACAATTATTAAAAAGAAGGTCTGCAGCATGTACTCTTGATTCAAATTTAGTTTAGTAGTCTGACCTCCGTGGTGGAGAGCACAGTGTCCTCATCCAGACTGAGTACAGCATCAGTGGGGATGGTCTCGTAGGGCAGGAAACGACTGCTTATCACCTGGCATGATTTGCAAAACACAGACACACGAGCAAAATGTGATTGGTTGCTAAAAGAGAGTAAATAGTTTTACTATGCATCTAAACAACAACAACAACAACAACAACAACAACAACAGGTGTATAAACAGGCCCATATGAGCACAAGTGAGGTACATCTGCCTGACAAGCAATGCTACCAGTGTCTTAATGTCTGTTTGTGCTACAGAGTTGTTTCATCTTGCTGCGTTAACAGCAGAGTAAGTCAAATAATACAAGCTGACATAAGCCCAATGACAGCAGAAATACAGCATTTCACTGAAACCACAGATAGAAATCTACAAGCATTTCCTCCCCCTGCTTTTTGGCATGCATCTAGGCCAATAACTAACTGGATAACAAGGGCTTATAAAGTGGTTTTCAAATAATGATATATGCGCATGTTGTTTTTCAAAATATAGTGTTAAGGGTTTCTATCCCTGACAGCACCGGCCTTGTTAGCCACATCACCATTCAACCTACAGAGCCTAGGCTAAATAACAAACACGATGAAAAAGGAGGTTAGATTTAATGTAACCAATACAGGATTGCAATCCGCAGCACATCCCTGACATATTAAACACTTCTGCAGTATTTCAGAAACTAGCAAAGTATCAGAGTGGTGATTGGCAGAAATGTTCTACCGCTGACAAATGCTGTTGATCGGCAGTGACACAACTTTACAGCAGCTTTTGTAACTGTGCTTAAATTCCCATCCTTTTTGCCATTGGTCCACTTAAGAGATGGGCTGGAAACAGCAGAATACACCGTACACTTTGACCACTTTAACTACTTTGTAAGGAACTTTAGGGTGCCTGCAGTTTTACATTTACATCTTGAATTAAATTCCGCTGAAGGATTCTAGTGCTGAATGTCAAATGGCTGCAATAACATTACCTAATGAGAGAACTAACGCCATGGTTCTTTACCTTGCTTTCGCCTTCTATAACAATGACAGGGACTGAGGTGACAGGCCAGCGGTGCTTTGCAGGAAGAGGCTTGTCACAGTTCCACACAACTATCACCTGTACAAAGGGAAAAATAGGTCAAGCTTAGCCATCATCCAGAACACATGTTCATATTCATCTGCATACCGATGTATGGACACCTAATGAGAAATATGTTAAAATAGAGGCCTACTGATCATTGTCAATATATGTACAGTATTATATGTACCGGTACATGTCTTGTTTTAATTTAAAGCTCTATTTTTATTTGCTTCCTATTTCTGTGGAAGACAACAACTTCCTCATTCTACTGCAGATCTATTTTCAGAACAGTCCCACCACCAACAGTTAACATGACAGCGACAAACCGCATCACTGTAAATGTTAAAAGAAAATGTGCTGACACCTTCATGCAAGCCATGCAGTTTTAAATCCAGAAAAAAAACTGAACTCTCATGTTTGATGCATTTGCAAAATGCCAGAATAATGGGTAACATTTTTACTGTACACATGAAAACTGCTGCTCCAAAACACAGAGTAGTTAAAAGGCTAACTACCATAAACCCATTACAGTCACCATCAATATACACTTACTGAGAAATTACAGTTCATTTTGTACACTTTTGATCCATGTCCTTTATTTCCTACAGTGTGCATTAGTATAGTATACAAGTATCTGTAGAGAGAGGGTGGACCTATTGTGGCAGGAAGGTTTGAATATTATTTGGACAGCCTCCCTTCATCTCCAGCATGAATAAAATACTGAGGTTTAAAAGCTTTTTTTTTTTTAAGATTATTTTTGGGGCATTTTAGGCCTTTATTTGACAGGACATGAAAGGGGAGAGGGGGGGAATGACACGCAGTAAAGCGCCGCAGGTCGGAGTCTAACACGGGCCCGCTGTGCCAAGGAGCAAACCTTCATATATGGGCGTCAGCTCTACCAACTGAGCCATCCGGGCGCCCTTAAAAGCAGTTTTAAGCAAACACTAGTAATGTGATAAACCTGAAAAATGACACTGACATAGAGACAAACGGACCTTTTTTCTGCCAAAGCAGCTTTGCCCACGTTGCTTTCTGTTTAAAATCTTAAAACACTGTGTTCGAAACTCTCAGAGTTTAATCCGTTAAACATTTTCCTCATCGGATAAATTAGCTCCATATAGTTCTATACTCACCTCGCATCAGCATCAAGTAGTAACCACTGCGGATCAGGTCAACCTGATCACAACGGAGTGAGGGGAGTAATATATTGTAACGTGTTGGGTGTTGAATTACCTGAGCACAGTACTGGGATTTGGCCACAACCACGAGCAGCTTCATGACTGGCTGGGACTGGGAGACCAGTGGGCTCACCACATGAACGATCGCTGTAAACTTGGTGTATGGTTTGACACCTGAAAACAGCCAGGACACATCAAAGGTAAGAAAAGAAGCAATCCAAATCTGTCACGTAAAATTTCAAGCATGAGAATCATGACCACTGAACTGCACTAACCCTAACCCTACAGTTATATGTTCTATAAGGAAGTAGTATTAGCATCGTTGTTTTGGGCATCTTTAATATCACTATTTCTAAACTGAACTGCACAAAAGTAGAACTTCATCTATGAGTACTAGCTGTTTGACAGCTTTGAGCGTCTCTTAGTTTACGCTTGTTTACTTCAAGCTGTGTGTACTTGGCATACAGTGCAACTGAAAAGGTCTAATTAGGCTTGTAAAGGAAAAGGTTCCTGGTAACCAAATTCCAATGTCAACAACAAGCCCCATGTCTGCCCAATTAACCAAGCACAAATACAACATGGCAACATGGCAGGTCTAATTGGTGAGCTTCTCTGTGACAAATCATGAATTAATAAAAAGATACACAGCATAACTTGTGGCAATGTCACTGGTTCACATGTTAGTTTACGAGTATTCGACAGCTGCCACGCACCAGCTGTTCCTGTGTTGTGTCGTAAATGAAAATCAGTCTATCAAAGTGTATGGAGTGCCGTTAACGTGGTTCTTAGCACATCGCATGTGCATGAATAATTAACTGACCCAGCTTAGCATAGTAGAAGGGGAAGTCTCCCAGGTATGTGGAGTACTGAGGCAGGGTGAAAAGGCCTCCAGGCAGACTGTTCCACATGAGGTTACTCCTCGAGGTATGCTGCACTACCCGGTCCTGGATGATCTGCACAAACAGAGGAGCGGAGGAGATCCAAATTTATGTTCAAAGTTGTCAATTGATTGCAATTGGTAAATATCAATCAACTGTTGACAATCCTCCTTGTTCCCGTGTGACTCATAGCAAAAAAAAGAAAATAAATAAAAGATCACTGGGCCAAGATACAGTATTTGTACAACTAGCGTGAACGGCAGTAAGATGTCAGGAAATTAGCTTTGAGCAAAGATCTTCCATGTTTATTTACTTCAAATGAAACAATAATTATGTCAGTCTTATATGCTGTTTGGAAATAGCGGGCAGACACAGATCCTCTGGCACTTCTCAAGTCACTTCAAATAAACAACAAAAAAACTGCAGACTACAAAGGAGTGGTTTTTCTTTATGCGGTCATGGTTTCTCATAGACAAATATAAATTCAAGAATATAATTAAACAGCAACATAATTTCAGCTGTTCCATAATCCTAAACCAAATTTACAAGTTTATTGGTTTGTTTAGCCCAATATCAATGTGTCATTATGCTTTACGGGCTCACAGCATCAACTGTTTCCCGCTCCACCAAAGCTCTAAGAAGACTCTTACAAAGGGAGGGGATACCTTAATATAATCTCAGGAGCCGTGGGCTAGATACAGAGCAAAGTAAACCCAGTTTATTTCTTGTAGGGATTGTGGTAATGAACCGATTATTGAGGGGCAACTTTACCTTGTTTACAGTAAAATATCTAAAATCCCTTGCTAATGGCAGCTCGCTTATGGCCAAAACACTGACCTCTTACCAGCCTTATACTATGGCATGTGTTGGAATAGGGTTAAGATACTGAGAGTGTAAACAGATCGAAGATCAGCTTCTTCGGGGTATAACGTTACCCTGACAGAGAAATCCCATCCCTGCCTTCTAGTGCCCTGACTTCCTTCCTCTTGGGACGAGGCCTCTGTAACACTATCTGTGGTGTAAATGGCAGGCAGCGATAAGGCTGATGTGTAAAAACACAAAAAAATCTGCAGTACTTTTGTTTAAATTAAGATTTAAACATTCCTTAAACAAAATTAACATGATACATTTATCTTCTCTACATTCTGGTCGACCACGAGGTCCACTGTTGATAGTGGCTGGTGAATTTGGGGATGCACAAAAGACTTGGAATGCAGAGAAACATCCATCCTTACACACTGCTAGTCTTACACATCCTCTGTTTCTCTGTCTTGCTCCCTTATCCGTTTTCATTCCTCCCTGCTCTCATCTTTACTTGTTTGTTATTCGAGCCCAAGAGCAGTAAAAGATAGCCTGCTACTCACTAGGAAGAATATAGATAAATGGAGTCTGACAGGAACAAACTACTGACATGATTGATAGCAAAGCCACAGCAAGAAACAGCCTCAAAAACATGACAGCAGTGTTTAACAATGTATATCATCCCTCTTGGTTTTCAATCTACTGTAGTCCGGAGCAGTTTCATTGTGGTTATTATGTCTGCAACTACAAAGTCTCCACTTGTCAATACAAAGTCAATAACTGGGATGAACAGAATTTAGCGACTTGAAAAATGATATGAAAAAGCAATCATCAAATAGCAGAATCACAGCACCACCATCTTATATTTCCAAATTACTGGATACAAAACAAACAACATTTTTATTGTTGTAACGTGTAAAAATACTGACACCCTAATTAGTAACATTTTAAACAAGCAGGCAAATCGTGGGCATTGGCATCAGATTCTGTTTTGAAAAAGGATGAATACAATTCATACTAAAATATATTAACAACTTGCAAAACGTGTGTGTGTGTGTGTGTGTGTGTGTGTGTGTGTGTGTGTGTGTGTGTGTGTGTGTGTGTGTGCATTTGTATTGTATGTACCTCCAATGTGGTCAGTACTATCTTTTCCACAGAGTTGAAATAAGCCTCCCATAGGAACTGGGTCTGGTGTCTAAGGGACAGGATCTTATCCTGGTGGATGGAGCGCACTGTTGAGGGGATCTGGGAAATAAATATATACACGTTACCCCAGACAGAACAAGAACAAAACCCTGTAGTCTTGTAGAATTACACTGGGTATTGTCATTTCACCCACAAAATGCTTTGTCTGCAGAACAAGTGCAAGATCTGCCTCAGCTGTCATATACAGTAACTCTGTTATACAGCTTACAGTAGCTTTAGGAGACAGTGGTCTCTGTATGTGCTGGGTGGCAAAAAATGCAAACTGGAATAAGAAGCAAAGAACACCTGCATACTGCCATTGGGTTACCAATTTTAGTTTTTAGATTAAGCCAGATATAAGCTTCTGTGGTCACAAACATTGTTAACCTCAAGAAAATTGTGAATACAACAGCAGTGCACATATGTTCTGTCTTTATTTTCTTATTTTTTTTAGCAATGTTGACTAAACTTTAGAATACCTTTACGTTTCTACTGTAGGAGCAGCTGTACCTACCTGTAATAGCAGCCTTTCATCCCCAATCACGGCTGCCGTATTCCAGTCGATGATTTCTGAGAAGGGCAGCTCCCAGCCATTACTTAGCATCACTGGCACACAAGCTGCCTGTAAGAGTAATACACATCATCATCATCATCATCATCATCATCATACACACATACATACAAAATAGATAATGGTATTAATGGTCTAAAAAAACCTGCTTTGCGGAACCGGTGATGCTCACGACAGGTATTGTCATGTATGGTAAAAATGCAAACATAAGATCAACTAGAAATAAAGAATTAATAAATACATGCATTAAATCAGTGGTGTGGATAAGTTGGATAAGAGCACCATCTGTTTGCCAGTGTTACGTCCCATGTGACGTTAGTCTTGAAATATTTATATTCAAAGGGAACAACCAGACATCACCCTTGTGGTACAGGTTGTATTTCTATGGGCAATGATAAAAAGACTGGAGAGAAGAGATAACTGAAAAATATTACTAAATAGCTTACGATCTGCAAACCCATGTTATCGCTGTACAGGGTTCATTTCCCAAGCAATCAAATCAGGCAATTTAACCAATTGAGGCAACATATCTTCCAACACATTTCCATTAAGTACAGAACTGCTGCAGAACCTCAATGACTAACCCTCAAAGTAACTAGGCAGTGCGGCTTCATAAAAATGATCATTATGTTCAGTGGAAAGGAAGATACACTTCAAAACATACTTGAACATTAAACCCCTGTGTCTGAGAGATTAATGCAATTGCATTGAAGTGTGTGTATCCATGTTTGTAAATGTCCATGTGAATCCATTCACCCGTTTGTGGGTGTGTGCAAAATGTAAGTGCATGTTTGCACTGCCGGAGCGCCCTGCCTGCAGTGGCCGGCACTATAATCTGTTAAGCGGTGTGCTATTCACCGCCTGACCATGGTCACTCACTACACATGCACGTTGTCCAGGCACAACCGCTCCTGCCTCAGAGCGCTGCAGTGCTCGTGTAATCTCCTCGGTGTCATTAGCAAAGACAGCAATCTGCTGAAACGCTGCCATGCTTTCCCTACCTATCTGCTCTCACAGACTAATCAACTAGAGCTCAATCCTCTCTCCACACACACACACACACACACACACACACAATTTTGCAAACACACATGCATAACATAGAACCTCAATGTGACTCTACTGCTTGTTACGGCATCTGCAATGCACAACCTGATCCTACCAGATTGCGCTCTACATCATCTGCCAAATCAGTCAACCCCTCCCCTCCATCCCAGCACTAGCTCAATCTCAGCTCTTGACTATTGCAATGCTTCTTCACTTGAGCCACTGTAACTAATACAGCACCCACATTCTCAAGTGTCTGCCTGCCCTACTACTGTGCTCCTGCATACGGCTGTGAGTGAAAAGACACACTAATGCCTCCAGGCCATGGTCCAGCACTACTCTCTAGCCAACATCTGCATGTTACCTCAACTGCAGCTGCACTCTCTTCCTGTGTCGACCTGGTCATCAGTCCACTGTCTGACTTTGCCTCAGTCCTGGCTCCCCAGTGGTGCAATTATCTACCCATTCCAGCCTACTCGCTCAAAAATCTCTCTCTTCTTCTCTTTCTCTACCGTTTCCCCAGGACTAATGCTTGCAGTACTTGACACAAAGCATAACTCGCACAGAGGAAAGTAACACCATGACTTTGGTTGCTTTTGAAACCCTACGCGTTAGGGCTGGGCGATAAAACAATAACGATATGTCTCGCGATAGACACGTAATCAATATCAATAGAAAATGCGTTCGATAAAACGCTCGATAACTTGTTTTTCTTCATTGGAAGAAACCAGAGGTTGCGAAGCAAGTTTGATTGCATGAACAAAGGCACTCACACTCTGGTAACTTAGCAACGTAGGGAGTGACACTCTAACAGCCAATCATGTAACAGTATCAGGTTTGGTTGTGCCACATCGCTATCTCCTGTTGGGTTCTTCAATAACAGAACCGGCGGCGTGGAGTGATAAGTGGAAAGTGAGCGCCGCAGCGAGCGAGGAAATTGTTGATAAAACAGAAAAAGTCAGTATGTTGTCATGCTAGATGGCTGAGAGATGTATTGTATCACTTAAAATTGATCAAAATTAAGTACACTCTGCATGGAAGCAAGTCCAAGTTTTATGAGGTATGGGGTCCTTTTTTACGTTACTTTGATAACTTGAAGGATATAAAAGACTGGGACGACCAACCTTAGAAATTACTCTGCTGGTTCAGTACGGTCTTCTGTATCTGTGACAGGATGATGACTTGAGGTGTGGCTCTTCTTTTTCCTTTCTTATTTTTTCTTTTTATTTACTCATTTTAGTTTTGTGTTTGATTTTTCTTTCTTCCCTTTTCTTTCTTTTGGATATGGTGTACTGTATACAGTTTGTCTATTTGTGTAATGGTTTTTAAACTATCTTATCCCTTTTTGTAACCACAAGAGGATGTTAGGGTGTGGGTTGGGGTGGGATATGTTTTTGTTGTGTAACGTCTGTTAAATACCAATAAATAGAACTTAAAAAAAAAAAAAAAAGTCAGTATGGCAGTTTTGGGGATTTTATAAGTCTGACCGTAGTCAGACCAATGTCATCAGCAAATTATTCAAGACCGTCGTCCCCACCAACACTGGTAATACCACTAACTTGTTTTACCACCGTAGCCGCGGTCACACTTTGGAGCACAGCCGTATTCGCCAGCAACGTCCAACAACATCTGCAACACCACACAAGCAGCAGACCACCATGGAGAGGCAGACATGCTGAGCACTGTCGAGAACCCAGGATTCCCCCCCCCCCACCACGTACGGTTTAGGCTGTAGCGTGACTTTTAGACGGAGAAAAATAATAATAACTTACTGTACGTATCAAGTTTGTTTTTTATGTTACAGATGTAAAGTCTACCTCAGTTTTATTTTAATTTCTCCTATGTTTACAAACATACAAAAAAAAAAAACATATATTTTAAAACACTTCATTCACCAGAAGGTGAATCAACTTGTGAGCTTCTTAGCACTAAACTTGCAGAAAATAGTTCTTCTCAGGTTTCAGGTTTCTCTATGTTTATATTTAACACTTTTTTTGCACCTTAATGTTAAGAGATAATTGTTAAGTGTTCATTGTGATTTTAGACTTATGTTTACATTTTAATTATTTGAGTGTTTTCCATGGTTGTGTTGACATTTCTGCTTTTATAACTGAGGGGATTATAATCAGACAAAGGTTAAGTTTAAAATAAAAATGTTTAAATTTAATATATTTTTCTCCTGGTCCTTATTTTAAATAGGTCATAAAACATATCAATAATTATCAATATCGACCGATGTGAAACACTTATATCGTGATACAGTTTTCAGCCATATCGCCCAGCCCTACTACGCATACACCACCTGATGACAACATATGTCATGCAGACCCTTGCGCACAGTAACATTTTGGCTTAAGTGTAATGTCAGAGGAGAGGATGACTCAAGGAGGGGCATAAAGAAACCTAAAGAAATGGAAAAAGCAGAACCAGAATAAAAAGTAGAATAAAATCGAGAGAGAAAATGGAAGGTCCAGCAGTGAAGACACTGAGTCAGAGGCAGCTGTAGCAACATTGGCTGCACATTAACAAAATGACGTGGGTGAGAGAGCTACTGGAAGTAACTCAGTACATCACTTATTCCATTCTCCCCCCACTATTAATGGCTTTATTGTTTGGTCGCCACGGCTTCAGGGCTGACGCACAGATCATCTTGTGTTTGGCCATTACGTTCAGCTGCCAACCCAAATTGCCAAAACGTACCTTATTGATATAGACACTTCATCAAAACTGAAGCACTTTAAGCGCAAGGATCTATGTGGCTCAGACTTTGATTCAGGGTTTAATCGGGTCCAAATCTTGCATACATTGTATGCATCTTCTGAGTCACCATAATGCACCTACTGTGAGTCCGATTTACTAACAGCTGAGCCTAGCAATAATGAGCCGCATCTGTGTGTCACTGACCTGCAAAGCCTCTAAGAAGCGAAAAGAACCCAGCCGTCGTCCTCGAGGTACCAGACAGAACGTCGAGTTGTACAGCATCTCTCTGTAGTCATACCTGTAGGATGATAGCAAAGAAGAGAAGACATTAGCAACTAAGAATGTGTACTCAAATGTACAGTATACTAGCAGTGTCCTTCCACCAATGCATTAATGTACACATTGTGTGACGTCTCATGATAAAATCCTGACTTTAGGAACCCAGCCAATACCAGGCCCAAGTTTCCTGAAACTGTCTCAGTGCAGCAGCAGAGGACAGAACAGAAAAGGTACCTCTTTTTAACGATGGAATACCTGGAAAGCACAAGTACTTTCAGGAAAAATCTCATACTTTGATCTTGACTCCTCTCTCTTCCCTTCTCCCCACCCATTCTTAAACCCCTTGCCCTCTCACCTGCTCATCTCAACATCTCCCCCCCCCCCATCCAATCTAAGCCTCAGTCAGCACTTGCTTGGATTAAGGAGCTGCTTGGAATTCCTTCAGTGTCAATATTACATGTGTGCATGTGAGAGTGTGAGAAAGAGTGTGCATTTCTGTGTTGCCTGGTTGTCATGCGTTGGACCGGGTTTGATTAGATAGGACTGGAAGTGTGCACATTTTATTTCTCAGTGTATTCATGCAAATGTGTGTTTGTATTTAAAACCATGTGTGACCACATTTGCACAAGAATGCAAATATGGATGTAAAGGTGAGTGATAATTTGTGTACGCATAGTGTGTGCCCGCCTGGGGCTATTTTCCTACACTCTCCTTTATTGTATATAGATGTATTATGCTTAGGCTGTACTCCTGTGTCTCTAAGTATACTGCTTAATGGCAGTGTGGCAGTACACAGCAATATAGATGTAGTTCCCCCTTAGTACATTATGATATAAATAATGACACTTTTCCATGTTATGCCATTGTGCATCAATCTGAAACACATTCTAAGCCAATTAAAATGTATCCCAAAAAGGTGTCTGACCAGTATATACTTGTCCGTTTTTTCAATACTCCGGGTCATTTATGGAGCAATGAAGAGAAGGTCCATCTTAACCCCAATATTTTAGGGAATACTGCAGACAAACAAGCCACAGCGATGTAAATGTATAATATAGAGGAATATACATAAAGACATAAGACACAACTGATTCCCATTCATAATTTCTGGGCCATCTTACAATTAATTTAACCATGGTTGAAAAGCATGCATGAACTATAGAGCTGTCTTTACCACATACTTCCATGTTCCATATTGAAATCAGCTGGGGGTTCGTTTTAGATAACGAGTGCTTGCCAAATGTCAAGCAAAGTATTTTAGTATTCATCTGCTAACAAGTGGCTCCATCTATACCTCCTTTCATTCAGCAGAGATCACAGGATGCCAAGCCAGCTGGAAATCAAGTTCTCAATAGCTTTTACATAAATAGCGGTTATGCATGATTAAACTGAGTGAAATAACGCTGACACAAAGTCTGGTTCTCTTGTTCTTCTACAGTATACAGTATGGAGGTCACAAATGAAAATAATTTAAAATATCAACTGCAATGTTTGTTGAATCAACGTTGGTGTTCTATTTGGATAAACCCACTTTAGATACCATTTACAATTATCAGCCACTACAGTGACTTTAGAGATTAACAGCCATAAAAAGCACAAAAGTTAAGCTTGCTGCCATCTCTAGTAATACTATGTAATGTACACAGCAATCCATTATCCACAATGCACATATGAGTAGGTTAAAATAAAGAATACTAAAGGCTAGGTAACATCACAGATGCTGCTCTGATCTGTGCATCCACCATGAATCAACAATCTGATTAACCAGATACTCCATCACAGATCATTAAGGATGATAAACAAGTAATCCAGCCAGAGGCATGTAATAACTGACCGTTTTTTAAGCCTATAAAAACAAAAGTATAGGTCCTTATCTGGGCCTTGCTGGGTGTAAATCTCCCATCCATCTCATTTCCTGACAGTGCAAACTCAGAAAAGACCAGATGTTTCTCTCCCTGCATACCTCCATTCTTCTCTACTCTTCCAGATGGCTGCCTGTGGGGAGGAGCAGTCTCACAGTATGCTACCGCATGTCAGTGGAAATGTTAAGGATGAGTGTTAAAAAAAATATCTTCTACATGAACCCAACTCCTGTCTTGGTGTGCATTTTCGGTTTTATTTTCCCCAGATTTTAAAAGTGCACATGCACGTAGGTGTTCAACAGATCGGTCTCATTGGAAAGAAATCAGGATAGATGTCAGCGAGGAGTTAGTCACAGCAACGTCCGCTATTAACTCGACATGATAAGAGGTAAATCCTGCCGAGTCCCATATTTCCCATAACATGCAGATGGCTGCTGGTGAGCAGTCTCACAGTAGCAGATTGGTCATCACTGAATAATCACACCATTGAGCTTGAATATTCTTTTTTTGCCACCTCCCTATAATGATATAGTGCAAAATACTAGAATAAACTTACTTTACTATTAAAGTTATTATTAAAACAACAGGACTAATATGGAGAAACTACTGTCCAACAACAGGCTTTAAAAATGGCACAGCACCATCATACTCTACTGTAGCATCGTCATTGCCCTTGAAAAATAGGGTATTTATGCACATTATCATGAATAAATAAAGTGATCATCTCCATCTCAATAAATTAAGATCTAAACAGCCAAACTGCTAAACAATGTATCCTCCTGTAGAGCTGTGCACTACAGCAGCTTCAGCCTGAGAGAATGTATGTAGTGGACACATTCACTGAGGATTTAACCTCAACCAACTGTTCAAACAGAGTGACCACACTGTTGACATTTCCTGACCATGCAGTTGCTCTTGGTTAGAAACTACCATCTTTTAGAAATTATGGTTCTTTTATGTGACCACTTTATGCAAACCCTGTATGCATTTGTAAGTGCGAGAGTGAGGGAGAAAGATACATTGAGACAACTAAAAATAACTTTAAAGTCCTCTGTGTTTTAGAGGGGTAGCTTAATTTCCAGTGGCATAAGAAAGTCATTCTCATACTGTGTTGACTGTGTGGAGACAGTGACTGGAAGAAGTGGGTATCATTCAAAACCTTATTCCACCAACAATATTATCAATTGTTAATGCTCACAGACTACTCCAGAATATCTCTATAGCAAGCAAGAGAAACTTCAGCCATAAACTCTTTCCATGCACCCTCTGCATGTCAAGTAAAGGTTGGCAGGAACAGATCACTGTCAGCTGGAACATGTATCAAAGAGGAGATACATATTGTACATTTTAAGGGTATATTTAAAGTCCATTAGAGGGACTACGCATGGCATTACTCATAGAATTGGAGTTACTTAGATCCAAGTAACATTTTGGCATTGTGACATTGAGATATGACCATGATGAAAACATGGACGCTGACTCACTGTGACTTGTTTGCTATAAATTGCAACATAGTTTCAACTGACATGGGAAAAGTATATAGTGACCACATTCTCATTTAAATAGAAAGCAAAATCTACAGGAGAAGGTTTGAGTGAATAATATCTAAGTGTACTATCGCATGCATCATCACGTCAACACCACAACTAAGATCAATAATAAACCAGTCTATTCTGGTATTCAGTTTTCTAGGTCTCTCATTGGGGAAAAGAGAAAAGACAGTAAAATGGTAAACCATCACCTTTTGTTTTGGTGCTGTGTGAGATCTACTGTTATGCAATTTGTATGTAAACCTATTCATTCATGGATATAATTAAACGGCATTCATTAATACTGCAGGAAAGGAACAAAGTATGAATCACAGAAAGAGAAAAGGATAACAACAAGTGAGTTGGGTCCCAAAAAAAAAAAAAATCAACCAGTCTCCTAGCAACAAGAATGGATGGCAAGACTCAGAAGAACAGCCTAAGTGTTTGCCTCCCATAATCTGTGTGGACCACACACATTTACAACATGACACATCATAGAGAGGACTGCAATCAAAGGAGGCATTGCTTCAGCTGCTCTATGACAGGCCACAGTGCTCGTGTAGGTCTTCTGTGCTGGGATAGCGTGTCCATCAGGGACTATGGGTCAATTTTATTTAATTCATCGAATTAGATTAAGTTTAAGTGATACTTTATTAATCCCGCAAGGGGAAATTACATTTTTCACTCTGTTGTAAGTTATTACACACATTACACACCTTCATCTGCTTTTTGTTCTTAGAACATCTTGCCCTGAGCCCTGACATGCAAAGAATGAATATATTTATTAAGAAAATGGCACTTCCTTGTATTTGTTTTTATACATGTTACAAATTATCCAAAACAAGAGGGATTCTAACTAAAGGTATTACAATAATAAGATAAAAGAATGTCAATGTAACTTTACTAAATCATGATCAAAACAAACTTACACCAGAATGAGGACACTTGGTAGTTATTGTAATTCAACAAAGATTACATCATACAAGCAAGCAAGCAAGCTGGACTAATTATTGGAAAAAGAGCAAGTAATCAGACCCCGTGCTGTCAATCATCATCAAAAGATTACCCTCTATGAAAGCTCAGCTGTGGCCTTATTGCATGTGCCTTCATCTGTAGCCGGGGGGCCTAAGTACTTTAGCGGAGTTAAACATTATGCTTTTTAAAACGGTCACCTGAATAATCCAAAATGCATACTTTAAAAATATTGCCTCCAGTTCATTGTGTAGCCATCACTCATCTTGGTCAGAATCCTCAACAACCGAGAATTCCCAAACATGAGCTTCAGAGGGGAAATGATGGCAGCTCTAGTACTATCCTGCTCTCTCACCCTTCTCCCATCCCTTACTAACTTCATATCTCATTTTCTGCTTCCTCTTCTCTGTCACAGTTAGGCCGAGTAGATCGGCAGTTGGCTGTTGCCAGGACTATGAGTTCAAGCCAGAGGAATTTCAGCCTGAAAGGCACCGTGTGAAAGTGACTGTCATCGGATGAGAAATGGAAAGATGAAAAAACTGCAGTTGACAACTGCATGCTGTATTAAAAAGCCCCACACAGCCAGAGCCACCCATGGCAAGAATGTCACACAAACATGCACATAAAGCCCGATTTTGATCTTGACACACATCAGAGCGACTTCAATAGGTCAATAAGACACTGCCAGACCCTCTTAGACGCAGCTGCTTTCTTTCCCCTGACATGACAGCGCACCAAGAGGTAGACATGTACAACACATAGTGACAGGCCCAAGGAGGGGATGCTAGCATGTTTTACTCATGCTGGCAAAAAACAAAACCCCAAAAAACCACTGACATCAAATACACTCTCTTTTTTGGAAGACCTGCATATGTAAAAATGAACACACATACAATGTGTTTTCAGGCATGAGCGCAATCATTACATGCCTGTTTTGATCACCAAGAGGCAGCCGCTTATAAGGTGGGGTTAATGAGCACCCCTCATACTCATGGCCATCGAGATGAATATTAGAAAGCAGAGTGGCCTCTGGTATAGAAAGAGTTCATCAGAACTCTGTGGAAAGTGTTTCAACCCACCGCAGCTTTAATGGGGTTTAAGGAGCACCACCTGCTCCACCCTGAGTTATTAGAGCAAAGATGATGTTTATACCAATACGACTATTTGAAAAACGAAGCCTTTACTTATTTCCCCAAGGCACCTTTGGCTCACTCATCCTCCTCTGGTTAATGAGTTCAAAGAAAGCTTTATAAAACATTTACAGACACACAGAAGGGGGTCTCAAGTTCTACCACAGTTCTATATGACCTCAGGTTAATTCACCTAATTACTATGCTTTGAATCTTACATCCCACTTCTTTTTCTTGTTCCCCTTCTGTCTCCATCCATCTTAAGCCCTCTCTCAACAGGAGAACCAGAAACCTTTTATCTCTACAAATGTCCCTCCTCAAAATGGAGTCATGCACACCCTTGACTTTGTTCCAGTAAGCGCAACACGTACTGATCAAAACACAAAGATTTATCAACATCTATCTAGAAAATGTTTGTGTCATAAAAAGAACTGCTGAATTTCAATGAATCCTTTAAGAATTTGGAAGAAGCTGCCCACATCTCTAATCAGCCATCCGTCAGCTTGATGGGAAGGATGCTTTGAAGTGCTCTCTCTGGATACCAAAAAACCAGAAGAAGGGAGTGTTGGAGATAATGAAATGACTGTTGTTAATGGAACAGCCATTAGCGCTGGAATGTCAAGGCTGACTTGACAATACAGGCAACATAAAGATGAAAGATCAGACAGTTCAGGTCAAATTAGAGTGCAGCGACCAGAGAGAAACTTGCCCTGTTTTGGCAATAGCTGCGAATAACTGTAAAGGGTTATACATTTACTTAGAATGAATCATGTATTCCAAAACAGGATATTCGGCCTGCGTAATATGGTGTACTCCTTAATGTTTTTATAGCCTGCCCTTAGCCCTGTTCCACCTTTGACACAACTTTTGAATCTCTCCCTTGACACAGATGGAATCACCTTGGTTAGAGTTTTTAAACTAACAATATTTTATCAGATTTTCAATCAGGTTTTAGGAAAAAACTGCACAACTCCAGCAGCATTAACAGTGGTAAACGATTTTATCTAATCTTCAGACAACAAGCAACACTGTGCTGCCATTTGTATTGACTTGTCTAAGGCTTTTGATACTGTGGATCATGTGATACTGAAACAAAGACTTATTAGTAAAGGGCTGTCAGGGCAAACTGGTTTGAAAATGATTTATCAGGCAGATGGTTTCACTTCTAGCTCCCTTAGTGTATCAAAGGTCGTGCCCCAGTGATCGGTCCTATGACCACTACTATTGTACTTACTGTATTATCCTGCTCTGCGTCTACACCAAACCATGCTCTTTGTCAGCTACAACTTGCTTTTAATATTGTACACCGTACCCTGGACTATGGCGATGTTGTAAAAAGCATGCATCGTCAAAATGCCGTCACATGCTGGATACCGTCTACCATGGAGCACTGAGATTTATCACAGATCTCAAATCCCTTGCTCACCATTGTTCTTTGTATGCTCGGGTTGGATGGTCGGCCTTGTCTACCCGTAGACTTAACCACCAACATATTCTTATTCATAAGGCTGTTCTCGGACTGCTTTCTTCCTACCTACGGGTCTACATCCTTCCTGGTTTCATTGTACACATTTAAATTGATTCTAAAGGACTTGGATGCTGGCACATCTGGCTGTTGAGGTTTTGAATGTTGAAGAATGTTTTTGATTACTTATACGTCTGTCATCTTGTGTCTTCATTTAAAAAAGATTGTTTTATGTCTGAAAGCATGTTAACTGTGCTGCTGTCCGTCTTAACCAGGACACTCTTGAAAAAGACAGATTTAATCTAAATTAGTCTTAAATAAAGGTTAAGTCTTAAATAAAGAAAACATTTGTTTATCATTCGGGATCCATGGGGTCACCAACCAACTTTTCTGTAAAACAACTTTACAGATCTCTTGGTCCAGCTATCAACTACATACAACATGGATCTGGTAAATGACTTACTGAATGAATGCATAAATGAATAACACGTTACACAAGTCCGAGTCAGTGCGTTTCATTCTGAACAAAGTTGGAAGTTGAGCAGATTAATCTGAGCGGTCCCTGAGCTTGAAGGAATGCGGTCAAGCAGCCAGTAACTGACTTCTGTTGGAGATAGAGACTAGCTGGTGCGGCTGTTACCATGGCTGTTTTGCACAGGAGATAAGTCCAGGTCAGGAATGTCTCTAATCCTGGGCCAAGCAGGGACAGATGAAGGAAGATATGGAAGGATGTGAGAAGGCAGATAGTGATGAAGAAGAGAGAGGGACTGAATGAAACAGACAGAAACAGGAAAGGAGTGATGAATGGGTGAGAACTGAGGGGGGTGAAAGGGAAAAGAGGGTGGGATGTAGGGAAACAGGAGCATAACAGAGGCAAAGAAGAAGGAAACAAAGGAGAGAACCCCCCCCCCCCCCCCCCCCCCCCCCCCCCCCCCCCCCCCCCCCCCCCCCCCCCCCCCCTTCCCCTTTTTTTCCCCCAAATATTTTTTTTCTATCAGAACAGAATAGAGAAGGAAATGCGGTCAGCAAAATGAGAAACAAAACAATGAATAAAATAAAAATGAATTATTATGTGCATCCGTGCAAGTATCAGTACACCTGTGTGAGTTTTGTAAACATATCAGATTGTGGACAGCTTTTTCAAAACACCGATTTGTTTTTTACCAGGGTAAATAACCCTGTCAGCTCACAGACAGCCTCCAACTTTAAGGGCAAAGCAACCGTGACACTAGCCATGACAGGGAGAAGGGGGCTTTGTAATGTCTCTCTTAGTTCAAAATGTGGGGTGTTATCAACTAAATTTGGTATCAATGTCTGATCTAATCAAATCCATCATGCAGAGAGAGGGATTTAGATGAAGCCTGACTGCTGAGACTAGCAATCTGCCTGGACTGAGCAGTCTGTTTTGAAGCATTTTGTGTTTGTTTGTGTGTGGGTGTGATTTGGGACAATATCGGAGGGGTAATGCGTCAGCCAAAATGGACCATGTATGGGAGTGTGTGCATGTGGGAATGTGTACAGGCATAAGGCTTTTTTAGGACATACCAGGGGATGGCCTTATGCAAGTGTTTCATGGGAGAGAGAAGGATAGAGAGGGAGTAGTGAGGGGAAGAAAAAGGAGCGAGTTTATGTTGTTTACATGTGCTGGCCGTTTACATCTCGGTTGGTCTTTGCACTTTTGGACCATAAGTCACACCACCTTGCAAGGCAAGTCAAAATGTGAAGTTCAAGCTTGTGAAAAGGAGAGCTGCTGATGTTGAGACTTCAGTAAAACCATCTTAAAGAGCACCATTTCCTCAGAAAGTAAAAGTAGTTCTGATGGAAACAAACAACACACTGGTGTTCAGTAGATGATTATTATTATTATTATTATTATTATTATTATTATTATTATTATTATTATTATCTATCAAGACATTGTTTCTGGAAAGATGATATTGCCAAATATTTTAAATGTATTTCTTTTCACAAACAAAATACAATTTACCTTCATTATGTTGGGGAGTAGGCAGAAATCTCAGAGACCCATATCTCGAAGCTTAGGCCCTGGCACACCAAGCCGACAGCCAGGAACTAGTGGTGACGAAGGCCGTCTGTGGCGCCTTTGTCTTGGTCAAAAATTAACACTGGAAAACACCGCAGGGACCAAGACACCAAGACACCAAGTACCACGTACGTTCTGCGCCTGCGTGAGAGGAAATTATTCTCCATACCAGCAGGCGTCGGTAATTTTTTCCAACAAGGGAAACCAGATTCAATCGTTATTTTTGACCAAAAAAATCAAAAAGGAGCCTTGCGCTGTCAGTGTTTCTTTGTTTTCCTTACTCTCATTTTCCAGCTGAACGGCCAATCGGATGAATTGGCTGTTCGGCCGACAGCCCTGTTGAATCGGCCTAAAAAAGGCAGACGAAGGCCGACACGTGGCACCGGTGCGGGACACGACACACAAACTTGGACCGACAGCCGACAGTTGCCTTGGTGTGTCAGGGCCTTTATACTAAAGTGGATGGATAGATACCACTAGAGGTAGTTCAGAAGAAAAAATATTTTGTAATTTGGGTAAACCAACCCTTTAAAAATGCCACATGAAAAAGAGAGAAAATTGAGTAAATCCAACCAGATGATGACAACTAGCGTCAAATGCACTGGGACAAGAATGGCTATAAGTGCAAAGCCAGTGTGAAGTAATGAGAGAAGCAGCTTCATTCTGCTGCTGAGAGAGTAAACGTGTCTTGCCAAGTCGAGCCGCCAAAAACCAAGTGTAAACACAGTCTTTTAGCTCTCAAGAGGCAAAAGATGATTACCTCATAATTAGGAGACCACAGAGGCGAGAGAAGCCCTACTGCCTCAGTGACAGAAAGAGAGATTGCAGGGTGGCGGCAGTACTAATGATGATGGGGAAGGGAAAAAGACTGCAGTTTATCCCAGCGGATACACAAAATTGCAGCAACTAGCAGAAATGTGTGGCACTTGGCTACAGCATTGGCAATGCTCTTCAAAATAAAAGATGAAGAGGGAATGCCTCATTTGATGGATGTTGTCTGCTGCCGAGATCTTTTTTCTCAAAGCATTGAGACCTCAACATCCATAGAGGCATTCAACAAGTTTCTATTTCAGTAAAGCAGCACAATGTTGCACATTTCAGTTCTACATTATGGGTCTATTTTTTTCCTGGCAGGCAATACTACCAAGTCTGTCAAATGATTTAATAATCAACCAGCTGATAAGTTAAACAAACACGGTAACCAAAACAAGTGGCCGAACACAAACACTTTTGACTTGTATGACGTGGCATTTACGACCTGCACTGACATCTGTACCACAGTCCATAAAGGCTTAAATTGAATGGAGGGGCCACGCGCCTATCTAATAAATCCTCACTCACTAATGTGATGACCATGGGGGAGGTCAATCTAATCCTATCCCGGTACCATGATACACCACACAGACAACAACACATCTACTGGCTATCACTGAGAACAAATGAGACCCTGCTGAGTGCACAAGCTTAAGTCTTAAAAACTTTTCATACACTGATTACAGAAGGGTAAGGTAAACTACTGAAATATGGTGAAGTTGATGTTTTCTAATACAGCTTAAAAAGAAAATGCCTAAACTGTTGCTCAACAGATGTTAAATGGGTGATAGTGTCAGCCTTAGAAAGCACTTGAGGTCAAAGGGAGGGCAGAGGGAGGACAAGATTAGTTGACATGGGTTGTAATTACTGTAAGTCACTTAAAGCACCGTCATACCCTGTCACAGTCATCACCTTTTATTCACCAGGACACGCACACCACATGTAACAAATTAACACCATGCAAACAATGCAGAGTTCCAACTGCTCGTGGTCAGTCATGCTTCAACTCTTTGAAAGACTGCAAACATATGCCATAATCAACTATTTAGTTATTTATTTTCTCCCCTCCATCTACATACAGTAACCTATTCTGTTACACTCAGGTCATTTTTTTTTACCAAACTGCCAACAACATCTGGAGTTTTTTATTTATTTATTTATTTTTTTTTTTTTAAGACAATCTAACAACAAAAGCCATTTAGAACAATGCAAGTATTACTTTTAGGCGAGGTAGCAACCATTGTTACAACCAAGGACAAATTAACCTGATCTCAGAGAGGAATGCAGGCTACACAACAGTACCCTCTCTGAGGCAGCTGAATTCCTCTGTATCCTCGCAGACACACTGGCCCAGAACAAAGCTTTACCATCTGTTAATGAATTCCGTGGCCAGCAGTGCTTGCTGCTGCGGGCAGGTAATTAGTTTGAACAGTGGGAAAGATCAAAGACAACACTTCCTGTCTTGCCCTCTGGTTATGACCTCGCAAGGGGAAGTCACAGATTTCACCGGGTGAGAGAAGGAAAGGAACTGTATGAAGCTTAGCCAACAGGCACTAAATCATAGCCTAAGTCATTTCAGTTTGAATCACATACCCATTTGATTAAACAGAAAGTGGTTTACAAACTAAACAGCTTTGAGTGTCAATATTTACTTGGTTGCCACCAATGCCACATTTTTCCTCATTCGGTTTCGTTTTCTTCTTGACATAATTTGGTGAGTTTAATGCGAGTCTAAATGGACACTTATTCTTTTAAAGGCTGCAACAAAGAACAGGTTGAATAAGGCCACCATTTCATGGACGAGTTAAGACTATCACATACTTAGGGTTATCGTCATGTGCGCAGCAGCTTCCCTTCCTCTCATAGTGCCAGTTGAAGCCCTTATCTGACAAAGTGGAGTCCAAAGAGGACAGCGAGAGATACCATATCTGTGTGTGTGTGTGTGTGTGTGTGTGTGTGTGTGTGAGTTTTATCTGATGATCCAAGTCACTACCCAGACAAGCTCTGCAACATGGTGGCTGGTAATTTCTCAATGCTGCCAAGTGTGGTTACGCAAACGCAGCACAACATGGTTCCTAACGGTGATGATGATGAAATGCCAAAGTACCTTTGAGAAGATACAAGGACAGTCACACTCATATGGTCCAACTCTTCGGGACAAATCGGTCCGCTCCTCTCTCCGAATCAGAAATACTTAGGCTAAGTTATTATTGTACTGTTATCCCTCCTCCATTCCAAAAACAATACATGAAAAAAAAAAAATAAAAAAATTATATATATATATATATATAAAAAGAAATGTGGCACTGAGTCAAGAGTCATTTAGAGTCTATATCCGTGTGCTTGGCAGGTCTATTCTCCACATTGACTGAAGGATTAAAAGCCCGTAGGATTTGGGTGGCCTTGATTTTAGAGTGCCTCTTAATTCTGCATGTAGCTCTCACAGCATAATTCATTGTACATGAGTAATAATTGAGAAAGACCCTGTCAAAGGGACTGTAAATGTGCCTAATTCATCACGCAAACACTGGCTTAGCGAATGAGGAGTAACTTCATAAAGTTACATCTTTGTCTCCACCAGTGGCACTTTATATTTTATTAAATCTACTAGTCATTTCTTAGCTTCCTTATCACATTCTATATCACTAAAAGGTCTTTTCAGATCTGGTCCAAATTATTTTCATACACAATCAACCAATCACATTATTCACATCAGCGAAGGTTTCAGGTTAATCGGTGAGCACTTTTCTGCACCCTAATACAACAGCAGCTATAATACTTAAGCATGTGTACCAAAAAAGCTGCCTGAGGTCCCTTCTCTAATCAGGTGAAAGCGTCAAGACACCATAAGAATACATTTTAGATCAATTCTCTGTTACTAACCTTCACAAAAGGTCCCCGTTCATCTCCATCACCATAAAGGGCTGCTTGTGTTTCATTACCATTCATGTTTCATGTTTTCCACACCCTTAGATCCAAGTTTGTTTGGCAGAACCCCCTGCCTTCTATCTTATCTATCTTGGTGTTTGATCAAGCACAACTTTATTACTGTCAAGGAGCTAGGAAATGGTGATGTGTGCCTCCACATGATGACAGAAAAGCGCTTCCTGGAATGGACCACACTCTGTGCCTGGCATGTGGACATCCCTTTCCTTATTCCACTCTCCCAGCATTCCAAGAGGAATACATCACCTGTTCACGTCTGCCAAGGACAAGACATACATCATGCTGTCAGGACATGAGAGAGAGAGGGTGCATAGCAAACAAATGGTGCTGCCCTCTGTCCTGAACAAGCAGCCTTAAAAGGGAGGGAGAGTGCAGCTAAAACGCATTCAAGCAAATAAAGCATATTTGAATTTGAATCAGAGAAAGAGTGTGAAACTAAGAAGGAGAGAGGCCACTCAAGCACATACGACTAAAATGACTACCAACAATGCCTCACGTTGCCAGATTTCGACTATTCTTAAATTAGGCTACACCAGGTCATACCAAGTCAACAGCCAAGAGCTGAAGTCAAGGTAGAGCTAGCTACTTCACAGGCACTGGTAGTAATTAATGAGTGATGAGATGTGAACATTGATGATAATACCTTCTGTACACCCTCGACCTCCCTCTCTATAAATCATGGCAGTGAAAAATGAGATGGCAATCAAGTGAGAGGCGAGTAGACTGCATGCTTCTGGGAAACTATTCACTTTTGGTAGTTTCTTGGATTAGGCAGGCATGTGTGCATGCATACATCTACACAGCACACAAACACAATTCCTGTATAAGAAGACAAGAGTCTTTCATTTTGCAGATCTCTGTAAATTATCATACAAATACGTGTACACATTTAATACAGCATGCCTAAAAACATTCATAAAATGAATTTGGTTTACTTACAACTGATTAACATTTCAATCATCTAAAAGTAGAAATGTTCGATGGTTTTATATGACATTCATTCACACACAGCATGTCTTCTTCTACTAAAGTACATTGAAAAGTGACAGGACTAAAAGGTGATGACATTCTGCACAGGTTGTCAGCTTGACTCAAACCAATTATGTTGTGGGTAAACAGGATTAGCTTTAAAATCAATAGGTCAGCCCCATGGGCCCGTCTTTACTCAAAGTCAGAGTCAGCTTAGTCATTTTTGCATGACATGACACTGTTATTATGAATAACAATGCCAGCCATGCGATAGCCTGGCTGCTCAGTTATCTGCCTTCATGCAATTGTTTCCATAGCTATCCCTTACCATGAGCTCTCTATACTGTAAACCGATTGTAATCCCCTGGCTCTATAGGAAACTGTGTATAATCTATTGAGATTATCCCTTTACCCCCTTAACACAAAGCTATAGACCATTAGACCTATAGGAGAAATAAATCCTCTCTTACATAGTATTCATCAGCCAGAAGCTGTATTATGCAGTTTGCTATTATTAAAGAACATCAAACATCCAACTATCGTATAAATACGCAAACAAGCCATTCACCAAGAAGAAAACAACTGAAACCGCAAAAAATAGAATGGTAGACAAAACTCAGTGCGTCATACTGACGTACATTTTCTGTTCTATTGTCCATAATCATTATAAGAGACGAACATCAGCAGACAAATATATGAAAGGTGTTGCCAATCACAGCATGCAGAAGAGCTCATCTCAATCATTGTCAGTGGCTGATTGTGCCAGCATTTTTCTCTGTGGGATTCAACCTGTTTACAGCCTTGGAGACAAGACACGGGGAAAACGAACAGCCAGGTGTGAAATTAGCAACATAAGCTAACCTGACAACACAATGTATTGGAGATAAACACATACTGGAAAACGTAGTCCAACAGCCAGTTGCTTGTTTGATAGGCTACGATACATTATACTCTTGAGGAAAAGCTCACTGGCAAAAAATGCTGATATATAGATAATCTTATCTTCACTGTAAAGATGAATGGAAGAGAGAACATAAAATGAATAAGTTATAGGTGGAACTGAGTGACAGTAAGCACCATAGAGAGACCAAGACCAAGCTTAAGAGACTAATGCAACTTCAGGGATAAGGGAAACAGCATGAGGAACTTGAGTTAACTCCGCAAAAAGAGTTGCTGTTGGGCCCTCTCGTACCTAAAGGCCTCTCAACTGCTCCACCGCCTGTGATTTCACTTTCATACAGAAACTGGCCAAACACGTTTAAACAATGACCATTCCAAAATTATTGTGTGGTCATGTAAGTGTTATTTAGAGGCCTGCGTCGATAGAGCGCAAACATATAATCTGTGTGGAATGGTTTTGTGGTTTACCAGCCTCCTTCACGGCCTGCTGTATCATTCAGGACCACCTGCCGATGGTTTACTGGCAGAGCTGAGTTATAAAAGGATGGCAACTGAGCCTTCCAGAAAAAGCAATCTTTTCATAAACTGAAATCACAGAACTACTGCATCGCATTTTTGCAATGAAGGAAGCCAAACACACTGCATAATAGAAACCGAATGAACATGGTAAACTAACAATTTGAACATTTTAAAACACAGAAATCACCAACATAAGACACATGATCTACCTTTTTTTTTATTTTTTATAAATGACACCTCAATTTCAGTCCAGAGAAAACACACTATCACAATGGGAATACTGCATCACCTCAGGTACCTTTATTTCACAGAAGCTCATTGGTCTATAACCACCCTAAAAGGATAATCTATTGTAAACCAAGCAGATGGAAATAACACCTAAAAGAAAAAACTGAATATCCCAACCATCACTCAGTGATTCACAAACATCTCCCGCAAGACTATTTTTCAATCTAGCCAGAGGGCAGATAAAGGGCCATGACACAACTGTTGCCCGCTGGGCAGCACAAGGCTGTCGTTATGTGAGTGTGGCCAAACATGGCCTGCAGTTGTTGCAATGTGTACAGTGAGCAAAGGCTTAGTAGCAGAGGCAGTGAAGGAGCTTTCGGACTAGTTTTTCAGAATTTTTTTCAGAAGTTTTGCAAAATTCTGGCAATATGAGTGAATGGATGGTGAACGGTCAAAAGGTCAACTTGTTAAAATGGCGGGCGATTAAGCTGAAGCGGTTGCAATTGAAACTGCGAGTATACTATTTTTTCCCAAGCCGGAATATAATTTGGCGGGCAACAATAGGTGGCGGTAATGCTCCGCCCAGTTGCAATTCCCAATTAAAAAGAAGAAGCGGTCAAATGTTGCAATTATCATTTCAAGTGCATAACAGTCATGTGCAATTTGAGACAGCATTACCCTGTCGAAATGTAGGCACTACTCAAGTATATAGTGTACACAGTGTACTACATGCAAGTGTCCTAATGGAAGTACCTGAATTCATGCACAGTATAGAAAATATTCAGTTACTCAGAAAACAAGTTAGGCTACAAAATAAAGAGTAAAGGGCATTTAAAGTTAATGTGCAGGAACTCAGAGATCGGCCAGCCTCCTCCAACGATTATCCTTTTCCCCAAGCTCTGTAAAGCCTGCATCAAGTTGGCTAGCAGCCCTCTGCCAGGGGCTTTGGCCAATACCGAGGATTAAAACCCTGCAAGTCTATAAATACACCTAGCAGACCAACGTCAGCTTCCAGCCAGCTACTGCACTCACCTCTCACTGCTGGATGACTGGCATGGGCTTTTCCTCTTTCCTGCTTCTCGCTTACTTTTACCCCTCTGTCTTTCACTTTCTCAGACTCTCACTACTCTCTCTTTGTGTTCTTATTTTTCCCTGTAACTCACTCTCTGTCTCCCACTCTTCTGTCTCTCCCGCTTCCCTCAGCTCTCACTCTATCCATCTTGTACTCTCTCGCTTGGCAGGGCCTCTTAATTGGAAACAAGCTGTGAGAGGGCTTTCAGTTTGAGGTTAAAATCGCATCTGACCTGCCTCCTGCTGTATCTTTTCTTCTCTCCTTTGGCTGTATTACAGGCTTGTACACAGTGCACTGAGCGTGCAGATGTCTGAAGGACAGAGTGTGGTGAAGAGGGACGTAAAACGTTGACTCTACCCACTGGCTGGAAACAACAGGGACTCGACAGGCAAACAAGGAAAATGGAGACCTGCTGTAGTTTACTTACAACACACAAATAAGTGGAATATTACATGACATTTGCGACATGCCCCATCAATCCAGATATTTCAAGTAGGATGTGTAAATACGAACAAGGAGTCTCGCTACACCACACATTAATTCTAGGATGAAAGAAAAAATTGCATTTCTTTAAACAAATCACAATAGTCTTGGGCGGCGCTAAGCCCCATTTTCCACCACCTTTTCACGGCACGTCCCAGAAGCGTGCGTGAAGCAGCTCTCTGCGCCAGGTCTATTTTCATGCGAGCTGCGGGGCATTTGAACTGCCAGGCGGGAAGTGAAACAGCAGAGTATACAATAAATTTACCAAAAGACACCCCCCAATATTTTATTGTCTCCTCGACAACACCATGGATGACGAGAGATTCATCTTGGAGGTGGAAAAATATAGTTCGACACCACAGATCCTTTTAAAACGACATCGTCAGAAAAGAGAAGGCATGGAGTTTAACTGCAGGAGTGCTTGGAGTGGAGGGTAGATACTAGCTTAATAAACACGTGACCGTTTTTTCAAGCACTTGTAGAGACAATAAAATATGCGAGTCGGGTAGGCAAGACGCTCTGCTCCCGGTGTGGTCTTGCACCTGGTGGAGGACGGAACAAAACCGCGGCGCAGCCGGAACGCAGCACAGACGCAGACCCAGTGGAGAATCCGGGTAAGCTCCGGATGCAGCGACGGCAGCTCTGGAAAATAGTCTCGGGAAGAAACCTTTCCGGTGGAACAATTGCAACCCGCAAAAGAAAACGCCATATACAATATTCAAGGAAGTTAACTGTTCACGCAATACAGTAGCGTAAGCTATTTAAATTAGCTGGATACATGGTAAAACGTAACTTGCTCTAACCAGTGTACAGCGATGTGTACTTTGTCCATAGCAATCCTCATCAAAACGTCCCAAAGTTAGAGAGTAAATGCCGTAAACATATTCTTTGTAAATCTTTACAATCATTCCCTGAAAGAATTAAGCAGGCCTGCCTTGTCGCACAATCCAAGTTTTCTTTAAAAACTTGTAATTTTCAGCGTGAAGCTTGCTAGCTCAAAGTCTGTTGTTGTTTCCCTGAAGCTAAGGGATTTTGAGAATGGCAACACACACGGCGGCGAAGCGGAGGGACATGGCTCACGTGGCTGATGTCAGGCAATTATACTGTAAATGAAATTTACTTCCATTTATCCCCACATATCTAACATACATGTATGGTGAAGTGCCAATTCCAGAGAGAAAGAAAGAGAAACTAAAGTGTGTCATGCAATGCACTGTCCAGATGAATAATTAACAGATGTTCTTCCTTCAAACAAGCAACACATGTATACATTACACAGTGCATCAACACCCATATAAAGTCAAACCAACATCTGGAGAATAAAGTCTAAACTATTACACAAAAATGACATGGCCATTACATGGTAATTATGGTGAGAGGCTGCATTCAGTCTTTCACAACTTCCTTGTTGTCAGTGGGAGAGGATAAGAGGGATTTGTTGCACAAAGGGCCACAGCCAGGCACAGAAACTATTACTTCCACCCAGTTAGACCACAGACTGTACTGTCTGACCCATAGGGCTGTGTAACGGGACAGTGCAACTCACTCACAATTATTCACGACAACCTGCATAGAGAGCCCAGTACTACCCACAGTATATTTGCATTTGAGCAAAATCTGAGGTTAAAATGTTGATCTCTGCTTCATTTAAGTGAGATAATACTGTATGGAATAAGCATAAATGTAGTACATCTATAGCTTTATTAAAATATTTAACACATTTACAAATTGGCTAATGTCTTAACCAGTCTAAATCTGTCCAACAAACAGCTGCTTAATCAAGGAGATATTTATAAGAGCTCAGACCATTTAATATCTTCCCCATTTGCAGCATGCTACAACCAGCCTACTTTAACTAGTGTGTTCAAAGTACAAGTCAGAGACACTTTTTATTTGAAAGAAAAATAAATATTGATCTCCTTGGCAACTGGTTTCCTTAACTACTGTTCCACAAATATCGTTGGCCCATCAAAGTCTCACCCACTTGGATAACTCTGTACAGCTGGGTGCCAAGCCAGGGATATAGCACAGGTCTGGGTAGGATTATCAAGTGAAAATAATTCTGCTTTTGGGGACTGATGAATCGGTCCTGTCATGTTAACCATTCCCCCTCCCCAAAAAAAAGCAACAGGTATGACACCAAAAGTCCAGTGAAGGTAAAATTAGGCTATTATTACATACACACTAAAAAAGGTAAACTGCAATAGATAGTCCCAATAGCCTCAAACTGTGTTCTGCAAAATCACAGTACACTGCAAGATATTTTTACCAGATCCTGTCCAAACAAACCTCTCATAAAAAATGTATATCTGGTTCAGAGATGAACTTTTCACTTTGCCTCTTTTATATACACTACCCAAACAAATGTGTCTATTAGGCTGCATTCACACCAAATCAGGAGTTGTGGCGAAAACGCCAGCCCTCCCATTACATTTAATGTGGGTGGTGCATTTAGGCTGAGGTGGTGGAGATGCCAGGGAAAAACGCAGCAGCCTGTGGTGAAAAGTTAAAAACAGAATCAATTTACGGAGAAACGCAACCCCGACGTCACACTGCTGTGGCCAATCATGTAACCTTCCGATCAGACAAAACACAATGGAAACACAAATTTAAGTGACACTACCACACACGGCTTTATTCTATCTGCTAACCTATTTTAATGGTGGAAAGTCCAAAGACAGACATTTAAGAATCATTGCCATAGACCAAGGCATGTGGTGATTAGATGCAACAGATCAGAAGTGCCCACTATCAACACTTTACACTTCAGTGTAAACCTGCAGAAATCTGAGTTTGGTATTGTGATCTGAAAAAGACAAAAGATGTACTTCCCATGATGCGGACATTAACATGCCAAGAATATGTCCAGTTTGAGATTCAAACAACACAAGTGAGACTACTTCAGCATGTGTTTTGGCTAACTGGATCGTAATGTGAGCGATAGCAGACTCCAATTCATCTTTGTGTGGGCAATGTGTTTAGGTGAACGGTGTGGCTTCCCTCCGTGGCACCACTGTTCGGAGCAGCTGAGGTCTGCTGAAATCATGGCAGACCTCGGCTGCTCAGAGCTCTGAGCGCTGCGGCCATGGCAGGAAGCCACACACCGTTCATCTGCACACAGTGCCAACACTGCCATGACACAGAGCTGGATTTAAATCACGAAATCACTCTTAAGTGCAAGAACTTTTTGTAACCATATAAGTTTGAGTGACATTACAGACTTAGACTTATATACAGAGGGATACCAGCACAATGAGAAGGTAAAGTAAATTAATTTAACAGGAATTCTGCAGTGGACTGGGGATCAAGCCAAAGCCTGTTGGCTGATAGGGATGTGGCTTACTGAGGATACTGATACTGACTGAGAACCACTGAACATACTTTAGTGTAGCCATGCAATGAAGCTAAGCCGACGAGAGCTAGAGAGATACCCCAAGCCTGTTTCTCCCCCAATGCTACTTAATGACAGGAGGATTCATTTTTCCTTTGGGTTATGGCTCGGATGCCACCCGTCTCACTGTGTGAAATCACTCCCTGGCAGCGCTTGGCAGCAAGCAGAGAGCTGGCAGAGAGAGAGAAGATAGCTCATGTCTTAAGAGTGATATGGAGAATGTTATTCTGCTGAGCCAATGAATTAACCTCATAAGCTGATACCTACCTACACAGGCTGACTGACACGAAGATGAGAATCCTCTGAGGATCAATGCTAAGCAAATACATTAGACATGAAAACATATCCGAAGCAGTTTATGATTTGGCAACAGAAAGAAAACACCTTATTCTCACTGTAATCCAAGTTGCAGCCAGGTTTTATAGCACACCCCT
Organism: Perca fluviatilis; assembly: GCF_010015445.1. Lineage (NCBI taxonomy): Eukaryota > Metazoa > Chordata > Actinopteri > Perciformes > Percidae > Perca > Perca fluviatilis. The sequence continues at coordinate 13,569,910 of NC_053118.1, read as the reverse complement.
TAACATACATTGAACTCATCTTTTTCCCTAACTGAACTGACAATAATTCGGTAAAGAGTTTACATGGGGGTCAATCACAACAGGCCCCAAACAACGGAGGGGTCACGCAGGACACGAGATGGGGCCAGGGCATTCCTGGCTGATGCAGTTGGGTTTGTCTGGGAAATGACTGAGCAAACAGGGGCCAGAATGGCTTCCCCTTACTGGCACCAGTGCTTTGTCCCCACTAATCCACTCCAAAGAGCCACAGTCAAACACCCAGCGCCATACAGTCACCAGTAACAACACAGCACAGTCTGGGGGGACACAAAATGAATCCCACTGGCCAAAGTAGGGAGACAGACGCCAGTTTGCTCATCAGATTTGGGCACAGAAAACAGTATAGCTTAACTGTAGGACTGGGTGATGATCACAGAGCAACTTTTTGAGGTGATGGAGCCTGTGCAATATTGCCTTCTGCATGAATGGGGACTAGTTACAGGGACTATATTACTGGGGACTTTATAACTTTTTAGCTTATTACCGAGTTGTAGTAAATTTCCCCATTTACTTGCTTTAAAAAAAATATCTGTGTGCATCATGATAACTGTTAGCTCAGTGTGTGCATTTTTGTATTGACAATTTCATTAGGGTCAGGACTCATAATACCCTGAAAGGGCAATAAGGTGGAAATGTTGAGAGCAAGAGAGCAGATTTATCCCCAATAGCAGGCAGTTTAGACAGATGGGCATATCAATTGAATTATGTTAATACAGTGGCTCTTGTGCCTGACATTAGAGCAAATCTACTTATCTGTGCCTCGTGATGAGTAATTTGGTAAATAAAGTCATATGATATGAGGACTATTAAAAGCAACAAATCACTGTTGTCCACTAAAGCGTTTCTATTGCTGCTGAGTTAATTAGATGTGCAAAATTAAGAATTAAATCAGGGAAAAGCGGGACCTAGACTGCCCTCCGACCAAGTTGCATTTATAAATATGTGTACTGCCTCATCTCTGGGAAGTTTAATGAGTAATACAGCCCTAAACAAAAACAGGAAAGCAAAAAATTCAACAACAGCATGGCAAAACTATACTGTATGATCCAAAAACTGAAAAATATTTACCAGTGTAATGAATGGGTGCTGTAGGAACATTTGTATATAGCACTGTGTGAGTTGACTAGGCATGGGCCGCTATAAGATTCTGACGGTATGAAAACCTTCAGCAAAAATATCACTGATCACGGTATTGCAATTAGAGCTTTAAAATGTATTCTTTTCAAAAATCTGGGTAAAAAAATTTAAATAAAAATTCCATTGAACATAATGTATTTTATTTTTAAAACACACTGCACACTGGCAGGGAGATAGATTTCAAAACTGCACTTCCTGTCCCTGACAACTCATAATAAAACAGCTCATACCAAAGGAACAGTATGATGGAAAATTTTTGTGGTTTTGAAACAGTGACTTTTTCAAACCGCGATATACCTTGAAACCGGTAACCGGCCCATGTCTAGAGTTGACTATAGTATCCGATGGTTACACAGCCCATCTTGAAAATCTAAGACTCAATCCAAGGAGGAAACAAATGTTCTGTTAAAACATTCATGACACTAAACACTTACCTTGCCATTACCAAGGATGGGTAAAGTGGCTTAGAATGTGAGCTGAAGCAGTAAAACATCATGTAAAATACTGACAAAACATTAGTACAAGATGAAAAGACAAGCCAGAGTGGGAGAAAAAAAAAAAAACACCCATACAGAAAAGTATGGTGTAAATTAAAAAAGGACAGAGACATTCTTTCTGTAAAGTTAACAACTGGATAGTACTTACTTGTCATACTCTGCGTTGTCTTTATCACAGCGTGCGTCTTTGTGCTTCTGCCAGTCCTTCCCATGCTTACAGGTGGTGAGGAGGACCACATCCTCTGAGTTATGGACGTGATATAAAGCATTCCTAGTGTCTGAACCTATTCCTGTGAGGTACCTCTTCCCCTTAAAAACAAGCATGTACTTTCTATAAGGGGGAATGGTGTTATGTTTCAGGTAGCCCCTTTCCCCTCCTGTCCTAGGGTGGTCTTTAGAGAAAAGAGGGATAGAAACGTCAAAGTTGGGCCTAAAGTTCTCAGTGCTGATGCTGGCCTTGGCCAACATGGCGAGGCCGATGTCAAAGCCAAGGTCTTCTGTGTAGTCTGGCCAGGTGCCGGAGTATAAGTTGAATATGATGTGGTTTTTGCCCCCATTCCACAGATGAAGGCTCTGGACTTTTGCTTTCAAATTGTGTACATACTGGGGTGAAAGCTGGTCCCGGTCCAGAGTGTCCAAACTCAGGACAAACAGGCATGCCTGTCCTGGGTCAGGTGTATATAACATGGATCCTTCGATAGAGGATAATATGTTCTGATAACTCTCGGACATCTTCTCCCCTTTCTGCTGGGGGTAGACGTAAACTTTAAATCCATTCCTCTGACACAGGGAGAAATCAAAGCAGGACTCCATTCTGCAGCGTTTTCCAGTGTAAACGCCTGAGTTAGCGTCCCTCTTCTGTCTGGGAGATATGTGTTCATTGTGACTATCGCTCTGGTCATGCTCCCAGGGGCTGAAAGGCTGCAGGGACGCCGAGAAGCGACGCCACCGCGCCCCGGGATGATAACCGGCGAGACTACGGTCATCACGCCGGCTGGGACCCTTTCTGGATAGCGGGACTTGTATCCCTCCAAAACAAAACAACAGAATGAGACAAGCACCGGCGGAGAACAGAGTTAAGTACCGTTTTTTGGCCTGCATGTGTCCTACGATCTGGGATAAGATAACTGGCGATAAATCCAAGAAGTCCCCAAGTTTTGGTTTCACCACCTCCTGCGGGAACGCTCCGCCATCTTCCCCTGGGCTGCAAGGGTTGTGCGCTCACGTCTCCCACCTTCTGCTTCAGATGCCTTTCACAAGTCCGGGAACTGATCCAAAGCATGTGGGCGATTTATAATGTGCATCCACCTCGCCTCCTCGTCAATAGTTGTATCGACTAACTGACATCAGTTTATCCTATACAACAGAGTGACCCGATCTACTTAAAAATGAGGATCTCACATTAAAGTGGCACCCTACTTTTCTTTGAATAACATTACCTATACTACTTTGCAAAAAACGCTCATTTTCACCACAGAGTGCTCATGTTTAACTAACTAGAACCAAACGGTAACTAATAACAACATTGCACAATGAGTAAAAACTTGAGTAACGTTAAAGCAGCAGTGCGTGCCAGACTTGTTGCCTGAACAGTTAATAACTATTGTCCCTACTGATTTTAGCAACCAAGTGGGCACTGAATCCCTAAACATCCAACATACCCAGTTTGAGACGTTGCCATAGTTGTTGTACCGAACAACTATGGTACCGAAAGATAACTATAACTGTTTGCTAAATCTATACAGAGAATTTCTCCATCCGATTTAGCTAGCTAGCACGCTAACAGACAGGCTAGTTTCTGAAAACATTCCCAGTTAGCTTGTAAGCTAAGCGGTTACATCAAAGTAGCTTTAACGCTGGTTGGAAGTAAAGACGGGCAAGCAGTCGGTCTTCTTCCTCTAAAAACAATGTCTCTTCATTTATCCACAACTTGTCCTTAGCTCCTTACACAAAGCAGACAGGATAATTTATCCGTAAATGTCTCCAGTCGTGTAAAGTGTTTAAGTGGTGGCTCACGCACAAAAACAAGAGGTGCTGTGGAGACTGCAAGCCAAGCGGGGAGAGACGGCAGCGGCAGTCCCACCAGAACGACGGCTGGTGATGTGACGTTCTTCCACGGCGCACGGTGCGTTGCCATTGGTCCGCGTCACATCCGAGGCGGGCGGGGCTTCCAGTGCACCCATTCACATCCAGAGTACCTAACAGGGAAGGGACTGATTTACAACAAGGAATTATGATCTGACATATGTGGTTGGTTTGCTTGTGGTTTAATGATAAAATTGAAAAGTATTTCTAGATGCAGATATTTTGGCAGTTCATGATAGTTAAGTGGGGATCCATCAGAAGTCGACTTTTAATGTTTATAATAACTATAGCCTACTACATTACATTAAAATACATTGACTACAGTAATAATCTCACCTCAATGTCCAGTTAATAGCTGATTTGGAGCTTTAGATCATATCACACAATATTCGTGAGCAGATGGAGTTTGCGCAGTTATAGCCCAAATTTCCTTTTTTTGCAATTGAAAGATCTTCTCATGCATATTGTCAAGAATGAACTCTTACATAAATTTGTCATCCAAAATAAAATAAAAAATCAGTGTAAATAGAATTGCTCTACTATAATACGCATATGTTTATGTTGCTTTTGAGGTTAACTATGGGTAACTGCAGGAAGTGCCCTACAAACACACAGGCTACACTTCTAAGGAATAGTATAGGCCTACTGGTTCTTTTTCATATAAGGTAGATGTGTATAGCAAAACATTTTTAGGTATGACTTTAAGCTAAATCCAAACAGCCATATCACTCCTAATTGCACTTTTTTTTAACATAACTGGAGAAGAGGGTGACAAAGTGTTGTGCATAATGATCAGGACATACAAACAATTGTGTCTAGCTGTCTCATACTACTGTATTCCAGTGCTTGTTGTTTATTGTTTGCTTTGTTTAACTTCTAAGACAGATGACTATAAGCAGTTGCAGCACAACCCTTTACTGTACAGTCAGCATCAACCATCCAGGCAGAGGACTGGTGGCCTGAGACAATGCTTCAAAGAGATTTGGGTTTCCCTGTATTAAAAAGTGATTCTGCAGCTGAGAGATTGGCTATGTATGTTGAAAAAAACAAACAGGATATCTGCAACATTTGGGTATTGGATTCTGAGACCTTCTGATGCTTTCCTGGTTTTTCATCAGCATGTTTGTCCTGCTGAAGTGCCCTTGAGCAAAACACTGGATCCCTGAGTCACACCAGTGCTGCTCTTTAGTTGAACATGAACTCTGACCCTTCTGTTGGGAGGGTTACGCAAGAAGAGAAATTCATAATTTTCAGCCTAAATAGAAAAACAATGATAGAAAACATTAGGTAAGAATAGTTTGCACTGAGAGGAATTGTACCAGTGAATGAAAACCAGCAGGACAATGGCACTACAGTGTATTAGCCAGGTCTTTTCTGGCATGTAGTAAGCCATGATGTGTTTTCACAGCTGCTGTGGTCTGAAAGACTACAAGTGATTTTGCAGAAGCGGGGAAAGAGCAAGGAGGAATGTGAAGCTGCGTTCCTCAGGAGCTGTGGACCAGCTATCTGCACTGCCTCAGTTCCCCATGGACCACTGATCAAAGACAGGGAGGGATATGATGGCCACCTCCTCATTCTTTACCTCCTCCCTTTCCCTTTGTCTCTCCTCTTTCGGTCTCACTCACCCCACTCCTGCCTTTTCCCTCTCTTACTCTCTATCATCCCCTCTGCTGCTTTCTGGCATTCTTTCCATCTCTTCTCTCTTTCATCCCTTTAACTAATTTACGAGGGGGGGTGCCGCTGGTGACTGATGTGAATAGATAGATGTTCCTCAGCTTTTGCCACTAGAATGATCAGATGTGCTTTGTTTATCACTGGATTTTAATGCAAGCTCTTTAAAGTGGTCTACCCATGTGTAATTGTGACAGTCCCTCACTTTACAGTCTGGAATTTATTTTTGCACTTCCAGTAGGCTTATTTGGATGCCTCACTTCAAAACCAACGTGATGACAGTGTAAGGACAAATCAACAAAAATGTAGACAATTGGATTCAAGGGGGGAAAAAAACATTTGAAAAACATCTGTGGGTTTCTGCTTTTGTCTAACTATTATCTGCAACTTAATGAGACTGTGGAGATGCTGTCTCCCTGCTGTTGCATTGTGTTTGCTGAGCTGAGCACTGGCCAGATTTAGAGCAGCAGGGTGACTGAGCCAGAGCAGCACTCCCACTGTGTAATACATGCAACCATGCCAATATCTAATTTGGATGCACCCAGGTCAGCATAGTTTTCCCAGACAGCCAGTGTGTCAGCCAGCCAAGCAACTAAACAGCCAAATGGAGATTTATGATTTCCTTCTGAGTAGATTTTGAGGTCATTTATTTTTGTATATAACTGCAATGCATTGCAAAATTCCACTCACATATTCAGATAAAAATATTAATGTATGGTATGTAAAAAGGCCGTGCAGACATATGCTTTACTAGACACATGCAGGCACACAGTCAATTGTGTATGTGTGAATGCTATGTATGTGTGTGGCTCTTTCATAGAGCACAGCCTTGGATGTGGTAATTTAATGTTCCCTACTGACGGAGCCTCATCCATCTGTATTGATGCTGAAATGCACAAATCCCATTTTAAGTGTATCAGGACTCATACATTCATGTGACAAATGGAAGTGTCAGTGTCCCGATGCGGAGAGGGCCAGTAGGATCACCCTCAAGGATTTAAATGGAGGGCTACCATGCATGTATTATATAAACAGGCTTGATATACTGTAAATCTGGTAACTTTCTTCAAGTGGGAACAAGTCATGGAAATGAATATTTTCTCAAGTCACAGTCCAGTAGCCTCCCAAAATTGTTTTTATTTAAAGAATAGTTCGAAATTTGAGAGAAAATGCACTTCTTAACGTTTTTGCAGAAAGTAAGATTATAAAATCTATACCACTCTCATGTTTATGCATTAAACATAAAGCTGTAGCAGCCGATCAGCTTTATTCAGCCCACAGCCCCCCATAACTTGTTGTTTTAACACTTTATTGGTCCACGGTTTATGTAGGCCTACGGATTTAACAAACTAGATAGAAAGTGTTAAATGTTGTTATGTTTGGATCATAGACTGTACATATGGTTTGGACAGAGCCAGTTCTTTCCCCCTTTTTTCAGTTGTTGTGCTAAGCTAACCAACTTCTGGCTGTCACTTCACATTTAATGGACAGATAGAGTGACACAATCTTATCATCAGACCCTCAACAAGTGTATTTCCCACAACAACAATTCATTAAAATGTGCCTTTTAGTGATTTCAAAGACATGCCCGGAGATCTGGCTCATTTACAGTTGCTTTGCTGTTGATTAATGAGCATTGTCCCTGTTAAATAAATATGTAAATGAATTCAAAGAAAGAGTAATGATTGTCATCAATGTCAATAGAGTTGTTCTAAATTAATAAATTCTCACATTGGTCATTTCAGGGATCAGAGGGTAAAATATTACATAGTAGAATTTAATAATTCAATAAGGCTTTGAGGTCAAAACAGGATGGTTGCAAATTCATCTAAACCAAATGTAGGCTACACTCTCATTCACTGAGATCATATACGTATATGGTCCTAAATCACATTTAGCTTACTTAACCAGTAAGCTAAATACTTTGTCCCTTATAAACAATATTCTAAAGCTATGCTAACAGCTTTGAGCTAAATGCTAATGCCAGCATATCAATATGCTCACAAGGACAATGCTAACATGCTGGTATTTGGCAGGTATACTGTTTACTGTACTGTTTACCATCTTAGTTTAGTGTGTTAGCATGCTAATATTAGCACTAAAAACAAAAGTATAGCTGATGATGTAAATGCCATTATTTTGAAGATATTTGGTCATAAATTATTAGGGAAATTACAAATCTGACTGACTGGTGTAGTCACATGAAGGGGATCAACAACATAAGTAGGATTCTTCCTCTGGGGACCATGAATGTCTGTACTATTGGACGGCAATCCATCCAATAGTTGTTGAGATATTATAGTCTTAGTGCCTCACTTTGAATCTCATTATAACATATCTGCAAAAATGCCAATAAGGGTCAAAATAAAAGGTTGACTAAATTAGATTTTGAAAGGCTGCTACTCTTGCTAGCAATAATTAATGTCATGTCCTACAGTCATAAGGACCTGTCACATAAATTTGAGTGGCAGCACTTAAAAGCTCCCACACACTATTATAACCCTGTTAAATCATTCTTGGTAATGAAAAGAATACAAAGACATCATTGGGCAGAAAGTGATACAGAATATTTGTTATTTTCCTTTTTCATTTGCATCCAGTAGTTTTGTTAACATATGATTATTTGCATTCACATTACTCTATATTCATCTGTGAAGTAGTTGATTTCAGGATCACATTCAAGAGGGACAGAGATATATACATCTATGATGTTGTTTAATGTAGAGAATAATTACAGATTTCATCATTTATGTGTTATTCATAATCAAAACTGTGTTAGAAACAGTATGCAAGAGATTTGTGTATTGTCTTGATCAATTCCTATTTTTCTCCCTCTTCTACTTTCTCTGTACTCAGAAGAAAAGGATTGTGACTAAATAAGAAGAACAGAGAAAAACACAACCGGCGTATGTGTGTGTGTGTGTGTGTGTGTCTAAGCGCAATCATGCACGGCAACTTGTGTGTGTTGGAACATCTCAATCACAAAGCAGAGATCAGGTTCAATTACACATGCAATAACTTTTAGGTCTCCATAGGCCTAGAAACCATTTGTATGCTAATAAGTATGACAGCAGTAATGACTTGCAATAAACCACAATCAGTCTTTGCTATTTGTCCTGAAACCACTTGTTAGATTCAAATCTCCTTGTGGGAAGTGTATCAGTATCGAGCATTGGTGAGCGTTGGTAAAAACCCTTGTCCTTTCTTGTCTCTCTGCAGTGTGTGAAAGTGTCGTATTTGCGTTTTAGCTTTGTACTCTGTGGGGAAATTGAACATTCTTTTACGGTGTAAAGTGAAGTCAGTCTAATTTATTTGGGCCAAAATTACAAATTTATCTTAGAGGTCTTTCAAATCTAAACAATATACCCTCCACCCTCAGACCCTTCGGATAGGGAAAAGGGACGAACCTCAAGAAAAAAAGCAGAGGAAGGATTAATCGCTCTTCCAGGATGGACAGACATATAGGTGTCATATGTAGAGAACAGAAGTAGTAGTGAAAAACAAAATGATCGGTGAACTTAGGTTCCAGTCGAAAAGTGTTTTAGCCATGCTAGCGGCTTGGCTTTAGCGATGGCAGTGTCGGCCTGTCGATTGGTCCACCTCTTTAATCCAGACTGAAATATCAACAACAATTGGATGGATTGCAAATACATTTTGTACAAATATTCACGTTCGCCAGAGGATGAATCCAAATGACCTCGGTAACTTTTCCACAAAGTTGACATTTGTGGTTTTGAATGAAATGTCTATAAGCAACTGTCATTTGCCATTAAATGTGGTACAGACATTTATGTTTGTCTCAGTAAAGTTTTAACCAAACCTGCAAAACTAATGACATTCTTATCAGCCTCTTTCCAATCAGCAAGTGTTAGCATGCTAACATGCTAACCTAGAATGGTAACCATGAACATGGTAAACACTACACTTGCATTGTCATTGTCAGCATGTTGGTGTTAGCATTTAGCATGGTTTTAGGCTCTAATCTCTGGCTGCAACATTTGTTCCTCTTGAGTTATGTATCATACATTATAAAGGTCTGCACTCTGAGCACATGTAATTTATAGAATGTTGCTTGATATGCAATCATACATACTCTTCAACATGAAGGAGCTTAATTCAATTCCTATAACAATATCAAAAGAAACACAACACAGTTAATCACATAAGCGTTATTAAATACCAGCCATACATGGCAGCTAATTTGAGCAGTAATTAGATTTATACATGTCTGTGAAATATTTCCTGAAATGAGAGCAGTGAGACAGAAAGTGTAGGGCATGGATGGAGTATGTAGCCTGTCTTATTCCAATGAGAGGAGCCTGCTGCGTGCAGCTCTCCCTTCAAGGGCCTGAAAAAGATCAATGAGGAAGAATAGCAGTGGGACTGGACTACAAATTGAGCAGCCTTTAATCACCTCACACAGTTCACAGCGGTGTGAAAGTTCCCGTCATGAAAAGGTTTAATCACTAGTCAAGCTGAATAGAGTCAACTTGCTGCTAATAAAGGGCACACAGGGCCTAAGGGAACACATGTACACAGGCGTGCGTTTGCTAATGCACCTAGGCACACACACACACACACACACACACACACACACACACACACAAACGCACACACACACACACGCACACACATAAACACACACACACACACACACACACACACACACACACACACACACACACACACACACACACACACACACACACAAACACACATACACTACGTGGATGCCCTTGTATTTGTGCATTCACATCATCTTTAGCATATATGCACACACAGGACTTTAATATCATCCACTTATGGCTGCTGAATACTCATAATAACCTCCAGTTATTAAAACTCAGAGTCAGTCTTTCATGAAAATGTTATCTAAAGTCCTTAATTTGGGGAGTTTGTTAGCACACAGAGTAGCTCACAGGTAAGAGGCAATCTTCATTTGTCAGCCAACTCAAGCGTTTCACTGACGAATGATAATTACCTGACCCAACAGTCAATGGCCGCCAGGCTACTCAGGGAGTGAGAACTGAGATCTGTCAGTGTTCTTAATGGGCAGAGGGTCATTTGGTCACTGTGCAGTCAACGGTCAAATGAATATATGTGTTTGGAATACTTCCCTATGGATTGCACTGTTGCTGTGTATATATGGTGTCCTTTAATGGCATAGAATTTTATTCATCACAAACAATCTAGTATTTTGCAATAAAAACAATTCTCAAATGAGATTCTTCAAGGACCACTCACGATAACAAGAAGAGAAAACCCTTAAGGCACCAGAAGGTTAATAAAGAAGTTGTGTAGTAAGAGACCTCATTAGTGCAAACCTTTCATGATGCTTCCCAGGAAACCCATATAGCTGACCCAGGTGCCGCTGAGAATGTGACCTTGGTGTGATGGTAAACGGGTAATAAATCCAGCGGCCGCAGGGACACAGCGTGTAGTTTGTGGACGGCCGGGTCAACGAGGAGGCGAGCTATGAATCCAAATTGCACCTGTCTGTCTTTCTCCCTTGTCCCCTCTATAAAATGAATTGAAGTAATGGTGCTCCAGCGGCCTGGCGAGATACGAAGCACGTTATTCAGGACGTTACAGTAATCGCAGCTCACCTTGCCATATGGCACACCCTCTGTCTCCCAGTTCCTTGTTAATCACCACTCTTTACTAATAACTAAAGGAAATGTGTTATGAAGATAATCTGTAAAAAACAAAAAATACCCTGAAGCAGAGAATCATTTGCATATCAAAGATAAAATGCAATTAAAAATAATGCAGCAGTGGTGTTTGAAAAGATAGCGTAGCATATGAACACTGACTGATGAGGACAGACAATCTGTTACAGCACACCGAGACATTAACTGGTTCAGGATTGAGATGAAACCTCGTTCTGCCACACAGATATGTGGCAGGTCAAACAAACAGCTCTCTCCATCTGACTGTTATTAACCTCTGGCTCACACTGCTTAGAGGAAGTGCCTGTCAGCCTGTTAGACTTATTGGCAATAAAAGTCCAATTCAATCAGAATTTAAAGGAAACATGAGGGCTAAGGCTTATTCATCCACGTTGACAACATGTTGGTCGTCAGTTTTCTCGTCAGCCGTCTCAGACACAGTGGGTGGTAGACTCCAGTATTTACAAGCAAGGTCCATTATTTCTCCAGCAAAATTGATTTTCATTGTATAGATGTTTTAAATAATGAATGGTTTGCTGTTAAAGTGACCGCAAAGTCCCTTCAGAGGCCTCCAGGAAAACGTGTCAGCTGAAGGCTACAGGCTGTTACATATCTTAGCTGTGGATTTATCTCTGTGGTTTCACACAGTAGGCTAGGTTGGTTTAATTTCAGTTCAGGCTTATTCTCACTAGTCGATGCCTGCAAATCACTGCATCCCTGTGGAGCCAGGAATCTGCACTCACAGACCGTCAGTGGAGCAGCAGTGAGATAGATAAACTGAAGATATAGTGGATCTCTGTCGCCATCTAGAGAAACATGTACCCATAACTGAGTTTCAGGACTTGAGTGCACCGCAAAATCCGAGTTCCGAGTACAAATGGAACGCACTAACCCACTAAACTCAGCCCCTGACCCATTTTGTCTTTGTTGAATGTAGTAAACAGTGATTCAGACTAATATAAATATATCTGATTTACATTAGCAGGTTGCAACACTGCGAGTCAAGTCACATCAAACGGTTTATTGGGATATGATCGTTTAAAATAAGGAAATAAAAACACCGATTTCTAAAATATAGCAAATTTTGGTGGTGGAAGTCAAAGAGTGGGCCATACTTGTTACCGCTCTCCTCCGGCGCGCTGAGGGAGCAGAATCAAACACACCCGGTGGAGTCATGTGGTTGGTCATGAGGAAGTAAACAGGGAAGAGAAGATCGAAACAGGCAAGTCTTTTTTTTTTCTACAATCTTGGACTTTTAAAATAATATGTCGGGCTATATAAATTAAATTACCAAGACGTAAACGAGTTAATTTACCACGATTCGTTGGCATCTTTTCATGTGCTGTTGTCTGCAGCATCAAGGCGAACGGTAATCAAAGTAGCTAGCTAGCAGACTATATATATGCTAAGGTTAGCATGCCCATAATAATAACTAACGTCACACTCCTCAAATTGTTCCATTCAACGTTTAACAACCAGTCTATTAACAGCTAAACGAGTGCTTGCAATGTGTGTTGATGTGTCTTCAAGAAACATGGGAATTTCGAAACCTATGGGTGTTCAAATGTTACCAACACAGACATTATAGGACTAACGTTAGAATTAGTCAAAATGATTGCAGTGCATTAAAGTAATTTAAATGCTTGTCGCATTTTATTTCCGGTGAGAAAAAACACTGCAGTCAAGCCAGCCTCCACTTCAAAATGAGCGGTCAAACTAGCCACCCCTATATTTCGCGGTGCGCGTATACACTTGCTATTACGGTGAGACCGTCAAAACTAAAAACAGGGAATTTTCCGACGAAGGCAATTTCCCATTCATTTATTCTGTCTGCCTGCCTGTCTGTCTGTCTGTCTGTCTGTCAGAAAGAGAGAAAGAAAGATTTTAGCACACACCTACACACCCTGTCATTGCATGATATGCTGAATTCCAAAAATAAGAGCCCCCCCAAAACTCATATATATGCTGCTGTTTTGTCTACACATTCAGAAAATTATAAAAATAAAAGTCCTAGCTTCCACAGACCAATTTCACCTCAGATGGAGAGGACACCTTCTCAAGGTGTCAACTACAATGTTTCAGGACATTCTGATGTTGTTTTCCAAAAATAAGAGCCCCCAAAACTCATATATTAGCTGTTTTGTCCATACATTCAGAAAATCATAAAAAATAAAAGTCCTAGCTTCCACAGACCAATTTCACATCAGATGGAGAGGACACCTTCTCAAGGTGTGATCTACAATGTTTCAGGACATTCTGATGTTGTTTTCCAAAATAAGAGCCCCCCCAAAACTCATATATTAGCTGTTTTGTCCATACATTCAGAAAATCATAAAAATAAAAGTCCTAGCTTCCACAGACCAATTTCACATCAGATGGAGAGGACACCTTCTCAAGGTGTCAACTACAATGTTTCAGGACATTCTGATGTTGTTTTCCAAAATAAGAGCCCCCCAAACTCATATATTAGCTGTTTTGTCCATACATTCAGAAAATCATAAAAATAAAAGTCCTAGCTTCCACAGACCAATTTCACATCAGATGGAGAGGACACCTTCTCAAGGTGTCAACTACAATGTTTCAGGACATTCTGATGTTGTTTTCCAAAATAAGAGCCCCCCAAAACTCATATATTAGCTGTTTTGTCCATACATTCAGAAAATCATAAAAATAAAAGTCCTAGCTTCCACAGACCAATTTCACATCAGATGGAGAGGACACCTTCTCAAGGTGTCAACTACAATGTTTCAGGACATTCTGATGTTGTTTTCCAAAATAAGAGCCCCCCAAAACTCATATATTAGCTGTTTTGTCCATACATTCAGAAAATTATAAAAATAAAAGTCCTAGCTTCCACAGACCAATTTCACCTCAGATGGAGAGGACACCTTCTCAAGGTGTGATCTACAATGTTTCAGGACATTCTGATGTTGTTTTCCAAAATAAGAGCCCCCCAAAACTCATATATTAGCTGTTTTGTCCATACATTCAGAAAATTATAAAAATAAAAGTCCTAGCTTCCACAGACCAATTTCACCTCAGATGGAGAGGACACCTTCTCAAGGTGTGATCTACAATGTTTCAGGACATTCTGATGTACAGTTTCAAAATAAAAGCCTGTCAAAGTCAAATATGAGACAAATTAGATATGATTTTGGATTCACTTCAAAAGGAAACGCCCTGTTACCACAGACTAATTCCACTTGAGGGTTGTAGTACACGACCCCTTGGTGTGACCCATTAAGTATCAAGACATTCTGATGTACAGTTTCAAAAAAAGCCTCTCAAAGTCTGAAATATGAGACAAATTAGATATGATTTTGGATTCAATTTAAAAGGAAGCGCCCTGTTACCTAGAATAATTCCACTTGAGGGTTATAGTACACGACCCCATAGTGTGACCCCGTAAGTATCAAGACATTCTGATGTATAGTTTCAAAATAAAAGCCTGTCAAAGTCTCAAATAGAACATATGACTTTGGATTCAATTTAAAAGGAAGCGCCCCGTTATCACAGACTATTTCCACTTGAGGGTTATAGTACCCTTTGTGCGACCCATTAAGTATCAAGACATTCTGATGTGTAGTTTCAAAATAAAAGCCTGTCAAAATGTCAAATATGAGACTAATTGCATGATGTTGGATTCACTTTAAAAGGAAACGCCCTGTTATCAAAGAATAATTCCACTTGAGGGTTATAGTACACGACCCCATAGTGTGACCCAGTAAGTATCAAGACATTCTGGAAAGCTGGAAAGCATGAAGACATGCTGGAAAGCATCTTCTGTTGGGGGTAGATTTGCTGCTGACGAATCTAGATGCTAATCTGTACCTCAGCACATCCAAGTTGGATGTCCATCCAACTTTTTCTTTTGGCCATACAGAAGGAGGGCATACCTTCTTGCCACAGGCAAAGCCTCTTCCAGGCTACCAGAGAGTCCACATTTAGTAATTGCCTGTAACTTACAAAGATGGGTCTTCAGTCTTGTGAGGGCAGTGGCCTTCCCAATTCTGTACAAACTGCTTGTGGTGTTACAACCTGTGAGGACGTGTCATGCAGGTAAACAATCACAAAGCACTGCTCCAAGCTTGTGCGCGATCAACTAGGGACAAATCTTTCCTTAAGGCCATGTCCCGAGTGCATAAACACTGCTGAGGATCCAAACATCCCTTTGCTGAATAGTATAGCAGCAAAACTATTACATCTGTATCATCACATTCAACAATTAGACAAGAATGTGACTGTGCAAGGTGTATTGCATGTACAGTGCCTTGCAAAAGTATTCACCCCCCTTGGCTTTTTACCTATTTTGTTACATTAGAGGCTTTAGTTCAATGTTGTTTTTTTTATCTGAATGTTATGTGATGAATCAAAACACAATAGTCTAAGTTGGTGAAGTGAAATGAGAAAAATATACATAAAATTATTTTTTAGAAATAAAAAACAGAAAAAGTCAATGTGCATAACTATTCACCCCCCTAAAGTCAATACTTTGTAGAGCCACCTTTTGCGGGAATCACAGCTCTAAGTCGCTTTGGATAAGTCTCTATGAGCTTGCCACATCTACATCATCCCATTCCTCCTTGCAAAACTGCTCCAGCTCCTTGAAGTTGGATGGTTTGCGCTTGTGAACAGCAATCTTTAAGTCTGACCGCGCATTATTCTATTGGATTGAGGTGTGTTTGGGGTCATTGTCCTGCTGGAAGGTGAACCTCCGTCCTAGCCTCAAATCACGCACAGTGTTACAGGTTTTGCTCAAGAATATCCCTGTATGTAGCTTTGTCAGCACCTATATCGCCAGTACTGGGCCAACAAGTGCTGAGAGCCTTGTACCAAACAGCAGTGTGGCGTCACAGCCACCTGGTCAAACCTCTTCTCTGGAACCCAGTTGGAGGATGGAGGCTCAAAGAAGATGGGTGCATTGAACCTGTGATGTTACAGAAGACACCAGCACCTAAAGAAGTTAGAGACATCACCCACTACTATGCTGTAAAGACGGAAACGCGCAACGATGCTACCAAATGCCAGTGTCTTTCAGTGGGCTTGACCTGCACAGAGTCTTGCTCTTGCCCTTTCCCAGGCTATCCAAATATGACCCACTTTGTCACTGATGACAATGTGGATGAGTGACAGTGGTGTGTTGCAGTGGTAACATCATGGGGAGCTGACCCCTCCCAAAGTGGCCACTGGAGATGGCCTAACCCCCAGAATGACTACCAAAAGCAGTTCATGTTCCAAATGGTTGCTGCTAGAAAGAGCTTGAGATTCAGTGATGAGGGGGGTCATTCCCCCTCACAGTGTTTATTTTGTTAGATTGCCATTTGTTTGTTTAAGACAGTCATTTAATTTGTATTGTGTTAAATTATAGTTTTATTAAAAGGCTCATTAAGGTCAAACTGCAATCCTGAATCCTGGTCTCCTGTTTGTGCAATGGTAAGGTGTTATCTTTTGATTTCAATCTTTGTTTCCATATGGACTATATAGTACAAGGTGCCATATGATACCACTGATAATGGGCTTTGGACTTGAGACTAAATTATGTCAGTGTTCCATCTTCTTTCATTTCAGATACATTACATTGAGTGAAAGAACACCCTGATTTGTCATGCTATATTTACACATTTGGTATTGCTGGATTAAGCACAACCCCACTTTTCCAACAAGAAATCATATGTGTATGTATTATAATCCCTGGCAAAGTAACCACAAAGTAAATGAAAACATTCTGCATAGATATTAATTTTTTGTTCGCCTATTTTAGGTATGTCTTTATTTATTCCATACATCATGATATTCATATCCAGTCTTTTCTAGTAGGTAAAGCAACTTCCTGACTACAAACATGCTAAGTTTCAAAGCTCTCAGAGCTTGTGTGATTGATCTGCATTAGTTTAGATGCCTTAACTCCCATGGACAGGCTATATTTTAGTCCTTCTTTGGTTTTGGGTTGTGTAACAATATCTGTTAATTTAACAATCTTAGCAGTAAAATATCTTTAGCCAAGAATCAATTTCATATATGGGAGACCCTAGGGATGAGGAAAAACATTGTTGGGTTTAGTTCAACCTCCGTTAGGGGTATCTCAAAAACTAAAGCCCTTTTTTGACCATTTGTCACCAGCCTAAATATGCCTCATATTTGAGACTTTGACAGGCTTTTATTTTGAAACTGTACATCAGAATGTGTTGATACTTAATGAGTCACACCACGGGGGTCGTGTAATATAACCCTAAAGTGGATTTATTGTTTGATAACAGGGTGTTTTCTTTTAAATTGAATCCAAAATCATATCTAATTTGTCTCATATTCAAGACTTTGACAGGCTTTTTATTTTGAAACTGTACATCAGAATGTCTTGAAACATTGTAGATCACACCTTGAGAAGGTGTCCTCTCCATCTGAGGTGAAATTGGTCTGTGGAAGCTAGGACTTTTATTTTCATGATTTTCTGAATGTATGGACAAAACAGCTAATATATGAGTTTTGGGGGTTGTTTTTTTTGGAAAACAACATCAGAATGTCCTGAAACATTGTAGATCACACATTGAGAAGGAGTCCTCTCCATCTGAGTGAATTTGGTCTGTGGTAACTTTATTTTGTTGGCTTTTTTTTTGTTTGTTTTGGTGGAAAACAACATCAGAATGTCCTGAAACATTGTAGATCACACATTGAGAAGGAGTGTCCTCTCCATCTGAGGTGAAATTGGTCTGTGGAAGCTAGGACTTTTAATTTTTATAACTTTCTGAATGTGTAGACAAAACAGCGAATATATATGAGTTTTGGGGGCTCTTATTTTGGAAAACAACATCAGAATGTCTTGAAACATTGTAGATCACACCTTGAGAAGGTGTCCTCTCCATCTGATGTGAAAGTGGTCTGTGGAAGCTAGGACTTTTTTTTTATGATTTTCTGAATGTATGGACAAAACAGCTTATATATGAGTTTTGGGGGGCTCTTATTTTGGAAAACAACATCAGAATGTCCTGAAACATTGTAGATCACACATTGAGAAGGAGTCCTCTCCATCTGAGGTGAAATTGGTCTGTGGAAGCTAGGACTTTTATTTTTATAACTATCTGAATGTGTAGACAAAACAGCGTATATATGAGCTTCGGGGGGCTCTTATTTTGGAAAACAACATCAGAATGTCCTGAAACATTGTAGATCACACATTGAGAAGGAGTCCTCTCCATCTGAGGTGAAATTGGTCTGTGGAAGCTAGGACTTTTATTTTCATGATTTTCTTAATGTGTAGACAAAACAGCTAATATTTGAGTTTTGGGGGGCTCTTATTTTGGAATTCAGCATATCATGCAGTTGTCACAGAGGTTGTGAGGTGTGCTAAAATCTTTCTTTCCTTCTTTCTTTCTGACAGACAGACAGACAGGCAGGCAGATAGACAGACAGGCAGACAGAATAAATGAATGGGAAATTGCCTTCGTCAGAAAATTCCCTCTTTTAGTTTCACCGTAATAGCAAGTGTATACGCGCACCGAAAATATAGGGGTGGCTAGTTTGACCGCTCATTTTTGAAGTGGGGGCTGGCTTGACCGCAGTGAAAAAACCTCCATCCTCCCGCAAAGTACTCTGCTAATAGTACTAGACATTTGCTAGGTAATACTTTTGTAATAACCACCACTTGGGAGAATGCTCTTTTAATTTGCCTCTGTCAGGAGGAGTCTTAAGCAGAACCAGTCAGGTATTCATTGTCTTGCTCAAGGACACTTCAGCAGGGCGGATGACAAAAATAAAAAACGGCATCAAAAAGTCTTTTGAACTACCTGTTGTTTTCTTTCTCTTTTTTCCCCCAGCTGGAGTATTCAAGCAGTCAGTCAAGAGGTCAAGGGGTGGCTGTTTTGTGCATCCTCCTCTTCCTCCAGCCGCTATGGTGGACTTCCTGGCGGAGAACAACCTGTGTGGCCAGGCCATCCTCAGGATAGTTTCTAGAGGAAATGCCATCATTGCAGAGCTCTTGCGCCTCTCTGACTTCATCCCTGCAGTTTTCAGGCTCAAGGACAAAAGCGAGCAGCAGAAATACGGAGACATTATTTGTGACTTCAGCTACTTTAAGGTATGGATTTCATCAGGTCAGCAGTTCTAAGACATGTTTGGCCTTGGGCGATTAGTTATAGCCTCACCCTTGGGCCAAAGCTTAACATACAAGCTACATTAAAACCTATTTGTACATGTATATTTTGTAGACCTAAGGAAACTGGGCTGTTGTATTGTTTTCGTAGAGCTCAGGACAAAAACAGTTTAGCACTGAAAATAAATGCCTTCTTATTGGAACAGCTCTTCAACCCTGTCCCCATTATTAGGAGTGGTGTGTACCTTTTTTTATTGGGACACAAGTATAGATTGAGTATTGATTGGACTTGTTGTAAGATATTGCTTCTTCGCCAGGGTCCAGAGTATTACGAGGGGAAGCTGGAAGCCAAACCTGAGCTTCAAGACCTGGATGAAGAGTTTCGAGAGAACAACATTGAGATTCTGTCGAGGTTCTATCTGGCATTTGAGAGTGTCCACAAATATATAGTGGATCTTAACAGGTAAGACAGGACTGGGCTATTTAGTTTTTTTTTTTTTTCAGTTCACATTAAGTTCAGTAAATTTAGTAGTAAAAGTTCTTCAGAAAAGGATAACATGTTTTGAGCTGTCCTATTGAAATAAACAACTAAAACACAAATCCCTGAACTCAACCCACACACCTTTCCTTTTGATCGCCGTTTTAAACCACAAAACACGATGAAGACTATTTTACAAGTTGGATTCTATTATTCTCTCCTCTCTTCAGATATTTGGATGACCTAAACGAGGGTGTTTATATTCAGCAGACTCTGGAGACAGTGCTTCTAAATGAGGATGGGAAACAGCTTTTAGTAAGTAACAGAAATGGATGCCAGTTTTAATGTTGTAACATTACAGGAGCAAGCTAACATAACATCTTCTAAATATCTGTTTGTGATGAGTTCATATCAGAATGAATTGGCTGTGTCACTGATTTACTGATTGATTTATTTTCATCAGTTACTAGGGCTGGGCGATATGGAGAAAATCAAATATCACAATATTTTTGACCAAATACCTTGATATCGATACCGCAACGATATTGTAGTGATGACTATTGGTGCTTTCACAAAATATTTACACAATGAGATTTTTGATAAATATTCATCAGTAATGCGGATATAATGACTAAGTGGGTAAAGAAAATGACATCACTTTACTGTAATGCAGCCTTTAAAACCAGGAAACGACAACACTTATGTCATATCACGATATCGATGTAATATCGATATATTGCCCAGCTGAGATCTAGTAGTTAGTTACACATTAAAACTAACCAAAAAGACACCACTGAAGTTGATTGTGTCTGTTTTTTTCCCCCACCCAGTGCGAGGCTCTCTACCTTTATGGAGTCATGTTGCTGGTTATTGACCAAAAGATTGAAGGGGAGGTCAGAGAGAGGATGCTGGTTTCCTACTATAGATACAGGTGCGCTTGTGACTCACGCACCCACACACATTCACAACATTGTCTCGCTGACTCACACGCTCAATATGCTCAATGCACTTCTTAGGCAGAGAGCTCTCTCGCAGCTAAATTGAATCACGTTACTTGACTCATACGTGCATCCTTAAAATATTAGACAGAGTGAACATTATAGGTGGTGTACCTGATCTCTTTTGTTCCTTACTCAGTTGCAATATCATCCCTTTTATGTAAATATGCTTGAAATGTGATATAGTGAAAATGTGGATGCACTTATTTTTTCTTCACTGCTTTTGCATTGTATCAGACATTATTTCACATAAAAATATTAGTTTCTATAGAAACATAACTCTTACGTGTTCATATTTGAATGACATATTAAAATCTCATCTTGTCAGTTACATTAACAGCAATGCCAGGTGTGCAGATAATACAAACAGAAGCATGCTGAGTTGAACTAAATTTGAACATTTGAATGAATTATGGCTAAATGATTTAATAATCAGATTATGCTTTACCAGTGATACTAAGAAATAACATGCAGCTTTTGTCCTCACTTGACTCAGTCTTTAAATTGTCTCCCATTATTTAATTGTTTCACATTTTCTTCAGTGCTGCCCGTTCATCAGCCGACTCCAACCTGGATGACATCTGCAAGCTCCTGCGCAGTACGGGCTACTCCAGTCAGCCAGGAGCCAAACGGCCAGCCAACTACCCAGAGAGCTACTTCCAGAGAGTTCCCATCAGTGCCCCCTTTATCAGCATGGTTCATGGCAGGCTGCGCTCGGACGACATATACAACCAGGTGAGAAACATTTGGTCGAACATCTTTTTGAACTTTTGGTAAACCAAAATGACAGATTTTGTCCTTTCTGATTAGAGTTAAGTTTTCCCTCGTTTAAATGTCTTGGGCTGGACCTAAAAATCACATTTCCTGTCCATCAGGTGTCTGCATACCCTCTACCAGAGCATCGTAGCACAGCGCTGGCTAACCAGGCAGCCATGCTGTATGTCTGCCTCTACTTCAGCCCATCTATACTGCACACCCAGCAGGCCAAGATGAGGGAGATAGTGGACAAGTACTTCCCTGACAACTGGGTAAGACATTTGTTGTATTGTGAGATTGTTCACTGGTCACTGCACCAATGGCGTCATGCCAGTAGATGAGAGCTGAATGTAAACAACTTTATGAAATGTTTTGGCATTCACTGTGATCTGTTTTGGCATTCTATCATGCTTCGTCTCAGTTTTTTTATTGTGAATGTACTGAAGTGTCTGTGTGTGTGTCTGTCTGCAGGTTATCAGTATCTACATGGGGATTACCGTGAACCTGGTGGAGGCCTGGGAACCATACAAAGCTGCCAAGACTGCACTCAACTACACCCTTGACTCTGCTAACATCAAAGAGCAGGTATTAAAAATGTTTTATTGGCTTCATTGTCACACAGACCTCAGCATTGCCAATGTGTCTTTCAGTGTGGCACCCTTATTGTATGCAGGTACTGATAAACTGCATCTAAAGAATTTGCAAGTCATCCAAGGCGACTGTACAGGATCTCAATTGATACACAAGGTTATTAATCTAATCAGTCAGTTAGAAGGCATTTGTAAACTTGTCTTGAAATGTTTGGTAAAAGATAGTGAATGTATATAAGCTCAAATTGACGTACGGGTACTAACAAAGATGTGCAGCGTCCTAGTCAGGAAAAACTGCAGCCATAGCAGGGGGTGGCAACTGAATAATCCTTGTTTAGTGGGTCATCTGCAGACATTGCCATGCTTCCTTAAGGCCATGAATGAATGATTTAATTATCGTCCAAGATGAAAGATACTTTTAACCATATACCCCCCCAACCAACACCGCCACCATCACTGTATGTTTAGGCCACGCGATACGCAGCTAGAACGGAGAGCCTGAGGCCTCAGGTGCAGCAGCTGCTAAAAGAAGGTTTCCTCAGGGAGGAGATCATCCTGGACAACATTCCCAAACTACTCAACTGTCTGAGGGACTGCAATGTTGCTATCCGCTGGCTGATGCTGCACTCCGCAGAGTCAGGTGAGAATACTGGGCAGTAGTTTTCCTTTAGAACACAGGTGGAATACATAATGTCTCTTGTAATGCTTTAAATTACTTCAGAATAATTGTAAATGGGCAAGGTCAACAAATAGTAAGAAATTGATGTTTTTTTTTTTTTTCTTTAAGTAGCCTGATCCTCATTTTTGCCCGCTCTGTGTAAGATGTATGTATGTATCCATAGAAAAATAGCAAAGACAACTAAATTAATTGGCCATGAGATAAACAATGTGACTATCGCTTAGCTGTTGTTTCAGGACAGGACAGTGCTGTTTGTTGTGTGTAGGCGGTGCGTCTGTAGGTGCGGCGCTGTACATAGCGCTAAAACGGAGACGGGGAGAGCGATAAACAGACAGGCAGACTGCTTTTGACAGAGAATCGTTTTAAATTCACACGTTCTTATCTGAGTGCTGTAATTAATACATGTATTGCAAAATAGCCTATAGACCATGATTTATTAAGAGAAACCAAGCAATTCTATGTAAAATCAGACATTCAGCAGCCCCATATAGCCCGAATGGAAGGATCCTTTGTTTCATAATCACATTTTCCCACCACTGCGACGATTCGACTGTCGATACAGGATCCTTAGATCGGATCGCCGATTAGTCAATTATTCGGGATCACCCCTCATAAAAATAGGTCTTTCATTTACAATGAACGAATGAAAATGAATTAATGAATGAGTTATTTTCTTACAGCCTACGATCCAAACAACAAGCGACTGCGTCAGATCAAAGACCAAGTTCTCAGCGACTCCAAGTACAACCCCAAGATCCTGTTCCAGCTGCTGCTAGACACTGCTCAGTTTGAGTTCACACTCAAAGAGGTGAGAGTGTCTCTTCAATACCAAATAATATGAATGAAAACATGGAAAAACAAGGAGATGCTAAACAAAGGAGGATGGACTCTGGGTTGTTAAGTTGCTTTCAAACATATTGGTCTCTTCCCTTTTTTTTAGCTGGAGTGAAAGTGTGAAATGAATACCAGAATAACCCATGATCCAGCCAACTGTGTTTCTCATTAGGTGTGTCTGCTCTGTTGTCTATTAGCATAGACAGCATATGGCTATCCAGTCTGTCATTTGGAGAGGACACAAATGTAATGTTCTCATTACACATCTCATCTGACAAATCCCTCCACATTGACTCAGCGGCTGTGCTGTCCCTCTTCCAGATGTTCAAGCAGATGCTGTCAGAGAAGCAGATCAAATGGGAGAGCTTTAAGAAGGAGGGATCAGAGAGAATGACTGAGTTGGCCGAAGTCTTCTCTGGCGTCAAACCTCTTACCAGGGTGGAGAAAAATGGTGAGTTACACCGTGAGTGTGGACAAGGTGAAAGGATTACACACACAGCAATGCAGGGGTGCTGACTGATTCATGCTTTCAATGTCATAGATTATTTCAGTGGAACACAAATGCTTAAATGCGTTTGAGCTTGAAGCTGTTCAGAGAAAAATGTTGAGGCAGAGGAGAAACATAGTGGGAAAATGAATCAAGGACACACATGCAGGGAGAGGCGGATTAAATTCACATCAGTCATACTTACTTCTGTCGTTGCGACTGTAGCTCGAGTAGCAGAGACCCATTTTCCTTAACCACCACTTGTAAAAAAACTACTTTGATAACATTCTTTCTCCTCACAGAGAACTTACAGGCCTGGTTCCGAGAAATCTCAAAGCAGATTGAGTCTTTGAACTATGAGGACTCCACAGCTGCTGGGAGGAAGACAGTTCAGCTCATACAGGCTCTTGTTGAGGTGAGCAAGATAAAGACATTTCATCCTGGCTTCACATTTTCACATTAAACTGACAGTGTTGGTCATTAAGATTTGATTTCTATAGGGCTGGGCAATATATCAATATTATGTCGACATCGATAATATGAGGCTAGATATCGTCTTACATTTTGGATATCGTAATATCGTGATATGACACGTGTTGTCTTTTCCTGGTTTTAAAGGCTGCATTACAGTGAAGTGATGTCATTTTCTGGACTTACCGGACTTACTTACTGTTTTATTATTTGCCTTTACCCACCTAGTCATGGTATCCACATTATTGATGATTATTTATCAAAACTCTCATTGTGTAAATATCTTGTGAAAGCACCAATAGTCAACCCTACAATATCAACATCGATGTATTTGGTCAAGAATATTGTGATATTTGATTTTCTCCCTATCGCCCAGCTCTAATTTTCTAAAACTTCACTGGAGTCTTTAGACCTTCTAATTTGACAACATTAGACGAATAATGTTGTACTATTTAGTTTGATTGCCTTAGCTTCATGCGTATAACTACAAAGCGAATCCAATAACAATGTATGCAAACGGTAGCAGAACAAAGAGACAAAAATAACCATGAAATGCATATAAATAGAGACTCGTCAGAATACATAGAAATGTCTCGTTGGCTCAGTTGGTTGTAATGCCCTCATTTGCTCCTGTCTGTCCTGCCACGCTCTGTTGTAAAATAAGAACTGGAACACATGATTTTCACAAAAATCACTTCTGTCATTGATAACTGTTTACACAATTAACTAGTTCAGTTGGTTCAGTCTTCTGAGCCAGCACCAAATGATCCTCATGAGCCAGAAATTGAATGAACGCCAATGGAGAATGAGACTGCCAAGCGAGTGCCTACAATCCTTGGATACAGATACGTGAAAATGGTGTCGTTTGTTTGGTCTTCAGGTCCAGGAGTTTCACCAGTTGGAGTCTAACCTACAGGTCTGCCAGTTCCTGGCTGACACCAGGAAGTTTCTGCACCAAATGATCCGCACCATCAACATCAAAGAAGAAGTCCTCATTACTATGCAGATAGTTGGAGACCTGTCGTACGCATGGCAGATCATTGACAGGTACTTACTTACCGATAAACATTAAAGCCATACAAAAAATACCGGTAAAGAAGAAGATGGTAAAGCAAACATAAATAAACTGAAAATGAATCTTTGATGAGGGAGTCGCTACACAGTTTAGTTGAAAGCCATATTTACTAACTCATTTTCTGGCATATTTTGATTTTCACTGTCATTCACATTATTTTCTGTTAGAAGCGCCTCAATAACATGGAGATAGTAACAGATGTTTATTTCACATTGTCTGCCAGCCTTTTATTTTATTTATTTTTTTAAATATAAACCACAGACCACAGTGCTGCAGTTGTCTTAACTTATTTAGCTTAGTTGTGTTTAGTTTTTGTCTGTACAGCAGAATTCACCTGTTCTTTCGGGCTTTACGTTTTTATTCTGCAGCTTCACATTAATGATGCAGGAGAGCATCCGAGTCAACCCATCCATGGTCACCAAACTGAGAGCTACATTTCTGAAGGTGAGGACTAGGCGCACATGCTAAGAATAATAACAATTGAAAAATGATTCCCATAACTTTAAGAATTCTTGTGTGTTTGTGTGTATGAGCAGCTGGCATCTGCGTTGGACCTTCCGTTGCTGCGAATCAACCAGGCCAACAGCGCGGACCTGCTGAGTGTTTCACAGTTCTACTCTGGAGAGTTGGTGGCTTATGTCAGAAAGGTACACTACGTTAAAGTCACGTTTTCACCTGTGATCTTATAAAGTTATGTAGCAGAGAGGACGTCCGTCTTTGACATTTCCTGTGGCACTCACAAATGAACACTTCGCTTTCCAAAATGGTTTCACAACTTTAACAGATGAGCCCTGCATGCTGTAAATAATTTTTCAGTAGCTGCAGTAAACACCTGCAGTCATGATTAATGTTTCTCCAACCATCTGTTTGGCAAATTTACCCCAAAAACAGCCACTTAGTGGATGTGTACCTAAAGCTGCTCTCTTACCTTCTGGTTTCATCAGCCACATGCCATGTTACTTTATGTTAGAGGATTTGCTCCCACTAGCTGTACATAAGATTTTTCATCCACAGCATCGTGGACCATCTGCTTTTGAAGACTAATCTCCACTCTTCTGTCTGAACAAAAAACCCTCAAAGGTATTGGAGATGAAAGATTATTTCTATTCTTGTTTGCAGGTGCTGCAGATCATCCCAGAGAGTATGTTCACCTCTCTGGCCAAGATCATCAAGCTTCAGATCCATGACATCATGGAGGTGCCCACGCGGCTAGATAAGGACAAGCTAAAGGACTACTCCCAGCTCGGGGCTCGCTATGAAGTAAAACAACTGTTCACTTCACAATGTCCATGTAGCTACTGGAGTGTTGTTCAGAGTGTCATTGAAGTAATGGAAATAATCCTTTGATAATATATGACATGAAAAGCAGAAATAGAGGCCTCGTCTATTGTATTTGATTCGGAGGTAATCATACTAGCTGGCATTTCTGAACATTTTTAACTCATTTACAGCTTTTGATGCAATTACAAATTTCGAAAAGAAGGTTCAGAGACTTACTAAACTAGAATTTGCTGTTATTGAGAATTTAGAAATTTTGTCAAATGTCTTGAAATCCAACGTGATTAATATACTTTTGACTAGAATTTCAATTTGAACCTTTAAACAAAACAGCCTGGCAGATGTCTTTGTACAGTATGTAGTTCAAGTACAATGTCTGTTGGCATTCATCTCTCTTTATGCAAATTATTGTAGAATATTCTGTCTTTAACTCGTCCTAATACTTTGACATTGGAATGATTTCATTTGATTTTATCTGTCATTTGTGTGCCTAAACATCCTTCTTCTTCATGTGTTAACAGGTGGCTAAACTCACCCATGACATCTCCATTTTCACTGAGGGGATCCTGATGATGAAGACCACTCTTGTTGGGATCATTAAGGTAAAGTTTCCTACTTTAGGATGATGATAGAATAGTAAAACACATTTGTTCCAACATGCAGGCAGGAATATAGTGTGTCTTCATCAGCCACAGTGCAGTTGAAGAATAAGTTACTGTAGTGGATTTTACTTTACTAACGCACTGTGACGCTTTAGGTGGATCCTAAGCAGCTTCTGGAGGATGGCATCAGGAAGGAGCTGGTGAAGAGGGTGGCTTATGCTCTGCACAAGGGATTGATCTTCAACCCCAAGGCTAAGGTCCGACTTCAGATCGGCTATCTGTTGATCGCTGAATATTTTTATCTTTATATTTTACAGTGCGTTATTGTGTAACATCAAATCACTCAATTAGTAATAGAAGTGGAGAAGTTTTTCCAGGACACAGGACACAAGACAAAAACAATAAACCATTTACAATTACAGGTTTTGCCCGGAATACAACTTAGAACATCTTTTTACTGGCTCATTGTAATGTATTTAAAAAAAAAAGAAAGAAATAGTGACCTGATCTGATGTACATGTCCTCTCGCCCTGTGAGAATCAAGGATAACAGCAGTGAGAACTTTAAAGATGAGACTAAACAGGAATCTTCCACTCTCTCAGCCTAGTGAGCTGATGCCCAAGTTGAAGGAGATGGCGGCCACCATGGATGGGTTCTACAGGTCCTTTGAGTACATCCAGGACTACGTCAGCATTTACGGCCTTAAAATCTGGCAGGAGGAGGTGTCCCGTATCATCAACTACAATGTGGAACAGGAATGCAACAGCTTCCTCAGGGCCAAGGTCAGGCTCAACGCAGTCACATGCTTTTTACAGTTTCTGATCCCATCCCTGAATAGTACACCGACATCAGTTTGTCCCTCTGTAATCAATAAGAAATGCTCTGGCTGTTTGTCTATTTGTCAGTAACGGGAGTTGATTGATCGTTTTTTTTTTCCTTGCTTCCGATCAGATCCAGGACTGGCAGAGTGTGCACCAGTCCACCCACATCCCCATCCCAAAGTTTCCCTCTGTGGATGAGTCTGCCACCTTCATCGGGCGTCTCTGCAGAGAGATCCTCCGGATCACTGATCCCAAGTATGTCTCCTCCAATATAACAGTGGAACTGCTTTGGTCATATCTGTAGATGCTGAATCATGCAGCCTTTATAAGCTCCCTAGTCTGGATCAAAGGAAGTACATTTCCAGGATTATTGCTTGGCATCCGGTGCGTGTTGCTCTTCGCTTCAGGAAACAACAGCCACGCGCCGGATGCCCCTCACCTTCCACTCTCTGCGTGTTGCTCTTCGCTTCAGGAAACAACAACAAACTTTGAGCTAGAAAGCTAAGCTGCTCGCTGAAAATGGCACGTTTTGAAGAAAATTTGGTTTGTGCAATAAGGCAGGCCTGCTTGGTTGTTTTGGGGAACAATTGTAAAGATTTGCAAGGAATATGTTTAAGGCATTTACCCTCTAACTGGGATGTTTTGGGAACGATTGGCGGGGATTTGCTGTGGACAAAATACACATGGCGATACATTGGTAAGAGAAAATTACGTTTAAACATGTATCATGTATAATTTAAATAGCTTATGTTACTGTATTGTGTGAAAAGTTAACCAAGTTACTATCTTATGTGCCGTTTTCTTTGCCGTTGTGCCAATGTTCCACCAAGTTCCTTACCGAGAATATTCTGCAGAGCCACAGTCGCTGCGTCCGGAACTTAGAGCTGGCCAAGACTATTGCAAACAACCCAGAGTGTTTTTTTTCTCATATCCCAGAATGTTTGTGTGGTGTAGCCCAACCTTACTCCACAGCGCTGTGGAGATTTGGGTCTGGGGTCTGGCAATGCGAGACTATAAGCTCCCTGACAAACATTGGTCCTTTCCACAGGGTAACGTGCTACATCGACCAGTTAAACACCTGGTATGACCTGAGGAGCCACCAGGAGGTTACCAACAACAGGCTGTTCTCTGAGATCCAGAACACCCTGGGTACATTTGGCCTCAATGGACTAGACCGCCTGCTCTGCTTCATGATTGTCAAGGAACTTCAGGTAATTAGCATACAGTATAAAAAAGTCTCAAACAAAGCTACCATAAGGCTCTAATTGGTGACAAAAAAAAAGAATGAATTCAGGTCTATAAGGGCTTTTATGGCATTGTCAATGCTCATAGTAGGCATACCTGAATATATTTGCACTGTTAGCAACCTTTTTCTCCCATCAGAACTTCCTGATATTGATTCAGAGGACCATCCTGAAGGACAAAGCTGTGGTGGATGTTTTCAAAGCCATGCTCGGGGCTGTCAACCCAGTCCAGGGTATTGTGGGTAGGTATTCATTTAGGAAATCCTACAATCTGCCAGGAACTTTTTATTCCTTATTGATCTTTCTTTTGTGTAACAGGTAATGCCAGCAAAGTGTACGCAAATGCTGTGGCCAAAACCCAGAAGATGTGGGGTGCATACCTGGAGGCCATCATGAAGGTACTGGTCCATGATATTCTCTAATGTTGTGAATATATATAATATAATATGTTTTGATAAATTGAAACTGATGTTCCGGGGATGTGCATTCTGTGAAGATAAAACACGAGTGCAAAAACCTTTTAATGCGTCTTTAATAAACTCCTCCGTTCTGTATTTTTATGCCACTAAATCACATCTGCCAATGTCAATAAAGACATGATGCTGTAAAAATAATGTTGAATAAATGTTTGTTGTAGGTTGGTCAGATGCAGATTCTCAGACAGCAGATTGCTAATGAGCTGAACTACTCCTGCAAGTTTGACTCCAAACACCTGGGTGCTGCCCTAGAAAACATCAACAAGTCAGTCAAGTCTCACCACCTCTCTAATATATCTGTAATTGTGTAATTATTACCATAGTGTTGAGGGGAAAGTATTGCTTTGTTTCAGTATCATAAAGAGATATGTGTTTATATTTATTTAGACTCATGATACATGTATATATACAATTAATTATTAAAAATTAGTACTAGCAAATGTTTTTGCTAGTACTAGTAGAATATTAATGACTTGATGTTAATGCTCTTGCTGATGAAGAAAATATGTGATGTGACTTAGAATTTTAAGCACAATTACTAGTTGATACCTGATTATTGATCTCATTTTAAATTTGTCTTTAAACTCTTTTCTTCCTCTACAAAATGTCATCTTTTTTTGTGACCTTGCCAGGTCTCTGCTGGCAGACATTGAAGCTCACTACCAGGATCCATCCCTACCCTACCCTAAAGAGGACAACCCTCTTTTGTATGATATCACTGCCTACCTGGAGGCTGCCGGCATTCACAACCCACTCAACAAGGTCTGGCGATTATGGCCGTTGCTTTCCACACAATGTGATCAGTGTTGACAGATTGATTTTCAGAAAGGTTTTCTGTTCTGTGTGGTTATGCATTTCAAAACGCTCTGACCCTTTACATGTTTGTTTCTCACAGATCTACATCACCACAAAGCGCCTACCTTACTTCCCCATCATCAACTTCCTGTTTATTATCGCTCAGCTGCCCAAACTTCAGTACAACAAAAACCAAGGCACTTTTTTTTTTATTTGACTATATTACAGCTTTTATCGTACGGTTGTTGGTGAGTTATTAAGTTGTACAATTGTGAGCGCAAATAGGTCAGACCAGTGGCATAACCACATGGTATAACATCCATTAACGGCTGCTCTATCTCTTACAGTTTGGATGTAGTTTTAACTGGGTAGGCTACTTACTGTATTGCACCCATAGAGCATTATACTGGGAAATGAAGAAAGTCACTACCTGGACAAGGAAGGTTTAAGGATTGTAAGCAAATCCAATTTGTGTTATAATAGTGACAAATGATGGGGTGGCCAGTATGCTAGAGTTAGTATGTAAGGCTGCATCAACATGTAAATGACCATACCAACTGATGTCTTGTGTTTACCCAGGAATGACCTGCAGGAAAGCCACAGATCCAGTTGACTGGCCTCCGCTAGTGCTCGGCGTGCTCACCCTGCTCAAGCAGTTTCACTCAAGATACACACAACAGTTCTTGGCTCTCATTGGTCAGTTCATCCGCTCTATCATGGAGCAGTGCACAAGGTAACAAAACAGACTTGACTACTTTGGAATAAAAATGTAATATTAGTTTTAAATACATGTGTTGTTTCTGTTTTTGTTTGCTTGATCTGAATACTTTTAAGAAATGTATACTGTTATGGCTTTATGTACTCACGTTTGAGTTTCCATTTGACCCTAACATAGTCAGAAGATCCCTGACATGCCTTCTGATGTGGTGGGAGCTCTGATGTTCCTGGAAGACTATGTGAAGTTCACAAAACTATCACGCAAGGTAGGTTAACTTTGAAATTAGTAATGCTGCTAGTAAAAATAAGTCATAATTTTCAATAACCAGGGGGTAGCTTTGATTTCTGATGGACATGTTTAGCAACTGTATTGTTATACAGTAAGATGTAATACCTTTCAGCTGGAAGAAATGGTTAATCACACACAACATGCCCTGAATGAGACTATAGACATGTTTTAAGCACTGTGTCTCTTATTTTTATTCTGTGTACTGTGGGATAGTATGTTTATTATTCTCTTTTTTTCTCTGTATTCTTAAGGTGGCAGAAGCCCATGTGCCCAGTTTCATTTTTGATGAGTTCAGAACAATAATGTGAAGATCTGGATGAAGCATTTCATCAGAAAAGTATGCTTTTGTTGCCATAGGCTTTTTTCACTGCAGACATTTTGACTTGTCATATTAGGAAAAGCATAGGTGTGTTACTAATAACATTGATGTTTTCCAGTAAGCCATGACATTTTGTCAGTGAGCCACCATGCACAATACCAAAACTCTGAAACTGAAGCAGCTAAATGGATTTCAGTCTTCATTCATTTTATTATTTACACCAGTGCTTCAATGTCTACCATGAAAAAGCCTATTGAATGGTTTACTTACACAGTTCATTGACCATTAATGTTTAATGCACTAATAATAGATTGTATATAGATAGAAAATTGAAATAGCCTAATGCCGACTTTATGTATGACCCCTTTGTGCCATTTCAAAATGAAATTCAGTAATAAATACGATGTATCATAATATGTGGTGTCGTTTCTCTTCAGTTGATCTTTTGGTCAGTGCTTTTATTTTGAAAAAACAAACAAACCCGGAAGTCGGACCTTAGCGATAGCAAAGATTCTGTATAAGAGTTGTACTCAAATAGCTAGTCTAAGTACAGAAGTGCGCGATTTGAGCACACCCTATGTGTTTCGCGGGTGATTTGGGTGTTTTCTTGTAGCTTAGCTAATATATTACACATTTGGCTCTTATCTTCTTCATAACATTAGTAAAACAAACTGACACAGATTAAGACATTGCTACTTCACACTCGTTCAATAGCTCCTCAATTAGCTAGCTAGCTAGCTAGCTAACGTTACGCGTACCAGATCAGAAGCAGGTAACGTTAGCAAGCTAGGCTAACGTAAAATAGCTTAACTTTGGGTTGTTTGTAGTGTGGTCTCCCCAGAGGATAAAAGATATCCACCGTGATGTCTCTTAGCGCTGTTCACGGAACACTGTCGAGCCTGCGGTCATGTCAGACAGACATCGGGACGGGAATGGACATAGTGTCAGATGTGGCTATGGACCTGGTGGAAACTCAGGGTCAGGGTAAAGTTTACAAGCTCTCTCAGTAACGTTATGATTTGCTGGTCTTGGTTCAATCTCCGTTTTATTCTTGGTATACGTGCAGTTTAGTGTCCCAAATTCCCCATAAAATGTTCTTAATTTGCTAATTATGAACCTGCTAAACCACCTGTGCTACCCTAACCTTAACCTGTCTCAGATAAGACCTTCAGCATTTGGGACACTAAACTGCACGCAAGCCTTTATTCTTTGTGTCTAATTTAACGCTACAGAATACCAGGACTATTCCCAGAATTCCCGGGTATGAGGGTACTAGCTATTGATTGAAAATGTATATTTCCAATAACAAAGTATATATACTCAAGTAACGTTACAGTAAGTTGACGTTAGTTAACGTTACTAACGTTAGCTAGCTACAATTTTGAGCTAAGTTACTTGTACATTCTACTACTACGTTACGTTACTTGGGTATTAGCATTTTATGCTACTCTACAAAAGAAGTTAAAATTAGCTCCACCATAACCAACTAACGTTACATTTAAGTATCACTTGCATGTTAACCAATGAGCATGATCCATTAATATAATATTATACTTGCAGGGTTAGGGCTGGGCCATATGGAGAAAATCAAATATCACGATATTTTTGACCAAATCCATCTATCGATACCGCAACGATATTGTAGTGTTGACTATTGGTGCTTTCACAAAATATTTACACAATGAGATACATAATGTAGCCTATAAAACCAGGAAAAGACACCACCTATGCCATATTAAGATATTACGATTTCCAAAATCTAAGACGATATCTAGTCTCATATCACGATATAGATATATATTACTTAAGTTTTTAACGAATGCAAGATTTGAATGCAAGACTTTTATATAAGTATGTTTATAGTGTGGTATTGCTACTTTGACATAAGTAAATGATCTGAATACATCATTCTGCGTGCTATTGTGTTACAGATGGAGAGGTGAACCCTGGCATCAAAGAGATGGAGGCCATGATCCTGGAGTGTGCCAAGCTGGACAGAGAGATTAACTACTTTGTTGACATTGTGCAACAAGTCACAGCAGAGGTGAGAGCAGCCTGGCATGGTCTAATCGCATGAGTGGAAAACATCCTTTCTCCCTTACTACATTTTTTTATTTACATTTTTTTATTTATCCAGGTAAGTTGATTGAGAACCCATTCTCATTTGTCACAATTCACACAGTTACACATTCATACCTGAATGAAATGAACAGGTCAGCCTCTGTATGCATTACTGAGATAAGGGCTATACAAAAATTACATATAAACTTAGCACAAAAAGTAAGGAAATTTGTGTTTGGTAGATTATTTCTCTGTGGTAACAATGCTTTTTGGCAATGAATCTTATACCGTTGGAAAGCCTGTTTAGTTCCCTTTCAAATGGTGCCCCATTTGTAAGAAACATGCATTTTTGGAATGTGGGTTACGCCCATGAAAAATTTGCCAAATCTTCTCTGCCAATGCCAAACAGCTTATTCTGCCATTGACTCGTTTGGTGGATTGGATAATTGAAGTTTGAAGAAACAAGACATATTGGCAATTTAACAATTTATTCAATGGCATCCCATTCTTCCATCAGCATTTGTCGCAAGTCAGCCAACGTGGTTGTGTTGGTCACTCTGGCACGAACAGCACGCCCAAGCTTATCCCACAAGTGTTCAATGGGGTTGAGGTCTGGCCATTCTATCCTCTCCACTACCACATTCTGGAGGTAGTCTCTGATAAACCCCGCCCTGTGGGGGCGAGCGTGGTCATCTTGGAGGATAGAGTTCAGTCCCAGAATGTGGAGATTTGGGATGGCCACTGGTTGAATCTCATCTCTATATCTCTCTGAATTGAGATTGCCTCCAATGATGACAAGCCTCGTTTTTCCAGTGAGGGAGATGCCGTCCCACACAATCACACTGCCAGGCTGTTGTGGCTGTGTAAGGTTCTTCCACACGCTACTGAGGCTCCTCTTTGTGAAATTAATAAATTGTTAAATTGCCAATATGTCTTGTTTCTTGAAACTTCAATCATCCAATCCACCAAACACCAAACGAGTCAATGGCAGAATAAGCTGTTTGGCATTGGCAGAGAAGATTTGGCAAATTTTTCATGGGTGCAAACCACATACTCAGCGCTGCTGCTCATCCCACAAATGCATGTTCCTTACAAATGGGACACCATTTGAAAGGGAACTAAACAGGCTTTCCAACGGTATAAGATTTATTGCCAAAAAGCATTGTTACCACAGAGAAATAATCCACCAAACACAAATTTCCTTACTTTTTGTGCTAAGTTTAGGTGATTGATTTTTTTTTTTTTTTTTTGGAAGGTCAGCACTCATGGTGGCTCCTGCTCCGCTGTGCACACCCAGATTTTTTTGGAGTGGCAAGTCTTAATGTCAAGGTGTTAGTCTTGAATGTCAGAGAAAACATTGAAGTTGACTTTAATTGTATAGGTCGAGGAAATAGTCTAACCTACTAACATTTCTGTAGAATACCACGCAGCAGCCAGAGGCCATGTTCAGCCTGTCTGCCAAAGTGAAGGAGAAGTTCACAGAGAAAATAAACGGGCTCTCTGACGCTGATCTGCAGAATCACCAGAAAGTAGTGGCCTTCAAGGACATCATCAAGAACTCTCTCAACCAAGGTAAGGCCCAGGCAGATAGAAGAAATAATCAAAATTTGTACACTGCTCGACTCAATGTATTCAGGATTTATAATAGACATTGATAATAGCTGTGCTTGTGGGATGGCTTCTCAGCCAAGGAGAGAGAGAGAAATCTTGGAATGTGTCCTTTTTTTCAGGATAATTAGCTTCATTTTTAACACAACTCCCTTTGTTTACTGCTGAATAATTATATTTGCCTGTCACCCTGTAGAGGTAATTATCTGTTTTTTTAAATTTTTGTCCTTATTTCACCCTTTTATTTAAAACGCGGCCACACTGAGACAATGCCATATTTTTAGGTTCTCTGTTTTAGGTTCTCATGTGTGGGTGGGTGTGTTAGACGTCTGTGTGCACTTGTGTGACAGGGTGAGATTTTTGTGTGCATGTAGGTAGGTAAAATTTGTTGGTGTAATGTCTTAAGGATATGTGTGCTACTATAAATGTGTGTGGCTGTGTGTCTTATGCCAACGTAAGAGTTTGGGAATGGTGGTAAAATGTGGCAAATAACAAATCCTTCATGTGGACAGAGGCTTATTTTATTTTTAAGCATTTAATAACATTCATAGTTGGCTCTGAATGTATTACCACCTAAGTGGGACACGCTGCTGTATTCCATGAACATAGTTTCGGCCAAGTCCATTTCCTTGCCTGCTGGATTATCTCATATCATGTTGTCGTCGATCCAGTTCATCAGTGATCACTGTGACTGGACATTTGGCAGCTCACTGTATGTATGTTGTGTTTTCAGCCAACCAAGAGTCAGCAGAGAACACGGAGGAGCTCGATGAAGACATTGCAGTTACACAGAGCCAAGTCAACTTCACCTGCCCACTCACACAGGTAGCCTGCTGATGTGTTATTCTACTAATTTACCTATTCCCATTGAATTCTTTTTTTCTTATTTCAAAATATTCCCATTTTATTACATCTCCGCCTAATTCCTGATAATAACATATTTAGTTTCAGTATCAGCAAAACATAGAAAACCACCTTGATATGATGTTTTAGCAGCTAAATTGTGTTTTATTTTTTTATTTGTTTCATTATATAACACATCACTGTGAATTTCTATTCAAGGTGGAAATGGTGAACCCGATGAAGAACAAGAATTGTAACCACCACTATGATGAAGCAGCCATACTGGGCCTGATCAAAGCGAGACACAGCCAGAAAAAGAAATGCCGGTAAGACACTCTCCCCTTGGAGAACTGTTAGAAAGTTGAGTCAGGTTTCGCAGCAGTAAACAATTGGCGAGCTGGCGTGGGACCAGCAGTCTGCCTTAAATTACATTTTCTTTATTACGCTGCTTTGATGTTGGAATGAAATTAAATGTGGCAGCTCCTAAAGGAACACTGATGAAATCCCAGTGCTGGCCTATGCTTTTGTTAAAGACACCTGCCTATTGTCTTGAGTCCTGACTCAGGTCACTGTGCACACTATACATGCACATTATAGAAGCAATGCTCAAGAAGACTTTCCTTATTGGGATTAGGTGTATGACTGATGAAACTTTGTTGTGCCTGTCGGTATCAATGCAAAATAATTTTTTTACCTTGTGCTTGCTCACTTTTTTATGTTGCATATTCTATTTGTGTCTTTAGCTCCCTTCAAACATGTTAAAAGTTTCCTTGTCTTTCTCTGTCATCTAGCTGTCCTGTGGTGGGCTGTGGGAATACAGATGTGAAACAGTCAGATCTGATTCAGGACGCAATGCTGAGAAGAAAGATCCAGAACCAAAAGAGAAACAACAACCGGACATAGTATTTAAAAAAATAAAAAAATAAACCTGTGTCATCGTATGTATGTGTTAATGATGAACGGGTTATGTTGTTGGCAGTAATTTGAGAGCGTTGTTTTCATCAGTACTCTGTTGTAAATAGCTGTTTGAAAATGTACTTTTTATTCCGAGATTTGTACCTCCAGTAAAACTGAATTTGAATTTAAGAAGTGATGACTTGTTTGTATTTCAGCTGGAGCATTTTTTGCATACTCCAGTCCTGTTGAATGTAAATAAAAGCCGCCGACTTTTCATAAATGTATGACCAAACTTGTATTTGTAATTGGGAGTATGGGTAGATAGTTTTTCCTCATTATCTTTGCACGATGCAGTAATCTGACAGAACCACAAGAGAGCAGTGTCTGCATGAGGACACAGGATTTATTTATTTTATTTTAATTATTTAGAAATAAATTTTTCATCTCTTGGTTTATACATATTTATATTTATGGAGGATTGTTAGTAGAGTTGTGACCACTACTGGTATCTATAAATCCAGGAAGTGCTCATCTGAGTTTTTCTTTAGGCTGGTAATTGGAAATGTTGGAATCTTAACTTGTGATCCTCCTTTTTAAAATGAGACGACTTCTTCTAATTGTGGATACCTGAAGTAGCACACTTGTGTTACTAAATTAATTTC
Source organism: Perca fluviatilis (assembly GCF_010015445.1). Lineage (NCBI taxonomy): Eukaryota > Metazoa > Chordata > Actinopteri > Perciformes > Percidae > Perca > Perca fluviatilis. The sequence continues at coordinate 13,531,746 of NC_053118.1, read as the reverse complement.
CTCAAAACACAGATTTGTGAGTGAGCCATAAACGAACCATTCTTAGACATCTGCGGGAATGCACTTTGCGCTTATGTGATGAAATCTCTCCCTTCCTGCGTGCTATGCTCCTTGTGAATGGTCTTTGTTCCAAAGAGAAACAAACAAAACCCGTGTTGAGATCAAACTAGGTGAAGCTAATCTTTTAATAACCTTGCATCAGGCACTTTCAAAAAATCTCTAATTACCCCTCCAAAGAGTGCGTCACGCAGCATTAAGAGCATTTCGCCAATAAAGATATTAACTGGCAACAAATGATCTAGACTGGTGACTCATGCGATTCTCCACTCTACTTCATTTTGAATTAGCATTCTGCAAATCTAATCTTGTTTACTGCACAACATGTGAAGTCACAGGTAATTTCACAACAACGGTTCAATTTGTGGGAAGGAAGTGCACCCAAACATGCATCAGCATTGCGTTCATATCACCGGCAGAGCCATTAAGCTGTTTCTTTGGAGGGAGGCAGAGCTGTAAATATGCTCAGAAATTCAATCATAGCGTTGTACAGACATACAGTGCTGAGATAGAAGTTTGCTTTCTTCTGGTTATATTTGATCTGGAATTCACATTCGTCTGTTCAAAAGCTCCAAGCAGTAGGTGTAATGGCTGGCTGAGACACTGTAAGCCTCAATGTCTGGCTTGTCCAAGGAGGATTTTACCTTTTGGCAGGAAGTGAACATAGTCTCACTTCCTGGCTCAAGAATCCCGGCCGGGCCAGTGCCAGAACTGGATGGAGAGAGAGAGAGAGAGAGAGAGAGAGAGAGAGAGAGAGAACAGCAGGTTTCGGATCAAACTGGTACTCCAAAATTCTGGTAGGTGTCGTGCTCTTCTCCCACTGCATTTAGGGGCTAAACATCTCTCCCTCGGAAGTGAATGGAACACTTGCCTTCAGTTGTTTAAAGTTCCCATGACATGGTGCTCTTTGGATGCTTTTATATAAGGGGTGTGTGTGGCCTTGACCAACTGCCACTTTGCTCGTTTGAAAGCCATGATGTCTCTCTCATGAGTGGGCCAAATTCTCTGGGCGGGCAAAGCAGAGAAAGGGGAGGTAACCTCGCGCCTTATGACCTCATAAGGAGAAGATTCCAGATCGGCCCATCTGGGCTTTCATTTTCTCAAAGGCAGAGCAGGATACCCAGGGCTCGGTTTACACCTATCACCATTTCTAGCCACTGGGGGACCATAGGCAGGCTGGGGGAACTCATATTCATGTTAAAAAACCTCATAAAGTGAAATTTTCATGCCATGGGACCTTTTAAAGACTGCAATTCATACCAGAACGTTGAAGAAAGTTTTGTGAGAAGTGCACAAAAAAAACATTGTTTAACACTACTGCACTTGATGTAACTCTACTACTGTAGTTGCATGATTATCCTGTGTTAGGATTCCTGTGTTCCTACTCATAAATTGCAAACTTGGAATATGCATTTTCACAAACATTTTGACAGTCACAGTATTGAAAGCACAGGGGTAAATAACACAATGAATGATGGTTGATTTACATTAACCTTAGCTTCAGGGTCCTGCTATTGTGCACGCTGGCTCACTGTCATTCTGTCATGGACTACTGGGACATTGGTATAGAACAGAGCCATTGTTCATGTTAATTAGTAACACCTGTGTTTCCCCCTGCTATGACAAGTCAAAATGTCTGCTGAACAAAAAGGTCTTGTGTGAAGTTTAATTTAGGCAGAGTGCATTTCGGAGATACCATCACTGTTTCGATATCCCTGCATGCATCAGTGATGTGTACATCTTTATATGCAAAATGCTGCAAACTTAATATACACAAAGAACCATATGACATTACATAATCAGTTTGGATTTGATTGTATAAAGCTATGTCTGGTTGTTTAGAATGACGCAACCTTATGTTCAATGGAACACTGTTATTGACTAAAAATGTATGCCCTCAGTTTTGCAGCACATTTGATTTGATCAAATAAACCAACTTTGGTAAGTTAGTGTTTGAAAGAATGAAGAGAACTATAGTTAAAAGCATTTGGTCATGATTAGTAGTGTATCTCAAGTCTTTATGATACTAACCCTTGAATTCCATCACAAGTCTCTGTACAAATTGCCAAAGAGGTTTCACTTTTACACCTCATTTCAACATAGCACACAACTGTCTGAGTATGGAAATAATGAAATAATTAACTGGTATACTACGACCGACTAATTATCAAGTGTTGTTTACAAAGGACAGAATTTCATGACAAAGTGGTCCAAACCGCCCACGTGGACTTCTCTCTCCTCACACTCTGGAGGTCTGTTCATGATAGTTTGATGTTTGAATTTCCTTATTAACTTTTTTATGGACTCACACCTCTTTAGTAGAGTTGCATGAAGACTGATTTTGTTAATTAAAAAGTATGCATGTATAATCCAGATATACTTTATGATCTACACTCACCTAAAGGATTATTAGGAACATCTGTAAGATTTCTCGTTAATGCAATTAATCTAATCAACCAACCACATGGCAGCTGCTTCAATGCATTTAGGGGTGTGGTCCAGGTCTAGACAATCTCCTGAACTCCAAACTGAATGTCAGAATGGGAAACAAAGGTCATCTAAGCAACTTTGAGTGTGGCATGGTTGTTGGTACCAGACGGGCTGGTTTGAGTATTTCACAATCTGCTCAGTTACTGGGATTTTCACACACAACCATTTCTAGGGTTTACAAAGAATGGTCTGAAAAAGGAAAAACATCCAGTATGCGGCAGTCCTCTGGGCGAAAATGCCTTGTTGATGCTAGAGGTCAGAGGAGAAGGGCCGAGTGATTCCAGCTGATAGAAGATCAACTTTGACTCAAATAACCACTCGTTACAACCGAGGTATAAAGCAAAGAATTTGTGAAGCCACAACACGCACAACCTTGAGGGCTACACCAGCAGAAGACCCCACCGGGTACCACTCATCTCCACTAAAAATAGGTAAATGAGGCTACAATTTGCACGAGCTCACCAAAATTGGACAGTTGAAGACTGTAAAAATGTTGCCTGGTCTGATGAGTCTCGATTTCTGTTGAGACATTCAGATGGTAGAGTCAGAATTTGGTGTAAACAGAATGAGAACATGGATCCGTCGTGCCTTGTTACCACTGGCCAGGCTGGTAGTAGTGCCGGTGGTGTAATGGTGTGGGGAATGTTTTCTTGGCACACTTTAGGCCCCTTAGTACCAATTGGGCATCGTTTAAATGCCACAGTCAAACATGGGGTCAAACACGGTATTAGCAGGGTGTTCCTAATAATCCTTTAGGTGAGTGTATATATGCTGTATGTTTATAAGCGTTTGGGATTATTCTCCCCCTGTGGACTCATATGGAGTTTGGAAGTCCATATGTGATAAACCCAGGTGAGTTCTTTTTTTATTATGTAACCTATCCCTATACCATTCGTTCGTACTATACCGTAAACTGCAATGAAAAAAATAAATAAAAATACTTGTGTTTTATTTCCATCCAATAGTATACTGAACATGTATTAAACCATATTGATTAAATGAATTAATTACAGTATTTTACTTTGATAAACTCCTTGACATAATCTCATATTAATCTCACTTTGTGGGGTAAACTGAATATGTAAATGAGGCGTAAAGGCGTACTGTCGCTTTAAATGACAACACCTCCCAGCAGTCACTGGGTCCTGGGTGAGTTTCGCTGCAACAAGCGCTGTGGTTCACACTCCAGACAGAACAGGCTGTGCAGCAGAGCGAGCCGCACAACATCACAGCATTCAGGAAGCAGCAGCAGCAGCAGCCCGCCAGCACAGTCTCAAATCCTGCTCCTTTTACCGATGTGACAACAGGAGCGCGTGAAAAAGCTGCTGCCACGAGCTGAACCGCAGGTGAGTCCGTCTGCTCTCAAGAGTTTATTGAGCGCTGAGCTGGAGCAAATGACCAGGTGCAACAGTCAAGTATCCTTGAACTGAGAAAGATTAACACGACAGCAGAAGAGTAGGTGATATGGTACAGTACTATATGAAGTAATAAGTGAGAAATAGCAGTGGTTATATCGGTGAGTAGGCTATGTGGAAACTGTGAACCAACAGGTGTGTCTCGTCACACCTGTTGGGAATGTATGCTTAGTAGCCTAGTTTAACTTGCGGATTGGCTTCTAGGCTTTGAACTCGTTGTTTTAAAGCTCCTTTTCTTGTTTCTTTACGTGCAGGTCGGCGCAGTCGGTGTTTATTCGGAGGAGAAACCGCCTACAGCCGGACATGGATTATTGGTACCCGTCTTCACCACTTTGGATTTAGTTAAGACACCGCGCGCCTCCCTCTTGTCTCTCCTTCCAGGTGAAGTGAGTGCGCAAAGAACAAGTGGATCCTGTTTCTGTGTTCAGCTTTATCCTCCTTCATCCGCCTGTCACCTTTATGGGGAACCAGGTGGAGAAACTTACGCATTTAAATTACGCAGAGGTGCCAACGGCGGACCCGAATGGGTTCGACCCGGACGACGACGGACCGCGGATCGGCGTCTCTTACATTTTCTCCAACAACGACGACGACGACGAGCAGGACGAACATTTGGACCGCTTTTCGTCGGACAAGCAACGCGTGGCGAACCATGAGGAGAAGCCCTACGACCCCGAGGACGAGCTGGAGTGTGCGATTTACTACCGAGAGGAGTGCGTCTACGAGACAAACCGCGGAGCCGCGGCTCACTCTGCGGAAAGTCTCCTGAACAAGTGCAGACCGGGAGACCTCCTGCAGTTTGTGGCAACTGGACAGTATCCTCACTGGGCTGTCTACGTCGGGGACTTCCAGGTGGTTCATTTGCACAGGGCTGAGATAAAGAACAACTTTCTCACCGATGTGAGCCAGGGCAAAAAAGGCAGGATAGTGAACGGCCTCTACAGGTACCGTGCGCTCCCGCCGGAGGTGATCGTGCGCAACGCCCTGGACCACGTTGGCTCGAGAGACAGAGAGCTGTACTGGAGAAACTCTGAGTGCTTTGCTGCCTGGTGCCGCTTTGGCAAACGGGAGTTTAAAATCGGAGGGGAGATAAGGATAGGAAAGCAGCCGTACAAGTTAAAATTACTCTTTTCAGAAAAGAAGAGTCACGTCCTGGAGTTTCAGAGCCTGGAGGACGTGATCATGGAAAAAAGGAGGAACGATCAGATCGGCAAAGATGCTGTGACGCAAGAGCTGGCCAACCACCTGAACGCAACAAATGAAATCAAAGAGGAGCATTTCGTCAACTGATTGTGGATGCTGGGTAACCAGGTGCGGATTGGAGTTTTAGGTCAAAGGATGTGTTCAATGAGCAACTCTCATGCTGATAAACGGAGCGTGTGTGTTGTTGAGGGAGCATTTATCCCTCGCAGTCAACCAACAAGAGCTTTGTCTGTGGGCTTGGGTGCATGAGCCAAACAAAAAGTGCGTTTTTAAGAAGGAGTTCCAATTGATCCAAACGAGAGGAAAAGGCCCTGACATCTGGGGTGACGCTTGGGGGGACAAAATTCCCAGGAAACAAGTGAAAATTGCACACTGTTAAATGTCCTTCCTCTTTTTGAAGAAAAAATATTTTACACACCCAACCCAAGATTAAGTGACTTGATGGATACATTTGCATCTGAGCTGCACCTGCATTCTAATCATTTGGGGATGTAGTCAGAATTGAATTGCCCATAATTATCTTTCTAATCCAGTGACTATTTGCACAGAGAGCAAAACCTCTCCAGTGTATTTGTTTATACCTGACTGCTAAAACACTCGCTCCTGTAGCCTACAACTCAGGTGATGGTGATCAATACAGATTGGACAAGAGACTTGCTGTATTATTGTATCAACCTTGAGGATTTGCGTTGTCCAATCATCACACAGCTTTACCCACTCGGACTGCTTTGTAAACACAGCTGTGCACCTTTACTGATTCACCCATTCCAACAGTTTATTTTTTTGGAAAAAAAGATGTTTGTATTAAGGAGTATGGAAATAAATATATTTGAACAGTAAATCTTTTTTTTTATTTTTCTCAGTGAAGGATTGCGACTTTGCCGTTTTAAAAATGATTTATGGCAATGCTATATACAATACTAATCCATGTCAAACTGTGAATCTCAGGAAATAGGAGAGGTTATTCTATATTCTAACCAAACCCAGCATCCTAAAACACCAGCATTGTTTGCGCTGCACATACTATAATTGATAGCAGCCACATTCTCACCTTCCCAGTTCACACCCCAGAGGAGTCAGCGCTCTACCTGTTCCACCAGTAAGATCCCAGCCCTTTGTCTGTTGTTGGACTGCCCTACAGTTAAAGCACTTAATGCTGCCAGTTTTGATCTTAATTCCAACTCTGCTGGACATTTTGCTTTGTTTACACCTCTGCTGGCTGAAGATAAGTCATTTTTGAAAGTTTAGCCGCAGGCTAAGAATGTTTCTCACCCGTATTTGGCTTTTTCTCCTTCTGCTGAAATCACAGCATCAATTTACATTTCGGTCAAAGGTGCAGATTTGTTTGTTTACACCCAGAAATAGGCTCAATTTTAACTCTGCAAAATAACATTCCCATTTTGCTTATATAAAGGTACAATATAAGAAAGGCTAATGTGCATATTGTATATAATTCCAGTTGATTATGATTCAATAAGATTAAAGTTTTGATGAGAAACGGGCCATGAAAGTAAAGTTATGTATCAGATTACAACAGGTTGTGCACCTGTTGTAATCTGATTTATAATTTTTATTTTTATTGAGATACATAATGATAGTTGAAATGCCACTGTCCAAATAATGTCAAACCATAAAAGCTTGTGAAACACTTCACAGTATGTCCACATACAGACGCTGCAACGGAAATTACAGCAAGCTCTGAGGTTTCAGAGGAAGCACATGACTCCGCCATAGCCACTCTGTAGATGAGTTACTTTGCCGGTTTGTTTTCCTCTGGTAATATTTGCATGGAGATAATACCGTAGTCATTTTGCTGCAGGTAAGGTCCCACCGGACCCAAAGCAGGATCATCATCAGCACTGGTACCAAGTGGGGAAGCTGCCGGACACATTAGCATTTCTTCAATCCTCTGTGGTCTACCAATGTTATGAGGAAAGTGTGTGTGTGATTCATATTCATGATAATCTGTCATATTTTCTTAGCACCATGAAAATCCGAGCAGCATTGGATAATGCACACTATGTTAAAGCAGCTGCCAGCAGAGTTGCGCAATAGTGAATATTAACTCACATTTTTCATCATGTGTGACAAAGCTGAAATGGAATTATACTTACATCATATATTACATTCAATTAGATTTTTCTCTCCACAAATTTGTCTGCATACGTATACTGTACGTATGCAGACAGATACGAAATGAACTCTCGGCTAAGATAAAGACATCAAGCTGTCAGCTGAGTTGTTATAAATCTGAGTAGGGTTTTATTGTGCAGCTTGTTTGTTGGTGAAAGCTGCCCTGGGGAGCTTTCTTGCAAACGTTTGTTTACATTTAGTGTTACCCCACCAAAAAATATAGTGCGTATCTTTGAGGTCTAGCATCTACATCTACGTGTTGAATGTACCTTTTCCTCGTTTTCAGTTAGTTATACATTTATTATTTTCTCATTTTCTGTGCTTCTTTGTACGTTGCATCATCTGTTAGATAGATAGCGAGATAGATAGATACTTTATTCATCCCGAGGGAAATTTTAGGCATCCAGTAGACAGTCATAACACAACAAACACATAAACACATATATCTCACATTTAAAGAGTTAAAGGTGCTAAGGTAGACTGTGTGCAATGGTGGTAGTGCAAAAGAGAACAGTGTAGGGATTGATCAGTGCTTATCAATATCAATAGCTTATTATTAAATATTAACTATGACTATGAAAAGACAATAATGTAAACCTAATAGAATTAGAATTGCTTGACAGAAAGAAAATAATGTTAAAGGTCCCATGACATGAACATTTCATTTTATGAGGTTTTTAACATTAATATGCGTCCCCAGCCTGCCTATGGTCCCCCCAGTGGCTAGAAATGGCAATAGGTGTAAACCGAGCCCTGGGTATCCTGCTCTGCCTTTGAGAAAATGAAAGCTCAGATGGGCCGATCTGGAATCTTCTCCTTATGAGGTCATAAAGAGCAAGGTTACCTCCCCTTTCTCTGCTTTGCCCGCCCAGAGAATTTGGCCCACCCATGAGAAAAGACATCATGGCTTTCAAACGAGCAAAGTGGCAGTTGGTCAAGGCCACACCCCCACTCTCCACCTTGCCCCCCACCCTCCCCCCTCTCCTCTTCAATAGCTACAGACACAGAAATGGCACATCATAAGGAAAGCTCATTGTGGGACTGGCTCTAGTGGCTGTAATTCTGCACCAAGGCTGAATTTCGGGAAAGAGACTTCAGATACAGTATTAGGGGACCACTAAGGTCTATATGAAAGCATCCAAAGAGCACCATGTCATGGCACCTTTAAGAACAATATATAACAGGGAATAAGTTATAAGATGTATATGTTTTGACCAGAGTCCAGATTGTGTAGGAGGGCTAATATAGCCTATAAGACAGTCAGGTGTACAGCAGACAGAGATATAATGGTGGTAGGTGTTGATCAGCAAAATAGTGTGAAACTGGCCCAACAAAACCCACTTATAAAAACATTGCTCCATCATGTTCCACAGAGTATCTTTAATTAAGCTTGTCTACACAGAAATTAAACAAGTTTCCCATTTCCGTCCAATAGCCCGAGTAAGCTGAGCCAGTGCATGCAAATTAGCCTTCAGAAAAAGAAAAAGGCCACCCGTGTGATCTGTAACCAAAGTCGATCCGATGCTGCTGAGCGTGAGAGCCGTCTTTTATGACACAAAACGTGTGAAACCAGGGGAAGCTTTGAGTTTGACATATTGGCTCATTCACAACAGCCTTTTGGCCAGCAAGTCTGTCATGTTTCCTTTGGAGGATTGGAGGAAAGCCCACACCCTTCAGGCAAAACTGGCAACGTTACAGAAGTTGGGGACGAGCCAGAGCTCCAATCAAACCCACCCCATGTTTACAAAATGTCATTATCTACATAAACTTCTTCCCACACGCAAACTGAACTTTAGAGGAGTGTGCGCTCTTGAGGAGATTCTATCTGACAGGCCTACAGGAAGTGGAAGTGTATTTTAGACGTGGCCTCGAGCCACTGCGAGATTGTTATCCATTTGGGACAAACACCGTGTAGCTTAAAGATGGATAGTTTGAGGACATTTGACAATTTCAGGTTATGCGCTCCACTATTTAGAATATGAATATCACCTCAGGGGTTTTATTAGTTTGCCAGTTTTATGCCACTTTTGCTGCTCAAACATGTCTGAACTGCTAAGGTTTTTGCCAATAGATAGGATTCCTCTTTAAGCAGCAAAGATTGGGATTTATGAATGGCTGTTGGGGAAAGAGAGTGTGCTTGGAAGATAAGATAGTTAAACAGATGACTAAGATTACACAAGCCTTTGAATGTTTCAATTATTTTTTTAATTCAAATTTTGCCAGCACTGATGTGAACAGTAGTCTTATACTCTCTAATAACCAGGCCACTTTAAAAAAAACATCTGCTATGGACATTAACAGAGTGCTGTTTTCAGGAAATTTCCACTGCCCACTCCCCTGAATTATGTTTATGCTTGTGTTTGAGCAGACACTTCCATTTCCTGTGAATTAGAGAGAGTGTAGTGAAACACCAACATTAACTACACTGCATTCATTAACAGTTATTGATCCACAGTGCTGCAACTCTTTTTCTTTACATTTTACTGTAAACTTTACTTCCAGCACCATCCAGCTGCACTGGGTTAATAATTTATACGGGACTCCAGCAGCTTGACTTGGCCTGAACTGTGTTTACTGTTGGTTTCAGACTGTGATCCTTTCTTGTCCCGCAGCGGGATGACTGCTGACCGTTGTTTTTTCAGCCGCACAAAGGCAAAGTCCATTCCCTCCCAGTTCCATGGAGTTCTAGTGTTCCCCCCCCCCTCTTTTGCAAAGCAACATTCCCATAGCCTAGTTTCACACTGCTACTTTTCAACTGAATTAAATGTAGTTTGTATGCCACCACACATACAGGCGGGCAACCAATGTTCCCTTCCTTCCTTTGTGGTTTCTTTCACTCTCCTTGACAAATGTGGTTTCGTAGGACCCTAGCAGTAGGCTGTGAAGGTAAAGCCTCTGTTAACAGCTAGGACGGGGAAATTGCTGAGCTTAGAAATGATCAACTTAAAAGACATCATGATGGTTCAAAGGAAATAACAAGGAAACACGAATACTAAATGTAGCAAGTCAGGCTGGGTGAAGATACAAGACACGATGTGAAAGGATAGCTTTGTAAGACCATGTAAGAATATCTTTGAGTTGGTCATCGTGACTAGAGGAAGAGGGCACATTTTTAGACAAGCAGCTGATGAGGAGCTCATCAGAATGGAATCGGGCCCCATTCTAGTTTGAGCTGTTGTGTCCGGTCAGCCAGGGCTGTCTGGTTTACATAAGCAGAGCCAGACAACAAGAAAGGGCCCCGAGGAAGGCTTCAATAAACTGACCCTGTTTCTTTGGATGGTGATGGATGAATGAATGAATAAAAGAACGGAAGAAAGAGATGGGAGGCTTGAGTTATGACCTGAGAGAGCGGGAACAGAAATTACAGTGATTATTAAATCCTTATACTATATACTAATAAAGGATTGTTGCCTTTAAGCACTCTAACCTGTTTGCCCCTTCATTTATTTATGACAGGCTGTCATTATTTATGACAGACAAAATTTTTTTATCCTGAGTCATCACAGAGAATCCTGGCCAGCATCGTGCGGGTTAACAGAGGTTAAAAATCGCAAAAATTACTATTTAATTATGCCAATTATGTCAAGTATACAACTGTAGGCCTTTTGAAAAATCTCCTTTTATTTTTCTCACTAAGTTTTATTCTTTCTCTGTTTTTTTCTGATCCGCTTTAGGATTTGACAGAGAATTTGGCTTGTGTTACATTAAAATCCTTAATCTCTAGAGATTAAAGGAAATACTTTTATATTACTTATAACCCAATATCTACTATAATCCCTAAACTGCTGGTGTTTTAGACTCATGAAATCAAAAGGAGCCCCACAGTTTTGGAAAAGTGTCAGTTTTGTTTGTGGAGTCTGTTTCCCCTTGCAGCAAGAGTCCTAACCCCCTATCAGTGTCTTTTAATAGAGAGTCTGTCTTAAAAAAAAAAGAAGAAAAAAAACTTCCTCCAAGATCCCAGGGAATCAAATTAGTGCTTATCAACATTCTTGCTCTTCTTTAATTTCAATTCCACATCTCTGCTTCTGTGCAACGGTATCAGTTTAATTGTCAGGGACAGAGCTTGGTTTTCTTATGCCCTTCACCGATAAAATAAAATAAATATAAATCCAGTAACCCGTCCTGTTCTACCTTTCTTCCTTGCCTCACTCTTTCTTCGTTAGCTTTCTTTTTATATTCTGCTATTCTTCTTATTTTGAGTGTCACGTTGACGTCCATGACTCAGGCATTTTCACTTTTTCTGCTAACTATGCCCCATTCTTTCTAATGAATTGCAGATTTGAGATAACTGCAGGTGGTTTAGTGAAGTGCTGTCCCTCCTGCACATCACACAGAAAAAGCCAAAGCAGTGGAGCAAAAACTGCCACAAAACACTTAACCGACCACAGAGACCCGGTCATTATCAAGTGTCTGCAGGAGTCCACAATGTTCTACAATAGCCTTAAAGGAATAGTTTGATATTTTGGGAAATACGCTTAGATAAGAAGATCGATACTACTTTCACATATGCGCCGTAAATATACAGCCAGAAGAACGTTAGCTTAGCATAAAGAAACACGGAAACAACTGGCATGGCTATGTTAACTAGTGATCTTAAAATTTAGTGTGTAACTTTTTCTATATTAATGAACGTCTGTTACATTCAAGCCATTGCCACATGAGTTGATACAAAGCTAATTAAGCTCCACACAACTCTCTCTGTATTTCTCAGTATGGCTATGTTCAGAAGCTGGTTTTGTCCGACGACTTTCGCGCACAGAAACTCGAGTGAAGATAGTTACCTCTTCTGTAGAATCCATCATGTTTTTTTAATCCTCCGTGTCCTCCTCGGCTACTAGCACCTGTGTGGAGGAGGGGTGGGGGTGGTGTGCGATCACAGAAGGCTTGTGTCATGTGGATGCAACAAAAGTGGTGTTATCATTACTTAGAATTCCTCATGGGGGAGACAGAAACTACGCACTATAGATTTAAGAGGTTCTGGTAGGCATCTTTTGTTACCTTCAGCAAAGATCCTTTATACTAAAGATAGCGCATTTCAAGCAGCGCCAATGGTATGAAACGGCACACACTTCCTATCTCCTAAAGGGGCGTGGCCTTGTTTGAACGCGTAGTGAACGTCGTGGGGATGGATGAAAAGTTATATTTGAATAATTTATTAATATGTTCTTTTGCTAAGGTTAGATATTTACAGAGCTGCAAGACATGCTTAGCATCACGGAGATTAGTTTTGTGCGTTTAGGGCGTTCATGAACGTTATCTGACGTTAGCGTCTCTGTGTTGCCAGATCTCGCGAGAGTTTGGTCCTGAGACAGAAACAGGTGTCAAACAAAGTAAATTTTCTCCTGATGTGTCCGTCTGAATTATTTCAGCATCAGAATGTTCTGGAGATATGTGGCTTGTGGGAAATGGGTCCAATATTTACTTTGGTGACTATGGGGCGAAAGGATCGCTCATAGTCTGTGTTCACGTTCACTTCTCCCATTGGAATCAATACACTCGGACCTGCTGCTAGTCTCCTAAAGAGGCGTGGCAGTGGCGGAGCCCACGTGACACAGATACAGGAAACTACTCTGAGTTGGGACGTCTCGGTCCTAAACCGTCTCTGCTTTCAGACACATGCAGGCTAGCTGTTTCCTCCTGTTTCAAGTCTTTATGCTAAGCTAAGCTGACCGGCAACTGGCTGTAGTCATATTAATCTCCCAAAATGTTGAACTATTCCTTTAAAACAAGTTCAACAATGACAACAAATTGTTTTATGAATGGAAGTTTAGGATAAAAAAAGCCTATTGGTGAACTGATGATAAAACATGACTAGTTTGGACCAGAGACATTAACATATCATTTTAAGCCTTTATCCTAACATGTACTTATTATTATCGGCACCTTTCTGTATGATATCTCTTGATTTTAAAGTATTAACTAAAACAAAAAACAAAGTATACTGTGGATTTAATTTTATACTGTGTTCCAAACTAAACAAAAAGAAGAAAAAGTGAAAGAAAAAGTGGAGGATATGACAAACACACATTTATGTACATTAATACATCTTTACCCATACATACACGTTCATACAGACACATACTGTGTATATTATGTGTGTATGCACACCCGTGCGTACATGCTAATTACAGTAAGTAGTCAGGTATTCACCAACATAGTCTTCCGTCTGTCTGAAAAGGATAGGACAGGCTGGTGACTTACCTTCTGATACATTTTGATGATGTAGTTATAATTTCCCATCATCTAAAATCCACCTTTTCTCAAACACACCTTCCATATTCCTTACTTTGTGAGTCACTTTCTCCATGAGTTGCACTTCTTGAATCATACTTATCTATTTTATTAAACCAGGGGTTTAGTTTATTTATCCAACCTTTTGTTATTTGCTTCAGTGCTGTGATTTTTGGAATTCTTAATAGCCCGTGAGTGTAGATTTAGGCATGAACCACTGATCCATTATTGCAGGGGTATGACATGTTCACTGTGACTGCTGATGCTGAATGGAAAAAAGGTCTGCACGTTGTTTAGAAAAGGTTAACCCAAGTGACATTTTCTGTGTGTGTGTGTGTGTGTGTGTGTGTGTAGTTTAAGCAAACTTAACCTTTGCTCAGTGCAGATGTACTGCGCATGCATGTGTGAGTATTTAATAAACTTGTTCATAGAATAGAATATTTTATTTGTCATTGCTTTACAGACAACGAAAAGCAGTTTAGCAGCTCCGCATTGACTACATAACGCAACATTAAAAACACAAACAGTCATGCTAAGTGAGTGTTTAATAAACTTGTTCATGTTTCCCTGCTGTGCAAATAGAGCAGGGGGGGGGGGATGTTGTAACACTCACATTTATTCACATTAAATTAATTTCCACCTGCATGTTGTCATCACAAAACATCATCGCCACCCCGGCTCTGATTTCCCATTCCATCTCCAGCTGATGAGCATCCCATCATCCTTTGCTGGTGTCCGCTATGAAAGCAGGTGGGCTCAGTCGCAAACTGAACATCCTGCTGGCTTAATCAAAGACATGGAAATGGAAGTATTAGAGTGTGAGACACAGCAATAACATCCCCAAATGTGTGTGCTCATGCATACCTGTGAGTTCAGTGCATGCGTGTGTGAGTGATGTGGAACTAGTGGGTGGCAGAGTAGCAGAGGTCTGGCCCTGCAGGCTAGATGTTGGCTGCTGATAATGAGGCACTGTTGGAGCTAATGGAGGCAAAGCCAATTTAGACTCACTCAGTGGCTGTGTGATATCACCACATCGACCAGATTGACAAGAACTCGAAGATGAGCTGTTGTACATCAGCATTTCAAGACTTGGGATTGGAGAGACAATGTACTGGATAACTGGGTACCGCTGGTGTTTTATGGGGGAATGATTGGGCCAAATAAACCATTCAATCCTTTTGTTTTGACACATTTATACATCCCATGCAATTTTCAAACACAAACCTGGACTAAGCCTGTGTTGTGCATGTTGTTTTTAGCGGAACAGTGCAGAGCTCCACTTTGCTTCTGGAGATTTGTCACAGCAACACATCTTAGCAGGGTAATTGCGGTATCCCAGAGATGGATCAGTCTCCCATGTGTACTGCAGTTTATTGCCTCATAATTATGAGACTAATTACAAAGATGTATTACAACCCCCCAATGTGTACACGGATATATGTGTGTACACACAATTCATACACAAACTCATGCATCAATCAGAAATACTGTAGCTGATGATTAAAATCTCAATGTGAAAATGGGAGGTGTAATGACTACCCCACTGCCTTCTAGAGCCCGGGTATTTGCTGTGAAGCAATACTAATGCTTCGCGTTAAGGTCTGAGTTTGAGATGTATTGTCAACAAAGCTCCTGATTCCATTTTTAACAAAGTATGTTGACAACAAAGAAGCAATTTAGCTACATTCAAATTTCTACACCTCGTCCATTTATTCTTTTTTTGCAAAATCGCCCACACTGTTATCCATACATATACAGAAAACTACTTAAATGGTATTGCACTTATTGTATTGTGTCACTTATGAAAGTTTTTTCTTATGAAGTTCTAGCCAAGTCGGGGTTTTTCTCCTACGCAAGAATAATGTGATGGGCAGTGCAGCCGCAGAGTACAGAAGCAGAATAATTGCAACAAGGCACTTCTGTGTGACATCAATCGGGATACAAGAAATACAAGAAATTAAACATCTTCCCATACAGAGCTTTATAATCTTTGTTCTTCAGGCATATTACATAAGGTTATACACTCTATGTTTCATGTTTAAGAGGGCAGCGAAAGAAGGGGCGCACGCACACACACACACACACACACACACACCCTTCCTGAAGATCTCAGGGGATCTCTAAGGACAATGGTGGGATACTGTACACAAGGACAAGGTGTGGCTTCTCTGACACAGCAGGACACGAGCGCTGTATGTGTTTGCACACAGTGGGAGGCGCGGAATCAGTGCACCAAAGGATTCATTTGCAAAACAACTTGGATGTGAGTCGTCTTGGCATACTGAGCGCAAAATCCACGCTGTGAGGAAGAAAATAAGCGTAAAGGCTCCACGTAGGGTCTTTTTCTTTTATCCTCAGACGTGACAAAAATCCATGAAACTGTATATTTATTTTATGTATGTCTGAAGGATCAACACATACAAGCAGACTTCCTTCCAGGTCTCCATCCTTCTCTCAGCCATCCGGTACCCACAGACTGAGATACCGTTAAAGGACAAGCCAATTCCTTACTGTGGACGCAAATTTACTTTCATTAAACTTTGACTGAAGTTCATCAAAGACCATTCCGCCCCTTCAGCACAACCAATTCTGCTCTTGATCTGCAGCAGCAAACCAGTGATAAGTAGTTAACTCTTTCATGATAAAGATTCCATTAGTGCTACACACAGAGCTCAGTAGACGAGGGAGAAGATGATAACTCCATGTTCCTAAACAACAGGCAGACTTATCTCCCCATGCCTTCCTGTCCAGGATATTGGCTCAGGGCAAATCATCAAGTCATTACCATGGGGAAATGATTCACAGAGGTATTTTTAAGTTCACAGATTGATACGATATTCTGCAAACTTTCACTTCGGCGTGGCATTTTCCAAAATTATATTAACACCATGAGTTTGTCTCGTCTTTGGTGTGTTGCGAGTTACTGGAACAAAGGTTATCTTGGTGTCAAATCCCTGCAGTGCTTGTGTAGACAGGGCGGTGGTGCTGTGCCTATCTGAAGGCACGGTCTGTTTATAAGAAAAAAAAACTCAACAATTTCCCTTTTAGAAAACAAAACACAGCCTTGTGGCCCCTCAAAACACCCCACACCCAGCATCTGAATGCAGAATTCGATACATTCACGTATCCCGGCAGCACACCCACACGCATACTACCAACAAATACTATGTTGTTGTTCCAGTGTATACTCACACAAAAACTATTCAAATACATGTTTGGCATTTTCACCACGACTTTCAGATGAATAATTCAGGTCTTATCATCAGAGGGTGCCATGAACTGAACATACACCCATCAGCGGCGGCCAGCTCTGTCTGGTGTGCTGTGTGTTATGTTGAATGATCAACACACAGGCAGTTTGCCTCTTTGGCCCGCCTCTCATTGACTTTTAATGTATCTACGTGGAATGTATGATCATTAAAAATCTGAGTAGCAATGTGTGGGGGGGGGGGTCAGGCTGAATAAAAGCAAAGAGACAACACCCCCAACCTTCTCTCTCTGTCTCTCTGTTCATTCATTAATGATATCTATAGCCCTTTAAGCCCTTCATGAGTGTTGGTGGAGTGTCGGGAAGCTCTCTAATCCCCGCGTTGCTCTTTATTCTGCCCATGACGCTCATCCCCTCTGTGTCAGATCCTGAAACCCCGCTAATCCCCTGGTGGCATTGCACGCGGGGCCCCAGCTGTCGGCTCCCGTGCTGCGTCGCGTCTCTCTCCAGCTAATTTGTGCCCCTGCTTGTGATGCTGCTGATGTCACCCTGCCGCATCTAGTCCAATAACTTTTCTCACTCTCCTGCTCTTTCCCACTGTTTCCTTTCTCTCTCACTTTCTCACTTTGCCCTCTCCGTCTCCTAGCTGATGACGAAACTCCCAGCTGGCACCAAGGGAACGCTTTTGTTCCCTCTGTTGTATAAAGAGTCAATGTCCTTTGCGTCCATGCCCGCCGCACATTACAAGTCTGCCACAGAGCCCTTCCTCCCTTCCACCAAAAGCTGAATGGACGTGCGGTGGAGGAGGTGGAGATAAATGCGGCACAGAGGGCAATTTGGACTAAGCAGCCGAGAGCGCGCAGACTAAGCATTTGAATGATGGCACATTAAAAATCCTCAAGTTCAATTAAGAGTGTTTAACAAAGCATCAGTATGCAGGCTAGCTCTCTCGGACTTATTTTAATGAGAGGAAGGAGGTGGGAAGGAGCAGAGAGGAAAGGGAAGGGCGGTGGGTGAGGGTGTGGGTAATGATTAGCACTGTTTTCTTTCTTCCTAAGCTCCACTGTGCAGCTCAATGGAGCAGAGGGCTGCAGAGAGATTTTGGACACCTTGGTGTCGCCCACCCAGACTAATGCCACCCGCCTGGCACTCTATGAGAGAGAAACAACACAGGTGTAGATAATCACCAGTGGTGTGAAAGAAGTTTTAGTTAAAGTAAAAATAACGTAATACAGGAAACACTCTGCTCCAAGTTAAGATCCTACATTCATGACTTAAGTTTTTAAACAAACTTAATTCAAATTTTGTAAAATGCTCATAGGCGTCAAAAGGAATATTCTCAGTATTCAGATTTGTCTTAGAGTGAGATGAGAAGATCCCACTCTGCGATATTTGAGATGTACACACATAAAGCTGGAGCTTGGAGGCAGTTAGCTTAGCATTTACAGGGGTCACAGCTAGCCTGGCTCTGTTCAAAGTTCAAATATTAGGTTGACAAACAACAATTGATTCATCCAGCAAGCACTTGTTTCTAGAGCATGTCTGGCTATTATTTTGGTTGTCTCGAAACATCACTGCAAGGCTGATGTTTGCCAGGAAATAGTTACAGCACGTAACCTACCTTTCTGTTTTTTGTGTGAATTAAAAAAGATATGTCATGATTAGTGATTTACGACATATGCCACATAACTAGCAACTCTAACTGTCGAACAAAAGTAGAGAAGTAAATATTATAGATTTTCTTTTAAATTGTAGTGGAGTAGAAGTATAAAGTGGCATTAAAAAATAGAAATACCCAAAGTACCAATATCTTACAATAATGCTTAAGTAATTGTACATTGTAACTTTCCACCACTGCATCTTTGCCTATTTGATTGTAGCATACTACATCGATTTCTTTTTTTTAAACAAACACTTAATTTGTTTGATTTAATTCGAACACAACCCATGTAGCCAAATCCTAAACCCTGTTGTAGCATGAACCTTATTCTGTTACGGTGTCATTAGTGACATGTCGCTGTTAAACAGTTGCATTTTTTACATTAGATTACAAATTAGATATTTTTTTAGAATAAAAAGCGCCAGCCCCATCCCGTAGCCTACTATTATGTGTGTTTATTTGGCTTTACTTGGCTTTAAAGGGGCCTTGCCTTAATCCTGGCTTCATTCCCTTTACAAGAAAAAGTTTAGAATCCAGAAGATAGAAGTAAATTGTTAATAGTTCGGAGCGATTCAAGGACAGGGGTGACAGATATTATTTGTGTCCATTGTAGAAAGAGTAGAGAAGAGGAGGGAAGAGTGAAACAGAGGCAGATTAGGGGAAAAAAAGAAAAGATGAATTCAGAGATAGAGAAAGACCAAACAAATGATAGCAGTAAAAAGTTAGAGCCCTAAGCAGAGATACTGGGAGACTGGTTGTGGAGCTGACCCCATTCCCAACTTCTCTTGGCATGGCCTCATCGATGTGACATGCATTACCATCGCAGCGCTTGTCACTGGCCCCAGCGTCCCTTTCCTTCACTGTTGTCTCTCTACTGTCACTCATGATCACAGCCTCTCCCTAACACGCAGGGCCGACACACCACACCGCGCTCTCTCTCTGCCATCCCCCGTCTCTGGACCCACTGTCACAAAGATAAATAAGAAAAAGAAGTCAGTGAGAATTTTCCAACAGTCACTCTCTCGCAGGGGATTTTTTCTACACACTTTCTCCGCTCTTCAGCGAGGCTGCAGGATTATCTCGGAGGGCTGACAGGCTATTCGAGGTCAGGATAAGTATTTACAGGTCTTTTACGCAGTGGCAGTGCAGTGGGGAGGAAAAAAGTCTTCGCTAAGTGACACAAATCAAATCAGCACGAGTCGAGTTTGCAACGAGTGTGGACCCTGGTACAGGTGTCAGATCCCATTCTGCTGAAATAGCTAGAGAGGACACAAAAAGGGAATTGAACTCATCAAGTTCATTTCAGAGTGACATTAAATACATTTCCAATCCTGTAATGTTTAATTAATGTTTATTTAAATGACACGAGTATAGAGAAGAGGCCCTAAAGGGTTTTGATAATTTGTGTGTACTGTAGGCTGTACAGACACACCAATAAACTCCAAATGTTCACTCTCTATACACAAGTGCCACAATGTATTCCTGTGCATAGACACCATGAGTAATAAAACCACTCATGGTGCTTGTCTATGAAACTTGCTCAATGAATAGTAAATTATGTCTCCACTTCTCATTAAACCGCAAGACAGTAATTTCAGCCATCACTCTTTGACAGATTCCTTTGTTTTCTTTTGTGTCACTTTGTTGGAGGGACATATATCATATACATCATTTGTATCAGGCACCATGCATCTGTTGTTGTTTGACAACCAATAGCAGCAGTTCAGACAGAATGAGGGGAGGCTGACAGATTGAGCATGAGAATAGAAATGACGGAAAGTAGAGACCGTGTTCAATTCCCAACGAATGTCTTAAAGTTGGTGTCTCTGCCAGAGTGACTGACTCTACCCTGTTACGTTGATTTAAATTCAAACCTTTCAAACCCTTTATAAGGGCCAGACACGTGTAATTACAACAATAACTGTTTGCCTTTATTCTCCCAGTTATTAACAAAATTTATCTATATAAAGTTGGATTTTTAAACTATTCTGGGAATTGTTTTTGTTGTAGGACTAAAAGCACATGTAATGTGATCCACCTTAATCTCAAATCAAACGCCATAAGGTGTGAGTGACTGTATGTTTGTCTATCCTTTGTATACATGCTGTACATGTACCACACACACATGCCTATTTTTGAAGAAGCTCCACTCGCTAGAGAGCCACCTCCCCTGCTGCCACAGTATTAGGAAATCACATATGGAAAGAAAATCTTCCAAACACTGAGCAATTATTTGCCAGTTTTTGCCACAAAGACTCGCATAAGAAACTCTGCTTTGTGCTATTGTTCCACATGCCGTTGACTCCTGAATGAAGGTATTATTTGCACCACAGTTCACACGAAGTTTGCAGGAGAGATTACGGAGGAGCCTGGGAGCTGCATTGCACAAGGTTATGAGCTAATTCCTCAACAACAGTGAGCCCGATGAGTGTTATTGATGCCATGTAAGAAAGCAGACAATATGTGTGTGTGTATTTGCATTTACACAGCACATGATTGTGGATTTACAATATAAGTACATGCACATGTACACGTATGTGCTTACTCCCTGCTATGTGGTTTCCCCACACACTCAACTTTCCACATTCCAACAGCGTCCTCCTCCACCTCCTGTGCTCTCTGTATGGCATTTCAGCAGCTGACGCATAGCAACATTTTGCATGTTGAAATAGCGTGTTGACTTTCAAAACAGTATGCTTTGTGAAGTGTGTTTGTATGTGAATAAAATAACGTATTGAAATGATAAAATATTAATTTGACAAAGCAGCAAATAAGCGAAACATTCAGGATACACTCCGCTTGTCAACACACCATAGATCTGTTTTAAGTGAAAGAGATATAAGCTCTGGAATTACTTTGATTTATTTATGTGAAAGAGAAAAGATCTTTTGCACCAGAGCACTAATAATGCACAGAGGTGTTGCACCATCGCTGGGAGAAAAACCCCGGGGCAGGCTTATGCCCAGGATTTCTATGGAGCTCTCCAGTGGGGTGCAATGGGTGATTTGCATCGCCCCCTCCAGGCACTTTCATCCTGACCCGGCTGCGCTGTGCACGTGGCGGAACGGTAGCCAGGGCTGTTGCCTGGACAACTGATCACAGGATTACAGGTTGGGAGAAGGGGGGAGAAAACGAGAGAGAGAGAGAGAGAGAGAGAGAGAGAGAGAGAGAGAGAGAGAGAGTGTGTGTCAGTCAGTCAGTCAGTTAGTCAGTCAGTGTTTGTATCACTGGTCTTCAAATGCTGGTCCTGCTGTTTTTTCATTTTGGCCAACTAATGAAGGACTGCTTTAGGCCTGGGACACAAAGACAATGTAATTAACTGGCTGGTTGGAGAGAAATGCTCTGTGGGGCTCTGATGTGGGCTGAAAATGGGAACCAGTGGTTTAAATAGGATTTCAGGGTGTTTTCGTGTTTTCTGGACATACGTGAAGCTTTAGTCGGTTTCCTACAGTCTTAAACCCTTATTGCTAGACACCATATTGTATCAAGAGTTCCCTGGTTAGTTCCTTCCTTTTCAGTGTTGTCAGATTAGGCTGTTTTCTGCCCAGTTGAGCTTCTTTTTAATTGACTGGGCGGTTAAAATTTGTTTTGGGTGGATTGTGATACTTTGGGCTACTGTTTGGGGTGGTTTCCCTTAACAAAAAGTTGGACTACGTTACAATATTCCTCCTCTCTTCTGAGTAGTATGATTGAGATTGACAGGGCAATGAGTTCAGCCGGCTCAGCTCGACACACAATAAGTAATAACTGATGAATGTCGAAACCAAATGTCATTTCAGTTTATTACAACTAGACCCCCCCCCCCTACCCATTTAGGTTATTATTTGATCATAGTTCTGCAATACAGTAAAAGACTTGCAAAAGCTTACATCTGCTCATACAAGTGAAAAGTTTTAATGAGTGATTTTTTATTATTGTGGTTTTTAGTCCACCTAAACTTATGCTAATAAACAGCTGACTGGAAGTGCGTCCCAGGACCCAATGCTATCTTTTTGATCAGCTACATAACTTAAAAGGGAGCCTTTGAGGCTCCCTCCCAGATCAAATTATATGGTGGGAAAAAATACCTAGTCTAAATGAAAACAAAAATGGGCTATATGGCGAGCAGTCGGTTTCATGGCAACATTCTTCTATTTGCTCTCTGACTAAAGGTGTGCCATTAAGTGAAATCACATGGTTTGCAATTTGGTTGGATTCTAGGACACGACTGCACACATTTGGTTTAAAACCTGTACAGTTAACAGCATAAGTGGCACCTGTATGAAGACAGCATGTGGGAATATATAGACATGAACTGTAAAAGTATACTGGTCTGCCTCACTCCACTCCACGCCATTGAACAACGGGCCATGGCACACACATCTAATGCCTTCAGGGGAAAGAAAAGTTTCTACTGCTGCTGCATATTAAAGCATAGCTATTTTCTGTGAGTGTGGCACGTCTTTATTCAATATCAGGGGCTCCACAGAGACACGTACAGCTTTAGGCTGGCAGCAGTGCGGGGAGAGTGTGAGTTGCAATCTGACTGACTGATCGTTTTTAATAATGCTCACCCCCTGTGCTCACATTTGTTCATATTTAACGGAGGAGATGTTAAGGTGGACCAGTGTTGCTCTGTTTTTCTATTAAAGTGAAAGAAGGACAATGGTCATAATTTGTTGCAACAAGGGGGAGGCCTTCCTCTTTCGCTGCCTAAAGGACCTCTCAAGATAAAATGCCCTAGCCACTTGTGGTCGCCCACGCAGGAGGGAGAACCTCACAGTACCAGAGCATGTACTGTTTGTGCCAAGTACTTATTGTATATCGTACTATGTTTAGTATGTATAAGCTGTCTCTAGACACACATTGCTATGATATGTGACATGTATGTCACATATTTTAGGCAGGAAAACTGTAGACCTCTGTAGTCAAATTAATGTTGTGTGCCTATATGCTTTACTACAGGACTTTGCTAACCTTGCTAGGCACTGGACCTCGGACTTGGGCCAAAAATGTTCCCGTTACCTTGCTCCAAATTGGGCTGGTGGTTCAATGCCCTGCAAGCATGCATCCCAGAGTGTCAAACACCCCTTGATCAGCCATCCATAACCCACCTCTCCACTCCCAGCTACAAATCTCAGTGGACAAACAATGCTGTACTGATTTCTACTACTATGTGTTCAATCACATTTATACCTCAGCATTTATATTATAAATGGCCACACTTGAAGACGAGGTAAAAATCCTGCTCTCATATTAGAAAGGGTGTGTTGTGTTGTAGCACTAGAGATCGGTCTTGGTCTCGAGACCGGTCTCAAGACCACTTTTTGAAGGTCTCGGTCTCGTCACGGAATCAACTGCCTTTTTTCTCGGTCTTGTCTCGGTCTCAAATAAAAAAGACCCAGGATTTTATTTCAAGACCGTTCAAGACCACAACTGCCTTTCGATTTTTTTTTTTTAGGCATTTCTCATGATACTATTATGACAATAAGCCAATGGTTAGCATTTTCCACATTTTATCGTGTCATGCAGTGTGGGACTCGCACTGGTCTGGTCTTGGTCTTTAACTCGGTCTCGTCCTGCCTTGGACTTGGTCTTGACTTGGTCTCAACCCCTCAAAGTCTTGGTCTTGACTTGGTCTCGATACTCTCTGGTCTTGGTGATGACTTGGTCTCGGTTTAGGTGGTCTTGACTACAACAATGGGGTTTAGACATGAAAGTTGTTCAAGTGGGGATAAGCGTGCACACTTTCGGACAATCTCTCAAAAAGTTCCAATCCTGCATTCCTGGCCAATCTTTGGATGAAAAGGGCGGCCTTATCAGTTTGACTGTTTCGGGAAGTTACAACGTTTTTGGAGGTGGATCTACCCCTTCTGACGTTGGACAGATAAAATGTCTTGCAACTTGCATCACTGGTTTTAAAGTTTGTAACGTATTTGTACAGATTCCTGGACTATCTGCCTCCTCAAAGCAATGTGAAAAGGTTTGTCTAGCTGTCTTCTGAATCCTATCGTTGACTCGGATATTGATATACCCTACACTCTTATCCAGGTTTAGCCACCTCTCTTCCACACACTTATTGACATGGTTAACCACATGCAAATCTCCTCTAGCCCTGTGGATGATTTGCCATCGCATTTATAAAAGAAGCATTGGCCCAAGGCGGCATATGATTACTGAGCTCTCTTTCCTCTGTTTCTGTATTTTGATATTTAAAGCATGCAGGTGTTCATCCATTTTTAAAGAAACCAATAATCTTGACCAACAGCTTCACAACAATTACAGACCCATCTCTCATCTTAGAAAAAGTGTATTCAAAGCAATTCACCTATAATACAGTATAATACAATATAGTTTTTCTTGATTGCTAAGACACATTTCTTGAAACCCCCACCCATTTTCTCGGCACTCTGAACTGGCTTATATTCTCTACAATTGGCTTTGATCACCTCATAGGAAACGTGTGTGTACAATTTTGAGTCGTTGTGTGTAAATGATGTCAACTGTGTTGTAGTTGTGTTTAACTTTTGCTGCCTGTGTTAACCATTTTGCAACACAAGTGCATCACAGTGTGAAATGTGTTTTAGCGAGTGAGAATGTGTTTAGGGTTTTGCCAAATTCGACAAATGGGTTCGACAAATGGGTTTAGGCCACTGAGCATCCTTCGGAGAATGGGCTTTAGTGTTTTAGCAGTTCGGAAAAACTGTAAAACAAAGGTATTCAAAGTTTTCAATCAGGTACTGTTAATTCCAAATGCTGCATTCAAAATTGTTGATATAAAATATTAACTAATAGACTCGAGCAGTGGCTCAGAGCCAAGGTTAAAATGATGATGATTTTCTTTTTTTTCTCTGACTCAGGAAGTTGTGTTGAACTGTAAGCATTCCTCATCTGTCCACCCAGTATTGTGGAGTTTGTGTGGTCCAATTACTGTATGTTGATTTTATGTGTTACCCTATATTTTTCATATACCCAATTGCAACTTTATTTTAATCCAAAGGATCTCAGCAGAATCTTTTTATTTAAGATCATTTTTTGGCCATTTTAGGCCTTTATTTGGTATAGGATAGCTGAAGACATAAAAGGGGAGAGAGGGGAGGGGGGATGACATGCAGCAAAGGGCCGCAGGTTGGAGTTGAACCTTGGGCCGCTGCGGCGAGGAATTAACCTCTATATACAGTATTAGTCTTGCTTTTCCAGACCCTCCTCCAAAGCGCGCTGGAGGAGAGTCTGGCTACTCCACATAGCATTCAGAGATGGTTTATTGGCATTTCTTTAAACCAATCAGAATCGTCTTGGGCTGTGCTAAGCACCGGATAAAAGCTGTGGTGCCTCTGCAAAATAGGATCGGAAGGAACTTGTTTTGGTGGAACATTTGTACGTTTAAAAGTTGTTTTAGTCATGCAACAGAAAACTCAGATTGGACAGATAGTCTAGCTAGCTGTCTGGATTTACCCTGCAGAGATCTGAGGAGCAGTTAACCATAGTCCTCAGAAATCCACCGCAGTTTAAAATGCCAACACAAAGGAAGTCCAAGGCAATGGATATCCGGCCTAAATGAGTGAACTCTGGCGGATTTTCTGGCGGCAACGGAGCAATCCCAGAAGTGGAACGTCAAAGATATAGACTACTATATATGGGCGCGTGGTCTACCAGGTGAGCTACCCAGGCTCCCGGATCTTAGCAGATTTTTATTGTAATATAATTGGTACAAGTTTAAAGTCTGTACTAATCACCGTTTTGTTTTTCACATCGATCCACCCAAACAACTCAGGATCTCAGCAGATTTAATGACTTTTTTCATGACAAGGGATGGATGGCCCACAACCTTCAAGAGATGAATGTTTTATAGGCCCTTTTCTTTCTTTCTTTCTTTATTAGAATCCCCATTAGCTGATGCAACAAATGCATCCGCTACTCTTCCTGGGGTCCACACATAACACATAACATGAATAAACAAACAATCCTACACCGAGACAGCTAATTCTCATAAAATACAAATATACATATATACACACTCACATATGGACATATACACATACAATATACTCTATACTTATACTTAACTTATATCTACCAATATAAGTTAACATAAAAAATTCTTTTATTTGTTTTTTAAAACCCATAATATTTTGAATTTTAGCAATATGACCTGGCAGAGAGTTCCATTCAACCATAGCTCTATACAACACTGTACGTTGTTTTGAGTTTGTTCTAGATTTTGGAATAATATATTTACCAATTACGGCATGCCTCGTGTGATATGTATGTACATTAGAACTCAGAGTAAGTTGCCTATACAGACAATCTGGAGTTTTCCATAAATTAATTTTATTTATAAAGCCAAGGAGTGATGCTTTTAACCTCTCATCAACCGGTAACCAGTATAGTTTGCTGTGCATTTTGTTAACATTAGCTCTTGTCGTACAACAAAGGGCTAAACGTGCAGCTCTATTCTGGACCCTCTGTAGTTTCCCTAAATTCTTCTTTGTAGTTCCTGACCAAACCACAGAGCAGTAATCTAAGTGTGATAACACTAGTGTCTGCAAAACAGGTTTAATTAAATATGAATTTAAAAACGAATAACACCTTTTAACTACAGATATATTTCTCCCCATTTTTTCACCACTTCATCTATATGTCTTGACCACGACAAAGTACAGTCTAATGTTACCCCAAGAAGCTTTATTTCATATACCTGCTCAACAGCAACATTATTTAGTACTAAATCCAACCTGGGCCTTGTTTTTAGTGAACATTTAGTTCCAAATAAAATACTTTTAGTCTTGCCTATATTCAGGACAAGTTTATTATCAATTACCCAATTAGATACCATCTGCAACTCATTGTTGAGAGCTGCAGAAATGTTTTCTAAAGCTGATGCCGGCATATAAAGTGTTACATCATCCGCATACATAGACACAGAAGCTCCTCCACAGACCAGTGGGAGATCATTCGTGAAGATAGAAAAAAGCAATGGTCCTAATGAAGACCCTTGTGGAATCCCACATGCTACAGACCTCACCTCAGAGAAGCTTCCATTAAAATACACCTTCTGTGTTCTATCTGTCAAGTAGCTCTCTATCCATGCTAATGCGGATGGTGCAAAACCATAACATTTGAGCTTCCCCAATAACAGACTATGGTCAATTATGTCAAAGGCAGCACTAAAATCTAATAATACTGCTCCGACAATATTTTGGTGATCAATATACTTTAACCAATCATCTGTCATTTGTACCAGAGCTGTACAAGTTGAATGTCCTTCTCTATAAGCATGCTGGTATTTACTTAACAATTCATTTTTGATAAAATAACCTTGTATCTGGTTAAATACAATTTTTTCTAAAGGTTTACTTATAGAAGGTAACAAACTAATTGGTCGACTATTAGAGCCAGAAAAAAATGCACGAGCATTTTTCGCTAAGGGGATTACCTTTGCTTCTTTCCACACTTGTGGACACACTCTATTCTCAAGATTCAGATTAACAATATGACATATGGAAGTGGCAATGTGGTCTGCTACCATCCTTAATAGCTTTCCATCAAGGTTGTCCGTCCCAGATGGCTTATCATTATTAATAGACAATAATAGTTGTTTTACTTCTTCTCTTGACACTTCTTGAAATTTAAATGAACAGTTCTTATCATTCATTATTTCTTCTGATATACATGAATAATTTGACTTATGGTATGATGTTGGCATTTTCTGCCTTAATTTACAAACTTTATCAATGAAATAATCATTAAAATAATTTGCAATGTCTACAGGTTTAGTTATAAATGATCCATCCACTTCAATCCATGATGGGGTCAAATTACTTTTTCTACCCATGATATTATTTAAGGTGCTCCAAAGCTTTTTTCCATCATGTTTTATACAATCAATCCTAGATTCATAATACAATTTATTCTTCTTTCTATTAGAATTGGTGACATCATTCCTCAATTTACAATATATTTGCCAATCATATAAGGATCCAGACTTCCTTGCCACTTCTTTTGCCTTTTCCCTTTGACCCATATATCCTTTTAATTCCTCATCAGTCCAAGGAGCCCCAGCAGTTCTAACAGTCAGCCTCTTTACAGGTGCATGCTTATCCATAACAGGGGCCAACAATTTCATGAATACATTAAGTGCAGTATCCGGGTCTTTCTGTTGAATGACATCAGACTAACAGATATTTCCAACATCTTCCACATATAAATCACAGTCAAAATCCTTGTACATTCTTTTACACACAATTTTTGGCCCCGCCTTTGGAACCTTAATTTTCCTTGATAAGCCCTAATGGGTGATAAATGTACCTGGTTCCTTGTATCTAATGCCAATGTGCAAACATTTAGGATTCTATTTTGTTTCGTGTTCACATTCTACTTAGTAAAGCTTTATTTATGCTTCACTTTTTATTCAGGAAGTCTCACTGAGATCAAGATCTATTTTATGAGAGAACAAAAAAAAAATCACAATTTTTATTTTTTATTGTAAAAATGAGATCCATTGGTCATGACACTTATGAAGCTCAGCGTAAATTCTTTCAGGGAGACTTCTATAACTTCATCACCTCTCTCTCCTAAAACTGATCAGCTGTTTCGAGGCGTTCACTTTTCAGTTAAACCAATCAGAATCGGCCATGTATTTCACGAGCCAATCACAGCATGACATCCCTGCATTAAATCTGTTCTCTCCTCTGCGGCTGTCAGTTGTCATTTCAGGCAAAGAGTGCAACCCTCCTCCTCCCCTTCCACCTCCAGTCATCGTCACCCATGGCACCCTGGGTCATCCTCCGGCTGACCGCTACCATCGACTCCTTCGATCCGGTCTTCGTGCTCCTTCACCACCACCACCAGTGTCTAGACTCCATCGGCGGGGATATGTCTCGGTTTCTCTACCCCTTTAAAAACATATTTTATACGATGGAGTCTAATCTCCAAATACTTTGTACATTTCATATTTTGCATATGTAGCTTACAAATAAATCTTTGCATATCTGCAACAAAGTCTCTCCTGATTGAAATAAATTCATCCATGCCTTTGTGACAAACTGGTGAGATTATGGTAATACAATTTCCATTTACATTCAGTATGTCAGTCTTCAACAAATCACCTCCTGTTTGTTCAAAGCTCTGCTGCCAGGCTTTTAACAAAAATGCTCTGCTCACATCAGTCTGGTTTTAGCCTCATTACACCGGGTCTGAGTGAGTTTTCGAACCAATTTTTTAAATTTTAATTATCGCACTACATGGCACATTCCTAGAATAAGAATAATGCAAAACTTTTAAAACCATACCACCTTTTACTATCTATCTATATCTATACCTATCCATATCTATCTACCGTCATCTCACCAAGATCTCCCACCAACTAAACTTAAATCTAAAGACTAGAGAGCCTTTGCACATTGCCCATTTTATTGTGTCTAACGTACATTCTTCTAAACGTAGCCTTTAAAAAGAATCATTTTTTTAAATCATTGTTTTTTACCCAACCTTTTCCTTGTCCCACCAATCTGCGTTTCTTTTCCCATCCTTTTGTTAAGCACTTAGTAAACCTCTGCATTTGAAAATACTATATACAAATGTGTTATATTACAGTATACAACTGTACAATAGGAGTTTATTTGCAACCAATTTCTAGGAGACTGGGTTGTTTGAGGTTATGTCTTGTACAATATATGTCTTTCAAATAAAAGGAGTGAAGTTATTTTCAATATTTTCCCTCAGTAACCCATAGGCAAAGAATTGTGACATTGTATAAGAGTTTAAACTGGAAATCTCAACCCATAAACCTCTTATATGGCCAATACTGAACAACACACTAAACAATGTTCCTTCTGTTTGAAATGCATTTGCAAAGTCTAGTTAAGTTTTAGTGGCTTAAAGGAATTGAAGGGCAATACAAACATGTTAGTTATGTAACCATATTTTGGTCAACAAGAGGCCTCTTTCCCACATGGGGTGGTGGTCATTGCCAACTCAACATGTTGATGGTAAAATAGAAGCAAAAGTGTGAGAGTGTTATTGAAAACTAAAGCATTCAGCTCAGTGCAAACAATGCCACTCAAACATTCTAAAATAAAATTAGGTAGATAAATAGCAATTATCTGTTCTGTTTCCCTGTAACCCAGTTTCTCTGTCCTCAATTACACACTTAGAGGTCAGGAGGAAATAGACCATATTGCAGATGGGACCAGACTGCAAATGTAGGTCCACTGTTACAGTTCCCTGAGCGGACTGCACTCGGTGTAACAAACTTGAGAACAGCTCCTGAGGCCAAGGCCGCTGACACTGAACATAAAACAACCCAAGAGGGTTTTTCTTTGAATTGTTTTGTAACCAATAAACAATGTTTCTGCTGTTATCAAATGTAAAGAATGGCATTTGGATGCTGATATCGAGCCAGTACATTAGCTTTAACAACATGCAGCCATTCCAGGAAAAAGATTTAGGGCTAGAGAGTATTTTCACAGGAAGGAGGCATTCTTCCTTTATTGAAACGTTTGTTCCAAATAGTCTTATATCAGTGTTCAGATGATAAGCTCCTGATGCTCATTTAAAGTGAATCCATACACCGAATGGGTCTGGTTTGACAAAACACTGCCATCTGACAAGGTCAGAACAGTGATTATCCCCATGCTGCATTATCTGCTACTAAAGTACATTCCATTAAAGTGGACAGTGTTTAAAAATGTGTGGGAGGGCGATGAGGGGGAGGAGAGAGTGGGGAGTGTGAGAGGAATGAGGGAGAGCAGTGTAACAGGTTTCCAGGAGGACAGGGGGAGGCATAGAAGAAGAGGAGGGTGCTGTGAGTGCAAGAATGATAAGCCAAGAAGAATGTGAAGGAAAAGATGGACGACATGAGCGGGATGAGGAGAGTTAGGGAAAACTCAGGAGCAGCTGGATATGTGAAGAAGAAGTTTGGGAGACATAGATGAGTTACACAGAAGCATTTAATGAAATCTCGATCATGAAGACATAAGGATTAAGGAGTACAGTTTAACCACAATGTAGTGTTGTGTAGTGCCATCCCAATTCTGAGGAACTCTGCATTTCCAAGAGGCATTTATCTCATGCTGAACACATGTCAAGTTTGGATTATGCGAAGATATTAATGGTGCCATAACATAGACGCTCACTTAAATCAATGTTGTTTTGCAAGTCCAGTCTATCTCTCTCTGGGGAATAGGGGTGTATGTGTTTGTCAGTAAAGTGCGTGGGGCCCTTTAGCCTGTTTCCGTTAACCTTCAAAGGAGACGGTCCAGGAACACAACATTCCCTTATCTTGCAGCTGCTTCGACTCCCTCAGCTTCTAGAGCAGTGGTCCTAAACATTTTTAGGCCAAGGACCCTTCAGCTGAAAAAGTGACGGAGAAGGGACCCCTTGCTATATATAATGTATAAAATTGAGCTGCATATTAAACTGGGATTACAATAGCGTATAGTGCAGCCTAGAGCCTTTAAATATACATTTTTATGCATACAATACTAAGCTATTAAAATAATTCTTGACATATTCATATATTTATACATCATGTTTTAATGTTAAAATGTGGAACAGTGAATCCTTAAGCTTAACTGTATCTGTGGATGGCTACTTTACCTATAGGCCAGTAAGCCTATCATCCATGTTGTGTAAATTTCTTTTCTTTTTTAAAAAGATTTATCTTTACAAATAATACGTTGGATTCATGTTAATGTATATTTTCAGACATATATATATATATATATATATATACAAAACTATCAAACAATAATTTGTTGGCCCCCTTGCAGCAACTCTGAGGACCCCTTCAACTCTGTTGAAGATCTCTGTAGTGTCAGACATAAATTCATACATGAACACAGTTTAGTGATGGAGCATAGCCGAATAGATCTTTTTGACCCATAGGCATAATTTACATGGGGGATGGGGGGTTTGCAACCAACCCCAATAATCAAAACTGGCCAGTGCAACCCACCCCAAAAACCTATAAACATTTTCTTTACATAAATTCATGCAGAAAATATACAAATTGTTGCAGAAAAATTCACCAGAATGCAGAAAATGAATTGTTGGACTTTCAACATTTTTATTTTGGAGATCTCAACTCCCCCAATGTTGAACCCAAAGTTACGCCCTAACTCGACCCTTGACCTGTGACCTGATGTTTTCCCCTTGTGCCAGTTCAGCATAATGAGAGAAGCTCAGTCAGATCAGCAATGGTAGGTCTGGGCTGCCACAGGGATTGGCATTAAGAGGTTTTCTTTGAACAACAATTAAGTTCTGCATTAGAAAGTAATGCTTCCCCTAACTGAGGGGCCCTTAAGCAAGGCTCTCAATCGCTGAACTGCTCAGTGGACCACAGAATCAGATTGTGGT
The DNA here is from genome assembly GCF_010015445.1 of Perca fluviatilis. NCBI lineage: Eukaryota > Metazoa > Chordata > Actinopteri > Perciformes > Percidae > Perca > Perca fluviatilis. Next base: position 13,499,012 of record NC_053118.1, on the reverse strand, counting down.
TGCACTGCAATGTGTGAATGTACACTCTGAGATTCTGAACAGCATGTGTCTAAAAAAGAAACAGTTGCTTATTTACAGATCGGGCAGACAGAGAGCAACATTATCATCCATTTGGAGTCCTGTCTCTGGCCACTTAGCTTTGTTTTTGGTCTCCACCAACTCCTGAGGAACATATCCTGGCTCTTTAGCTGCTGAGTGCTCCACTATGTTCACTTGCTAGTTCCTCAAACAGTGATGATAAGGAAAGGAATTCTTTTTTTCCATCAGAAACTTGTTACCATCTTTGTAGAGAGTAAGGTACGATAAGTATAGAGTTGAAGCCAAACCCCTTTAGAAGTGTTGCAGCATTTTTGATTGGTGGTCTGTTTAAAGGCAGACCGTGCCTTTTCATGTCTTTCATGTCAATGTCAATTATTCTTTTGTGTTATTATGACCCTAACTGAATCTTAAAACCACTCATTTGCTCTGTTTTGAAACCGGACATGTTCCACTGCTTGTCCCTGAATCCACCACTTCATCTGTGCCCATCTGTTTCTCTGTCTCTCTGTCTGACAGACAGAATACAGAGGGCGAAGACTTGTTTCACCTCCAGAAACCCCGCAAAAGTGTTCTTCATCCCCTCTCAATATATTTTCTCTCTTTCCGTCTCTCTCTGCAGCGCTTTCCTCTCTCTGTCTGCCTATTCATCTCCTCTGCCTTTGTATTTCTGCTGTCTTTCCTGGCCCCTCTCTTTTCCTCTGTATATTTCTATCTCACTCCATTGTTCCCTTTCCTCGCTTTCCTCACTCGCCCTCTCTCTTCTAAACCTCGGGTACACCTGGCTGGCTGCTGAGGGCTGACACTTTAAAGACATTGGCTTCAGCTTCGGCTGCTAGTGGAATATCAATATCTGTTGCACACACGCACGCACGCACACACACACATGCACGCACACCCGCGCGCACACACACACACGCACACACGCACACACACACACACACACACACACACACACACACACACACACACACACACACACACACACCTACCTCCCTCCCTCCTGCACATGTAGCACACATAAGGCACACACACATTAACAAACACCCCCCTCCATCCGCACACCACCCACTAACCCCCATAGCTGACTCTATTAGAGCAGACATATATTGAGGCTAGAATGCCATGTTGCACTGAATGCTCGCCATACTAGCAAGAGGGGAACCTTGGGAGAGCTACAGTGGAGGGCACAATGAGTAAACACAACACATTCCCCCCTCCACCTCCACATTTTTTTTGTCGCTACAAAGCACTTTTTTCTCTCCAAATAACATGTCCTGCATGTGTTGGTTACATCTGAAGAATTTTAAGCAGCTAACTGTAAGCCCTTTAAGACCTCATCCCTGCATGTGAGGATGTAGAGAAACACACACACACACACACACACACACACACACACACACACACACACACACACACACACACACACACACACACACACACACACACACACACACACACACACACACACACACACACACACACACACCTCCCCACCACCCAACTCTCTCTCCTCATTGTCTCTGTAGGCTCCTCAAACCTCCCTCTCTCCTCTTTGCTCTTTGTTGATTTACGTGGACGTCTCTCCATCCAAGTCAGATTACTGCTCTTAGCGTTGCCTGGCATGGATCTCTCTGCACTTGGGAGTAATAGCCCATGGCAGATTGACTCAAGAGGTTATCATATGATTCTCACTGTCTGTTTCAATTGGTTTGGCTATCTGTGTCTGAGTAAATGGCCATTTAAAATTCTGCACTACACGTGCAATGTTTGCAGCAGTAGATAGATTGGTGGATTACAGTTTTTTTTCGATTGCAGAACGACAGTGGGCACAACTAGAGACACATGTGCAAAACCACAGTCTGCACAGCTGCAGTTCATGTGGACCAAACTCTAGTTTCATTGCTTGAACACAGTTTCAAAAGTCTCCACACGTGTCTCATGGCTTTAACCACAACATGCACAACACTGCTTACAGCACTTTGTTCAAATGCTAACACACTGCTGTCAAAACTGTTAACCGCACATTCAAAACAACTGATTTCAGCCCGGTGCATTTCAAACACTGCTGATTGCAATTTCAGCTGAAAGTCCTTTTTTAGACTTGTTAGTGATCGCATACAGTACGTATAGGGAAAGCTCAGAAATACTTTTTTTTTGGAAATAAATCAAGTAAGAATGAAACATTTATAAATTGTACCATTCGAGAGAAACAGGTAAAAGATACCAATGTGTCCAGGTAAGATGTCTGAGGTTCCATACACAGCTATCAAAATGTGAAAACACTAGCTGTACTACGGTAAAACTGTGCACTTTCAGAAAGTAATGGAGGTGGAAGCAATGGAAACACCACATTCATTTGTATTTATAGATGATACAGGTGCATGGCAAGCCAGGACATCCAATGTGTTGATGAAAACTTGTGGCCTGATGCTGGAGACAGGTAGGATTAGCCCCACAATTCTTTGTTACTATTACATACCTTTATTTTGTAGTTATATATATATATATATATATATATATATATCTATATATACATAGAAAGAGAGAGAGAGAGAGAGAGAGAGAGAGAGAGAGAGAGAGAGAAAGAAGCAAACATTCCTTCTTATTTGCCTAGAACACTGGTTATGTTATAAACAAAATAAATTCATGTGAAAGAATTTCACTCTTTTCTTCAAAGAAAATATTGATTGAAACTGTAAAGATGAAAAGTTTCTTATTTCTGTATTGGTGTTTGATGCTAGTGTTTTTACTCTCCGTGTGTTCTGAGTGACAGTGTGTGTTGTCTCAATGAGGATTGTTCAAAGTGTTTCGCTGCACTGAGTCTGTTTTGAGAAGAGCAGTGGTGTACGTGATACGCAGGTCTACACAGTATACCCACGAAGAAAGATCCAGGATTTCCATATACCCACTTAAAAATGCCCAATGACACGCAACAACATACTTCCCATTCTATTTTTGATATATTTTGAATGTCATCTGTGTTTTTCTTCTTCGCATAGGCTAAATAAAGGTATTTCCACCGTAAATTGGTGCATAAAAGTGTATCCAAATGCAGGAAATTAAGTCTTTGACGCTCAAAATTTCCCTCGGGGAGGACACCCAGACCCCTTAGTATGATATGCCCCCCCTCCCCCAAAGGCAGATTCTGGCCCATATATATATATATATATATATATATATATAGGCCAATATATTTATATACAGTACAGTATACCCACTACAATACATTAGACTAGACCACTGGTGAAGAGCGGTGTTGTTTGGAATGAATTTAGCAGGCGATGTGAACTGTTTAGCTCAGGTGACTGTAGGTAGTGCAGACTGTAGTTAGAGTTTTGCACATGTGGCTCCAGTTGTGACCACTGTCGTTTAGCAATTGGAAAAAAAAACTGTAATAGCGTCATGTTCTTTCTGTGAATTCTTTAGAAGAAATAGCCTAAAAATAGTTAAAATAATAGGGAAACAATTCTCATCGTACCAGTTTCTGCAAATGTGTTTACAGATTGAATGTGAGTTTAGCCTTGATAGCTTCTTGGAAGACACAGGGGACAAAGTCAGCTTTTCACTACTCTGACATTTGCATAACGTTGGCCTGACCCCTAGTGGATACAATCATTTTGGTCTAAAGGGGGAAGCAAGACACTGAGAATCTGTTTTCTTAAAATCAACAATCCCTCACGATTCAGCTGCAATATGACATCAGTTGTGTGCACTCTACTCCTACAAAATTAAGTGCAGTATAATAGTCCATAGACATAGGAGGTGTCAGTAGGTGTCTGACTTGAACTGATGTTTAATTTACAAACGGGACATAAATGTTAAGTCAAGTTAATACCAATCATCCAGGTCATTTAATACTTTAAGATGTTATCAAACATCTGAACCAGAACAATATCAGCTGTGTGAGTCAGCAAATTAAACTGTACAGGAGAAAAAGGCCATGTAATCTTAATGTATAATGCTTACGATTTTTATCATTTCAAACCATTTTTGGATGCTATTCATGGCTGCTATATCCATTAGATGAATATGCACTCATCAGTTTCCTCTTTATGTAGAAGTTAGCGATGTAAGTGTCAGAGTCCGCCATTCCTGTGCTGGGTTCAAATGGCGTGCAAATGCACAAGAGATTCAAAAGAAAAGATGAATGCACATACTGGAAGAAACTTTTGAAGATGGTGGCCAGTGATGCACACATTGCCCATAATTTGTGCACATGTTATGACATAATCGGGAAGTGCAGAACAGCGAGTTCCGGTCATTTTGAATTTGAAGAGAAACATATTTGCATCAGTACGAGTATAACTACTGCGACACACAAGCTGCGTGGGTTGCTCATTTACCTCTGATATATTTCTGACAGAATAGCTCTATAAACCGAGTTTCCTCCTGGGCCGGCCCTGGTGATGAATAAATGTGTCATTTCAAACTGAAATCTAGGAGTTGTATTATTATGACATTCTTGTACCTTTACCACCAGTAATCATGGGTATTGCTAAATCAACCAGAACTACAAATTACCCGACCTAATGGGGGCATTTATGGCTCAAGTCTAAGTCTTCATAAAGCTTTATATTGACCTTGTATGGCTTAGATAACAATCCATTTCCATTAGGAATGTAAGAATCATTAATGTGTATTTTTTCTACTCAAAAGTCAGGGACACAAATCACAAGCACTAGCTAGTCTTCTTTGACACTGCTGTGGAAGCGAGGCGTGTTTGGGCTGCAAGTCTCAGTCAAGTGCATAATCAGTGTCGCCGGGGCCAAGGCAAGTTATATTAACAACAAGTTATATTAATACAAACAAAGTGACAAACCAATATACTTCAGACCAAGCCTTACATTTATAATAAAACACCAGGAAATAGAGTCAGGAAGAAACCTACAATTGAGGGATAGAAGCAAGCAGCATACAGAGTTATAAGGAAAAGGCCGAAGGTCTATAGAGTGGTTAGGGCTAGATTAAGTGCTGGTGAGCACTGTAATCTCAAAAAACCCAATTGTCTGCAGGAAACTTTATTGGTTTTTAACTTTTACCTGATGGGCTGTGGAATGGCACTGTACATCGATGATACAAAGGGGTTTTATTCACATTCAAATTGATTTAGTAAAAAAGGATTTGCATTTAAGTGGTAAAGTTAAGGTCTCCACATACAAAAAACAAATATTACCTGCAGCTCTGCACTAAGTAGAGTACAATCAAATGAAGTCAAGTACAGAACAGAATATAGACTCATATGATCTCACAGTCCACGTCGCTTTCAAATAGTGTTTTATTTGACCAAGGAGAGCTGTCTGCCACACACACACACACACACACACACACACACACACACACACACACACACACACACACACACACACACACACACACACACCACACACACACACACACACACACACACACACACACACACACACACACACAATACTAATCAGCGAGATCTAAATCCCCTGGGTATAGGCTCTATTAGACCATGTGCTTATGAGAAGATAATCATTCAGTGATATGAAGACAGCACCGGGCAGTGGGTGGCAACAGTAATGCTGCTGAATGAAAATGCTCTGCTGCACACTGTGTGCCAAAGCCTTAACTTTTAATATAAGTTGTTGCCTGAAGGCAGACATTAATGAGTCCTTTTTGTCAAGGTGAAGGAGCAGAGATAGCAGACAATGTGTTCAACTTTAATGGATGCAATCACAGCTTTGAATATGAGAGTGAGGGTTATAAAATGACACTGCTGTCCTCTGGGCAAGCAAGTTAAGCTTAAGCCCTCAGCTAAACAGATCAATAAGATAGTTTTAATGTCAATATCACGCAAGAAGGGCAGATTTTTGACATTTTATTTAATGACACAGTCAGGGTTGTCCTGCAAGTATAGATAACAACTTATTACCTTACAATTTAGCTGACCTGTTTATTTTATATTTTACTTAGAAACAACACCCTAAAAAGTCACAAATGCCAGGGAGTTAATTAGAAAAAGCACAATTTTTTTCAAATGTGCCAAACTGAAATTTTGTAGACACAAACACTAGATGGTGCTGTTTAGTTTTGACTGCTTGCTTCATGGTGCATCACGTGTGAACATTGGGACCTCAGTTTTCAGTATTACATGTAAGTTTTCAGTCTGCCTTGATATATAGTTGTCTTTCAAGTCAAATTTGTTGCATCAATCAAATTCATGCAGGTCGTTTGGCAATTTTAGAGTTTCACTGAATGTATTTGGTGCAGTGTAGTCCACAAACACACAACATGACAAAGTGTCCACAGAAGGCTGGTTTTTGGTCTCAGCTAGTGATTGTTGTGCAATCCACAATTAACAGCAGTCTAGTGGTCGTAGAAGCTCAAGTAGCTATTTATGGCTGATTTGCCGAGCTCTGTGTTAACAAGCCTAAGTACAAGAAAAAATGTCACATGAAAATGCGCTCTAATGTTGTTTTTATGTCGCCACACAGACCAGCAAGCATTGATTATTCTCCGGCTGTAAGGAATTGGAACCTTGTGGGATGCACTCCATGAAAGCTGGAACTATAATGAATACGCCTGCTTTGTTTCAGGGAGCATGAAACAAATGAGATGGAAATGAGCTTAACAAATACAAAGGATAGGAAACACAAGCATCTGTTGTTGATGTGCAGTTAAATGAGGACATTTCTTTACGCTTAAAGGATGAATGCCATAATAAAACAAATTTTTCTATATTAATCTGAGGCTCTTGGTAAATCTGAAACATATTCACTGCACTCATGGCGACTTTGTTGTGATGCCAATAGTCTTGGCCAGTTTGAAATGGGGTTGCTATCTATGTGTTTATGTTGCTTCTACAGTAACCTAATACTGTTTTTGTATCTCTGTGTTGTCAACTAGCACACCGTCGGTGTGAGCAGCCAAAAAAAATGGGTGTTATCAAGTATCAGTGCTGTTTTTACTGCTACAATCACGCAGCAGACAGAGATAGAGATGATGGAGTAAATAGGAATTCCCTTTATAGAGAAGAAATGAGAGATCAGGCCAGGAAGCACTAAAGTAAGTGTATAATAAAAGGGAAAGAGGGAAAGAAAGACTGAGAGAAACAGAAGGAAAGACAGATATTAAGTGAGGGAGTCAGGCACATACTGAGAAAACGCTCTGTAACATGTGACATGCGAGTCTGCTGCTGTCTTGCCAAAGACAGGCTCTATTTTTAGGGGAGGAATGTACACAGAGGCCTCGTGGAGGAGACCATAACAAACAAACAGTACGCAGCACGCTCTTACAAAGAGACAGCCCCCTTTGAATCACTCACACAGCATCAACGCGAGAGCAAAGAGGAAGAAAGTACAGGAAAATCAAAAATCAAGGCATCCGATTATCTGCTGAGATCTTGCTTCGAAAACAGAGTGGGACCCGAGAATACATATAAAGAGAGAGAGAGAGAGAGAGAGAGAGAGAGAGACGAGAAACAGGTAAGTGATGTATATACTGTCAGGATGCTATGCTGTAATGTTGACATGGATTTAAATACATCAGATGTAAATATTAAACAAAAGCTTTTTTTATACTTTAAGTGTTAAGTGAGTACAACCATCTGTTAAAGTTGACATATTGTATTATATTGCTTTAAATGTAGACTAATACATTTATTTGTTATTTTACACATTTATCTAATGCATGCAATGGAAAAGCTGCAGTAAAATGTATCCAGTTTTTAAGCCAAAATGAAAACCGATTTGTGAGGCTCCACATAAAATACCATCATCTAACAGAAGCACCACTTTTTCCATGACAATGACTCCAGCAGCAGAAATAGTTGTGCAGGTGTTTCTGGAGTAATCTCCTTAGACACCTAGTCTCCAAAGTAATCAGACAGGCTTCTGTAGGCCCTATTTGGAAAATGTCTGAGTGCAGCAGCGCTGAATTGGGCCCATGCGCCCGAAGGCAATGATCTATAGCCAATATGATAAAGTTTCTGTTATAGTTGAACAGGTTTCAAATTACTTGCAATCTGTAAGCTAGACATTAAGCAGTGGTTTGGGGGAAAGCTTACCAAGAATATTTGCAGGCTATATGTGAATACATGATACAGGACTTTTATTAAATCTCATTCCACTAGCCTGGTTGTGTGGTAATGTGTTTGTTTCACTACCCTTATGATGTTTGTAAATTTTGAGGATTTTCATCAGTATGGACAGTAATTAATTCTAAGACGTCTTACGAGCAAATGTGACTTTTTCTCCAAATCTTTTCATTGCTGCACTAAAATCTATACTAAAACTAAATTGTAATCCGGTTCTGATGAAGTCTACGCCGCATTTAAGTAGAGCTACTGATCACTCATATTATGGTTGATAATAGCTTTCACAGCAAGCCCTCAAATGGCTACTTAGTGAGCGACCATATAGCAAAAATGCTTGAGTTCGAAATTGTGTAAGAGTATGTGACTGCTTATACAAGCTGATGGAGGAGGTTTAAAATTTAAATAAGCCTTAAAACCAACCGAGTTAATAATAACATGGTCTCTCTCCTCAGCATGGAGCGACCAGTCAAGGTCTTCCACTACAAAGACCAGGAGCAGTCGTCCAGCCTGCTCCTGCAGCTCAACAGACTGAGACAGGAGAACATCCTGACTGACGTGTCACTGTGTTCAGGGATCAACACAGAGATCCCATGCCATCGCAACGTCCTGGTCTCCAGCAGCCCCTACTTCAGGGCCATGTTCTGCAACAACTTCATAGAGAGACAGCAGACCAAGATCACCTTGAAAGGCGTCCCATCGGCCATTCTGAGCAGCATCATTGACTATGTTTACACAGGACTCATCAGTATCAGCATGGAGATTGTGCTGCCTCTGATGCAGGCGGCTTCCATGTTGCAATATGGCCGCCTTTTTGAGGCCTGCTCAAGCTTCCTTCAGGAGCAACTGAGCCCTGACAACTGTTTGAGCATGATAAGGCTCTCCGAGATCGTGGCTTGTAACAGTTTGAGAGACAAAGCAAAGGAGATGGCCGTGAAGAGCTTCTCCGATGTGTCGACATCTGAGGATCTGTGTGAGCTCTCCCTACCAGAGCTCATGGGATACCTGGAGGATGATGGTCTTTGCGCGGAGGAGGAGCAGGTCTTTGAGACACTTGTTGCTTGGATCCACCATGATCCTCTATCAAGGCGTGGCGCCATCAGTGACCTTTTTAAGAAAGTTCGCCTACGTCACATCCATCCCACCTACCTCTTCCAATTCATAGCCAACGACCCGCTGATCCAGTCCTCCCCGCTCTGCACTGAGCTCATAGAATCTGTGAGACGCCTGATGTTTTCCGGCAGCACAAAATGCAACGGGGACTCAGCAGTTGGCTTCAAACCCCTCTGGGTGGCACCGAGGCGCTACTCCTACCACGACATGTTGGTGGTTGTGGGAGGGAGGAAGAACAACGAGCAGACCTCGAGGGAGGCCCTCTTCTTTGATGAGAAGATCGATAAATGGCAGTGGCTCGCCAAGCTGCCCATTCGTCTGTACAAAGCCTCCTACGTCGCCCTTCACAGTGTCCTGTATGTTATTGGAGGCCTGACCGCAAACACAAAGTGCAGCCAAGTCAGTACGACTGTCTACACGCTCTCCCTCAAGACCAACCAGTGGCGGACGGCAGAGCCCATGCTGGAGCCACGCTTTGCCCACCAGAGTGTCTCATATTTCCACTTCATCTTTGTCCTGGGGGGCCTGGGGCCTGACAAACGACTGACAGGCAGCGTGGAGAGGTAAGGTGGACCATAATTACCCTCAATCAAACACTTCTGTTGGTAATAGCCTACAAAACACACAGCATACATGTGGCAAATAATAACTCATCTGTCAATAATGCTTTCAGGTACAATAGTATGTTCAACCAATGGGAGATGATGGCGCCCATGCCTGAGGCTGTGTTGCACCCTGCAGTGGCTGCTACTAACCAAAGGATATATGTGTTTGGAGGAGCGGATGCCATGCAGAACCCAGTCAGAATAATACAGGTACGACACAATGTTCTTTAAGCACCAAGTCACGGTTCACGTTTTGATTAGTCTGCGGCCCTATTTATTCACCCATCTATCCCTTCTCATTTATTCACTCATGAAGCATCTATTTCCCTTCACCCCTGCTCCCCCTCCCCTCCTGTAGGTGTATCACATTGCCAGGAACATGTGGTCTAAGATGGAGAACAGAACAGTGAAGAATGTGTCTGCTCCTGCGGCCATTGTGGATGACAAAATCTACATCATTGGAGGTAGATACTAGCGGTGATAAGGGCTAAATAATGTATACGCATTGCACCTTTGATTCAGCTTAGAAAAAGGGGAAAAAAATAGAACCTTATTCATTTTGCTATAATTCATTACTATCGATTTATGTCTTGATGAATCAGATTGTAGAGTTACATCGTGGCATTCTGCTTGAGCCACACGTGCTGCTCTCTCAAATGAACGTCTCTCCCGTCACAGGATACACCAGGAGAATGATCGCATACGACACCAAGGCCAACCGGTTCGTCAAGTGTGCCAACCTGAAGGAGAGGAGGATGCACCACTCTGCCACCGTTCTCAACGACAAAGTCTACGTCACCGGCGGACGTCACATCAACGGCCACGACGTCATCGAGGACTCAGACAATTTTGAGTGCTATGACCCGAAGACAGACACTTGGACATCTAAGGGGTCTCTGCCGTATAAACTGTTTGACCATGGCTCGCTGACTCTGACGTATTTCTCAAACAGACATGGGCAAAATCAAAGCTCTGATTCATATTCTAATGCTATTATTTGAAACCAGTTTAATTATAACTGACGATGTAGAAAAAAGGACTCATTTTAGATGATTTCATTTTGTAGCAGATCTGCACTATTCCCACTTTAATGAGTAATGGACTTATTTAAAAGTCCCTGACACATTAAATCAAGCATACCTCAAGAAATCAAAATATATATAATATCATATGATTTTTTTAAATGCGTAAGTCATTTTTATACCTGGAAATGTACTTTTATATGTATAACATTTATATGTTTTATATGTCTTTCTATTTTGTCTGTGTACAACTAAACCTATGAAAACAAGCTATCCTGCTCCGCATCCCCTAACCTGTCTGACTTCACAAAGAGTGAAAGTGATATTTTCTGCCTGCTTTAATCATGAGATATGTCATGTTTAAATCCCGGGGCTGTGTACGGTTTGGTACAAGTCAAAGCTGTGCTCAGCTGTTAGGTCTGAACCTGCTGCTGTGTCTGGTGAATGTTTGGATCACTATCTGTTGCTTCAATGCAAAATTATGAAAATATTATGATATGACATCAAATATCCAAATATTTCATGCAGTGTTGAAATCAAAATAGAAGCAATGAAATGTAGCTTTAGACTAAATTCAAACAAAAACTTTGGTAGTGTTTTTAGGTTTTGTATTTTTCCACTGCTGTGGACCCATTACCCTATGTAATATATTGCACAACATAGTTCTGCATTATCAGCATATATATCTACTGATATATCTACTGTATTCTGAAATAATACCTGACTTTTCTTTATGCATCTGTGGCTAAAAGAAAAGCCTCAAATTCTGTATTTTTCTCAATTTTACTTTTTTTTAAAAATGGTTTTCTGATGTTTTTGTACTGTTTCTTTTCTGGTTTTGTTTACTGATTTTTCACAATAAAAAATTCAATCCATATATGAGGCCTCTCTCCATCTGTCAGTGCAGCATGTCTTCACAGTGTTTAGTCAGTTGACAGTGAATGCAATCTGAGCGTCTGTGTGTCCTGTATGTGTCATCATGTGTCCGCTCACACTCCTGTCCACACAGGCCTTAACATGCCCAGGCAGGTTCCTGACATCTACACACAGGGGGGCACACAGGATATTATAGAAAATGTATCATTTTACAAAGAACAGCTTTAAAATGATCCAGTGGGGAAGAGGATGAAATGGCTTTGCTCTACCTGTTGCAGGTGGAATTAAAGCCAGGAGTGCCCCAAGGGGTCTCAGCTGGCTAACATGAATTTGTATGTTTCTGCTCATACAGAAAACTAATGAGCTATGTCCTAATTCAGGGGCTGCAGCCTTCGGGACTGCATTCGTAGACCGATTGCATCACACCGGCGCGACAAAGGCTGTCCCATTTAATTTCATTTCGAAGGCTCCTTCAAATGCGGTCGACAAATGCGGCCTCCTTGAAAATGGGAGACATTAAAGCCAAATTCTGTTGCCTGTTTAGCCAGCAAGACAGAATAACAATAATACTACTAAAGTGTTCATCAATTTAGAGGGCTGGAATTATTAATATATATTGATGCACACAATTCAGATCTTTAGTAAAGTAAGAATCAGCAACAGTGATTACATTACATTCATTTCATTCATCAATTACTTTTAGAGACCAATGTCAGCTGTTTTGTGTGGAGTAAACATAATATGACCAGACGATATATAACACAGGACTCTCTGTGTGCATTTCTTTAAAACTAGAAGTAACTGGGTCAGATGTTTCAGTTGCTCACTGCCAGCGAATAGAGTCCAGGGGACAGTGGGTGGAGCGGCTGAGAAAAGGTGGGGGACTGGAAAAACTATAGGTGATCTGATGTTATTTTGAGAAACAAACAAGAGGGTGAATGTTACACCACGTGAGGCACATGGTCCTGCCGGTTGCCACACAAGCTGGCAGATGTGAGAGACGACTTAGAGAGAGAGAGAGAGACACTGATGAGTGGGGTTTCACAACAGAGAATCTGAGCGTGTGATGAAACTCATCCAGGAGGAACAGCAACAGGTGTGTGTGTAACTATGTTTATATGGGAGAGTGTGTGTGTGTGTGTGTGTGTGTGTGTGATTAAGGTTTTTGGAGGGTAAGGACAGCTGTCTCATCTGGTCACAACATCACAACAAAAACAGGGATCATGGAAAGAGGAGAGAGAGAGAGAGGGAGTGGGATGCTTCACAACTAACCTTTAAAATCGCTTATCGTCTAATTTGCTACTTAATCTGATTATTACAAACCACTAATGTGATTTAGTAATGAATATGGTTTTTAACAAAACATGACAGAATAAGTAGTGACCACTTTTAAAAAGCTTCATTACAACTACATCTGGGTTTACAGTGTAGGCAACAAAACTGCTTAGTTAAGTTTTAGTTGAGTAATAAGATCGTTGTTAAATCAGTACATTTGTTATGCTTCTTCTGGTTACGCGCGTGACGCAAAATGTGATGTAGTTCTGTCTGTTACATGAAGTTAGAAAAAACTCACCATTTACTTTTAATTTCAAACAGGAAATGGAGTCTCGTGTTTGAAAGCCTGTGTTTGTTTGACCTATCCAGCAACCTAACCTAACTCTTACGCGAAGGCGCTCCCGTCATAATTTCTATGGCTGCCTAACATTAATATGACCATATGGTTTGTAATTGCTGATTGTAGAGACGATTTACTAACACTAAACCAAGCAAATCTCTGATTCAACATTGTTTGTGATTCACTGAAAGAACTAAACTGATACTCTTTTCAGCAGTAGGTCATAGCTTTCTTCTCAGTTAGTCAGCCACCAACTGACCAAACACTTGCAGGGACTTTCCATGTAATCCTGTAGTTTGGCCTAGTCTAGAAATAGACATAATTAAACTTCAGGGACTCACAACACCATACACATCACTGTACACCCCCTGCAGTTCACACAATAATAACTTGTATAGTCTCAAAGTTCCACTTTCTACACACCACTGGGCTCTGTGTGGTTATACGCATGGGGAACTGTTGAACTATTTCAGCGTGGCTCACTTCTGCAGCGACTGAAATTGTAAGTCATGATCAGTACATCTAGTCAGAGTACATCTGCTCAATGTGCTTTGACATATTCTCCTGTGACGTCTTGTTGACAGATTTTAAAATGCAGAGTGTGTGCAGAGCTTTGACCTCTCGCATATATCAGGGTGTTACATCAAAACCAGCCAGACACACAGCCCCAGATGCACCTGCTCCAAAAACCTCAGCAACACATGATCTGTAATGAACAGTGCAGTAATGTTTGAAATTTCAATGATTTCAATAACACTGAGATTGGTATGCACTTTTGCTGAGGTAGAACCACTTACCATATTTGTTCGTTCAAACAGAAGAACAGAAGGAATCAACAGAGCCATTGTCAAAAATAAGTTCACTTTATAGCACAAAATGGTAGTTTGTAACCACAATTGAAGAGCCTGCATTGCGTAAAAAAGGTTATTTAACAAGCCTGGTCATGCTATACACACACCATGTGTCCAACACAAGCACTGAATGAGCTGAAATACTGGCCTGTTGGTTCTTGGAAGAAGTGCACATTCGTTGTGCACCATGTGATGCTGCTGACATGTTTTCCAGATCGTAACCGCTTAAATTTCCATATGTGTCATGAATTATGAGGACCCACAAGGTAAGAGACAGGTGAGACATTAACAGCACTTCCTCAATTGATGCCTTTGCTATCATCCTTACTGTATGCTGATAAAAAAAAATCCAATACACAACACTTTGGTCTTTCCCAAAAGCCTCCAAGATGAGTGTGCAAACATGTCTTGTGTTTAATTAAGCTGATAAGAGTTGACCCAGTGGCCTGGACAGACTTAGTTACACAATGTCTTTGATGACACCATCCAAAATAAACTAAATACCCTGATTCAGTCTTTACAGATCAGTTTTGGGATAATTGAAATACAATGGTAGGCGCACACACACACACACACACACACACACACACACACACACACACACACACACACACACACACACACACACACACACACACACACACACACACAATCCACACTGCAACATGATACTCTGGAGGACAACTTGATCTATTTATAATACCAGGAGTGACTAAGAATCAGGGGACTTTGTAGCTACGTTACTGTGAGGCTTAATTTTTCCTTTATATTTACAATCACATAAAGTCAGCATTGAAAAGCCTGGGCAAAACACTTCCTGAACAGTAATTAATTTGATCAACACCAATGCATTAGCCATTAAAAACTGTAGAGCTACTATTGTTATAGTCCAGAGGTTTTCAAACTGTGGGGTTCCTGAATGGGGTCTGTAACAAAGTCAGAAGCAGGCTGCAGTTTGGTTCCACTATTATATCACATACTTGGATGAAGAGTGTATAGGGATGTAAGCAAATTAGCAATACCACAATGTAAAAAAGCTTTAAGGTTCTGCATAGACAATTCTACTTTTCTGTAAAAGGACATAGTATTACAGGGGCTTTCGTTTATTTTGGTTGTGGGACAGGTTACAAGGCAGGGCCTTTAATATGGCTCATAATAATGTATCATATTTTATAAGTTGGTCATATGTTTGGGCCAATGTCTCTACAACTACAAAAGACTCAAAACATCTACAGAGACACAAAACAACTACAAAAAGGCTAAAAACAACAACGACAGAGCGACACAAAATTAGTAGAGACGCGATAACCGGTCCCTGACTTGTTAAATAAATGTAGTGAAGTAAGAAGCACAATATTTCTCTCTGAAATGTGGCAGAGTTGAAGTACAAACTATCAAAACTTGGTAACACTCAAGTAAATGTATGTATTTTCAAAGTAAGTACAGGTTAACCTACACAACAGTCTCCCAAGCCGTTTCACATTGAATACATGCTTTCCTGTGGGATGCATCTTATTAAAATCCTTCCAAATTAATCGCCTTGGTGTCCTCTGTCTCTACCTTTCCATGTCATGACACAGTTGTGTTACCTCGGCGGTCCTCTCCAAGAGATTTTGCAACGCTCAAGTTGATAAACAAAGCCACGTGTTGCGGGGAAGTTTCCAAAGAGGGCGGAGCTCATGTATTTCCGGGTTCTGAGTTGAGGATATAAGAAGAGCTGCGCAATGACAACATTAGACCAGAAATACGTCCCGAACACATCGCTTTCACGAAGGGATACACATTAACTCAAACAGGGACTGTTTCCTGCTATTATTATTTTTTTTTTGTTGATTTATTTTAACTCGACGTCATCGAACCAGGATGCCTTTCCTCGGACAGGACTGGAGGTCGCCGGGTCAGAGTTGGGTTAAAACCGAGGAGGGGTGGAAAAAGACCACAGCAGACGAGAAAAACAACAACAACAACGTCTCCGTGGAGAGGTTGGTCATAAAAACAAGTCCTGAGAAATGTCTGCATCAGCAACAAGTTTGCGCAACTCTTAAATGCGCCATCACTAGTAGTGCGAGGAAGATGGGGAAGAGGGGAGGGGAGGGGGAAGATATTTTAAAGAAAGTCCAAGCAGCTTTATGAACAAAGGCAGAATGGTGGACACAACGTAGGCCTTCATGTTTGTTTCCCCCCATCTTATTAACTTCTTTTTTTTTTCTGAGGCCATATGTTCCTTTTCCAGGCTAATCACTGAGCTATTAATAAGTTCACAACAAGCGAGGGGATTAACAAACGTCTGTTGAGTCGGTCCACTTTCCAAAATGCCCACACACTAACACAAAAAAAGCTTGTTGTGATGAGTATGCCCTCTGTCCTGAAAAAGAAACGGTTGAAAAAGCATTACAAAAAAATTGTAAAGTGGTGGCTTAATGAAATATGTGTGGTGTTTTTCAAGCTTCTGCAAAGCCGAGAAGGAGGAGTGTTTCAACAAGGAGAACCTGCTGCTCTCTCTTAGCTTCGACATGTCTGCCAAGAAGAGGAAAAAAGACCAAATGAACAACAACACCAAGGTCCCCTGTGAGTCAAAAATGAAAGGGGCCACACAGTGCAAAGGATAATATTTTGTAATTTAATGTGTGGGGTTATAATTTGCATAATAATATCCCAAAGTTAGCTTCCAGGCCAAAAGTATTGACAGGAGAGGGTTGTGAGGATGTTATGCAATGTTCACGAGGGGAACACTTCCCTGGTAATACTGTTTTATGATTAATTTTCCATCATTTATAAACTATTTCAAGAACTATACTGACTTTGAAATTGCATCTTATTGGTGCTGTGTTTGTGTGAGTGTTTGTGCATTTGTCAGAATGCTTCTAAGCTGCTTAATGAGGGCAGGCCACTAATATAAACATTCTGCTTTCTCACAGATTTCCACAGGGAAAACTGGATTTATGTTCATAAAGGAAGCACCAAGGAGGTAACCAACCAACTCATTCACTTTCCCATCAACTTTTCATATCAACATTGCTAATGTAAACATGCTGAGGAAACCCTGTACTCCTGCCGAGGAGCTCAATCTAATACCCTGATAATTGAATTTTCCCAGCGCCATGGATATTGTACACTGGGAGAGGCCTTCAACCGCTTGGATTTCTGCAATGCCATCAAGGACACGAGGAGATTTAATTATGTCGTCAGAGTGAGTGCTCCTCTTTCTTTTTCTTCCAGTTTCTTCTGTCCCTTGTGTTAATGGGTCATGTTTTGTCAGTGGCAGAGAAGAGGTTAAGGTTAAGCGGGGGTGTTTGCTTCTGCCTGGCTCTTATCAATGCTCTGCAGACAGGGCTCTCTCAGTGGTGAAGGTACCAACTCAGGGAGTGTCTTCCTGTGTGTCTTTTGTGGTAGGGCAAAAGGGTGACATAGCATGACCAGTGCAGTTTATTCACTTCAAGCATTTTATATGACTCTGAATTCGAAGTGTACACCTGATGCACTATGTTTCCATAGTACACACACTTGGGATGCCAATAGGTTTTGTGGAAAAATGTCCACTAGAAGTAGGATGTGACATCTTCAACCTTCATTCTATCATTATCAATCATGTCATTGCATTATGGGATATCAATAGAGAATCCCTTAGTTGAATTTGAAGCTTTTCCCCTCTACGTCAAAGTGTCATCACACTGAACCAAACACCAGCTCTCCCACATGTGCTCCCATGTGAGCTGGATGCATGGGGTGGGGGGGGCTGAGGGCGGGTGACAGCTGTGCGGTGAGGTGCGACCACTAGACAGGGGTTTATGAAACCAGACCCAGTAGTTGCCAGGGGATACACACACACACACACACACACACACACACACACACACACACACACACACACACACACACACACACACACACACACACACACACACGTCTCTGCCAGACTCAGGCCTCCTCCTTTTGCGTTAATCCTACTCTCTTTTATGTCTCTCTCTCTTTACCTAACCTATGCCTCAATTTTCTGTTGAGCTTCCTCTTTCCTAATGAATGTGATGGGATGTACCAATTGCTGCTTGACCAGGAGGAGACATACCAATTTTCCATTTTGGCTGGATGGTAACATTGCAGAGGAACATGTTTTATGACTTGTGTTTTTTTTTTTTAAATCTACAGTCATAAACACAAGTGTAGAGTAGGTGTATCCAAAAATATAAAATAATCCATGGTTCCACAAGTGATCGAAGTTTCTAATCTCTTCACACAGAACTTTCAACAGAAAATTTGACATTTGTCTCTGAAGTTTTGAATTGACCTTTTAGTGCAGGTTTCAGCTAACTAGTGCAGTGCAGTGTGGTAAGCCCAAAAAACAATATCGCTGTGTAACCCTAGCATCTAGTCTGGACACGGTGTCCTAGGTCACTGCTCTTCACTGGTTGTGTCTGATGGCATTTGCGGGTTCATTTAACTCCGTCTCCGTTACACGGATCGGGTTCTTCCACAAAGGGACAACAAGATGTCCTTTCTTTTCTCAAAGCAGACAAATGGAGGCTATTTCAAGGAGACAGAAACCTTAAAATGAACGTGTTTTAGCAGAGCCATTATAAAATAACAAGAAGATGCAGCGCTTCTGATACTGTTGGTGTGTTTCTGGAAAACTATTGAGCCACACGCCAAGCTGTGAAGTGCAGTTTAGCGAACAGTAGGAGCTAAAAGTAGATATGGAAACGCACATTGTTCTGCATGGCTGCTCTACAAAGAGAGGAACACTTGATGAGCTGCTAAAAGAAGAAAGGCATGGGATTAGGTTTTAGGAATGGAGCTGAAAAAAAAAAATGTAAAAGGGGAGCCAGGAGGAAGCAAAGAAGCTTAAAACTGGTAAAAACACAGGCACGAAGGGTGAGGGTGAGGATGTAGCAGAAGTAATTTAGTTTAAAGTTGGGTACGATTTTAAAAAAAAAAAAACAAAACAAAAAAAAACTCATCTACTTTTCATTTAGGATTTGGCTGAATGCTTACTTCCAGTAGGCCCAATTTGTAGTAATGAACCTGCATCTTTCGTTAACCAGTTTTATGAGCTTAGATTTATGCAGTGAGGAATGTTTGTGCTGTCTTCTTTTTATGCCTCCCATAACTTACTATCACAAGCATCCCCTCCCGTTTACCAGAATGCTCCCAACAATATGTTTACGTTGGAATGATGACCTAGGTCATATGCTCTGCTCAGAATTGAGCAAGGGGGAACTTAAGTTTCTCCATGATGTCACAGACATGCCACCTTGGAACCCACTGTTTGTCCGCTAGCCAATGGCAACAACACACACACACACACACACACACACACACACACACACACACACACACACACACACACACACACACACAGAGATACATGCATGCATGGACGCACGCACAAGTGCAGACACACTCTGTCAAATGATTCAGCTAATTCACATGACCGGAGGGTCAGGAGTCAAATGATTATACGCTTGTTTGCGGAGGCTGATGATGATGACAGCACGGGCTGTTATCCAACACCTTTCCAGTAACTTCTTTCCAAAAAGGGACTCTGATCAAGAGTAATCAGAGCCAAACATGCTGTTATGTGGTTGTTGGATCCGTTGAGAGTAATGACCGGTCGGAGCGGCTCCAAATTTGTTCTGGACAGCATTTATTGTTAGGATTGCAAGTGCCTTTTCTAAGAATGCAGCATAACAAACAAAGTATCGAGGCAGTGGAACAGAGAGTCTCCGCAGCTGACAGGATGAAATTTATGTTGTGTTTCTTTCTTTCTTTCTTCTTTCTTTCTTTCTCTGCTCTAGCTTCTGGAGCTTATCGCCAAGTCCCAGCTCCCCTCGCTCAGCGGAGTGGCGCAGAAAAACTACATGAATATTCTGGAGAGAGTGGTACAGAAAGGTGAGCCCTGTCGCTCTTCTCCCATTCTTTTAAATTCATACTCTACTAGTTTGCCTCTCAGTTTCTCTTTTTTTTTTTTGCTTCACACGCATACTTACATCTTCCATGCACAACAATACACAAACTTACAAATTGCCCCTCATTCAGTCTATTTCATTTTCTTCATTGTTGGATCAAATGTTAAGTAGACTCCTCGTCTTTCTGATAGACTTAAATGCATACGAATGAGGCCTTCCTGCTCTGTTTGCAGCAGTAGGTGAGGAAATGAGCCCTAACGACCTGTAAAGAAGGCAGAGGAGTGAATTGAGTGCTTTAATGGCACAGTGAAAAACACTGACAGTCACAAGACGCCTCAGTGTAAACTAAATGTTCCCTCTGCTAAACAGAGCTTCAGGTTGTTTAGGTGGCCTTCTGAAACTTGTTGGCCAGATATTATAAACGTCACAGGCGAAGAGTACAGCCGCTCCAAAACATTTGCTTTAATAATGTGCCTTTCGATGACTCACAATACATTCTTCACTTTTTAGCTGTTTGCATGGTAGCTGCTAATTTATCTGTAATACCCAGGCTTTAAAACCTCACTTATTAGTCACGATTGGCGTAATAAATTGAGGTAAATGAATATCTTCTGATTTCCTCCTCAGTTCTGGATGACCAGCAGAACGTTCGCCCCATCAAAGAGCTGCTGCAGACGCTCTATGTCTCCCTGTGTGGTCTGGTTCAGGACATGGGCAAGTCTGTCCTGGTGGGGAACATCAACACCTGGCTGCACCGCATGGAGAACATTCTGCAGTGGCAGCAGCAGCTAGACAACATCCAGATCAACAGGGTAAGCATCTGCCCAAAATACAGGGCTAGAGCCTGATTCACCAAAGTTCTCTGCACAATTAATCGTAATTCTATCGCAATATAGACTAGTGCAATATCCAAATCGCAAGGGGCACAACTATTGTTAAAGGCAAAATGTGTGTCAAACCATTCTCAATTAGGATGGTGCTGCCTACAACGGCACGTCCCGGCCTACGAATGCTATCCTACAGACTATAGACAAAATCTTTGTTTGGTACAGATCCTCGCAAAAATCACACTATAATCCTTTTTCATTTAAAAAATTTTATGAATGAAATGATCATTCCCTCCACAATCGCAATATCAGTCAAAATAATCTAAATTTAGATATTTTCCTCATATCGTGCAGCCCTACTTATGATAGAACATTTTGAGAATTCAAGAAGGGCCTAAATGCAAATGTCCTTTACTGTATATTCACAACTGTCCTTATGCCTCCGGTTTTCTTCAGCCCACATCTACCGGCATGACCCTGACCGACCTGCCTGTCAGTCTCCAGTTGAACATCATGCAGCGTCTGACGGATGGCAGGGACCTGGTCAGCCTGGGCCAGGTGTGCCCCGAGCTGGGGGGCCTCACTGAGGACCGGCTGCTGTGGAAGAGACTCTGCCAGTACCACTTCACAGACCGACAGGCATGTAGAAATGAATGGATGATCCCATTTCTCTGCCCTTTACACACATTTGCATACATGGCAGGTTGCCAGTGTTCCTCGTTGTCTTCACAATAACAAGGTTACATACTTGAGACCCTAAAAAAAAAAAAAAAAAAAAAGACGACCGAGCTGTCTTTTCGACATACACGTCATTAAAATCCCTCTACGAGGAGTTCAAGCATCTCTGATAAACGAGACTTGCTACTGGAAAATAGGAGGCCTTAGTGTGCATACTGACACTACGGTAACCTAGCACCATGCTCAAAAGCATGCACTTGATAAGCGAGACGTTCTCAGGCGTTAAAAGTAGGTTACAGTGAAGCTTTCCTACAGGTTAGAGTGCTTTTAGGTTTAGTTGTCCTATCTGTTAATGCTCCATCTTTTTACTCTGTAGTAGCGAATTGGGATACAAAAGAAATTCTCAAGAATGTTGACATTAAAGTAGATATTTCAAAGTATTTTTCTCTCCCTGGGCCCTGTCTTAAAGTCAGTTTACCTCTTCTTTAGATCCGGAAGCGCCTGATGGTGTCAGACAAAGGGCAGCTGGAGTGGAAGAAGATGTACTTTAAGCTGAGTCGCTGCTATCCTCACAGAGAGCAATACAGTGACACCCTGCACTTCTGCACACACTGCCACATCCTTTTCTGGAAGGTTAGTATTTTTTTTCTTTTTTTTCTTCTCCTGTGCACTTGATCAAAGTGGATAAGAAACTCAAATGTCACTGTTGGTAAAGCTAAAACAGAAAATAAAGCATTTAATATTGATCGTTGTGTGTCTTTGGTTTCTTTTCCCAGGACACAAACCATCCCTGCACAGCCAACAACCCAGACAGTTGCACCATGTCCCTCTACCCTCAAGACTTTATTAACCTTTTCAACTTCTGATCCCGAATCCACATGAACTGACTGTACATACTGTAAATAGAAATGTACAACATTGTTTTTGTTTAATGGCACAATCAATTCCTGGATGTGTTTTTAGTTGAGGTGTGACTAGAGGGGGTTCAGGCAGTGGGACATTATGCAATCGAGTTTCTTGTGAAACGGTACGGAGACCTCTGGGAGAATTCAGTTGAAAGCAAATGAATGTGACGGAGAGGAAAAGAGATGTAGCAGCCAGTCGGCCCGTGGGTGAAGGAGTGGTGGATAAAGGGAACACTCAGCTGTCAAGAGTTTAGTCTTAGCCCAGTTTTCTTTTTTTTTTTCTTTTTTTGGAAGTACACCTCCCAAAGTAAAGGGTAATCCTGTTGACCTCAGATGTGTGCACTTGTTTTTCCCAATTTGGTTACATTTTATTTTTGGTTTTCAACCCTTTTTAATTCAATTGTGACTTGTTATTTATATTACAAAGCCTGCTCACATGGGGGAGATGCCATGTGTTGACGTTCAGATCCAATAATATCCTGTGCACTAGGACGGAGAGATGGAAATCTCGAGTTGCTGCAGAGATAATGAATGTAAGCAAGGGAGTCAAAATTGATCGGTAGACTGAGTGAGTGATGATTCTACATGTTGACACACCACCGTGTGTTTTCTATTTTCTTTTGTTTTTCACTTTTATAAAGATTTGATATGACTTTCTTTTTCTTTTTTTATTATTATTGTGTGTTGTTTTCTGCTGTGGCTGCTCTAGCAACAGCACGGGAGTGCAGTATTACCAAAGATTGTCATCAAAGTCGGTATAAAGATGGCATGTGCCTTATCACGAAACTTGAAACCGGTACAGCTAAATCCTCATTTGCAATGTTTTCAGATCCTGATGCTGTTATTATCCTCAACAAATGTCTCCTTTACAGAAGAGTGGTATTTAAGATCTGATGCTCTGATACCAAAGTTGACGGTCTTGTTGAAACACCGTGTTTTCTTTCTGTGGTCTCCAGCATGATTTTCTTTTTTAAACACCCAGCTGATTGGGTTTACTTATTTATTGAGATTCTGGCAAGGAATGGAAATATTTGTATAAAGGTGCAATTTGACCCAGACTTTCCTCTATTACTGCTCAGACAGTGAGGAATGATGTACATGCTATGCAATGCGTTCTGTTTATGTTCTGTTGAATAAATAAAAGAAAATAATCTTACCTCCACCATCTGTTTTTATGTAGTCATCCTATCTTAAGCACACACTGAAGCATTATGTAGGACAATTGTTAGTGAGTAAGAAGCCAGGCTCTGGCTGACGGCAAAATTGTGCTCTCTATTGGACAAATGATGAACTGCAAGGTAGTGGTTAAAATAAATCCAAAATCTTGGTATGGGTACTGTTTGTACTCAGGACATCCTTACAACTAACTATGAGAGATGATGTTTTTTCTCTGTCTCAGAGTTTCCATCACTCTTCATACTTGAGTGTTTCTTTCTGGAGCAGAGAAGTGGAACGTTGCTTAGACGATGAAACACTAAGCTGAGGCTCTAATAAAAAACAAATTGCATTCCCCTACCACTCGTAATCACTATCTTCAAATACAAGTGGACCTCTCCAGTGTCCAATAATAACTCTGGTGCATTAGTGTTAATTAGGCAGCAGTATAATAACACTAGGTTCCTAAACAATGACCTTTTTGATCAACAACACTGTTCTAGGCCGTTATCTGATTCTTTGTATCTGCGTTTTGTTTGCCTGATAACCGATTAAAGTTAATTAGTTAAAAAGTGTTCTACTTTGGCTCTGCTACAGCTCTGTGTCTGTCCCTCTGCTTCGGTTTCACTCACCACTGACTTAATGTCCCACCCACAACACTATCGGACTATCTTTAACTGGGTATTATGTTGAAAGTTTCTAATTTATTAAATAATTGCATAAAGCATCTAAACAAAGTTTTATGTTGGAGGTTGTAATATTCCAAAATCTTAAAGGACAAATCCAGCACAAAACGAACCTAGGGGCTAATAACAGATGTGTACCCACTCGATCGATGTTTTCATGCTAAGGGAATGTGTTTGTAGCTTGAAACAAGCTAGCGCGGACCGGTGATTAGCTTACACGCTAGTATTTGGGGCACAGGGAAAGTAAAAACAAATCGCTATTTATACCACTAAAAAGGCTCAAAATATCACCACACTTCAACATAATGAGGGTCCCTAAATGTTAACTGAAGCATTGAGAACATTGTAAGTGTACAGACAGTTTATTAAAAAGATAGTTTAGAAAGACAGTAGCTCCCAAGACGGCAGCCGCCTGTATACGAGAACGTGACTTGTCTTTATAATCTATCTTTTTAATAAACTGTCTGTACACTTACAATGTTCTCAATGCTTCAACACATTCGATTAGCATGAAAACATGTTCCAGAGAACGATCGAGTGGGTACACATCTGTTATTCACCCCTAGGTTTGTTATGCGCCGGAATTGTCCTTTAAAGCAACACTAAAGCAACTAACTTTTCCTGCTTCGGTCCCCCTACAGGTTGTCTCATTGGAACTACAGCTCTTAGTAAAAGTTACATAGTGTTGCTTTAATTTTGACTTAAAGATTTTCATTTTCACTGTAAATGCATATCGGTTTCAAATATCGGATAAGGGTTTCATTAACTACTAATAATCGGTATTAGTATCGGGCGCCCGGATAGCTCAGTTGGTAGAGCAGGCGCCCATATATAGAGGTTTACTCCTCAACACAGCGGTCCCGGGTTCAACTCTGACCTGCAGCCCTTTGCTGCATGTCATTCCCTCTCTCTCTCTCTCTCTCTCTCTCTCTCCCCTTCCATTTCTTCAGCTGTCCTGTCAATAAAGGCCTAAAAATGCCCCCCCCCAAAAAAATAAATAAAAGTAATAATAATTGTTATCAGTATCGGCCTTGAAAAAACAGTATCGGTCGATCCCTACTATGTTTAAGCTTCAGAAAGTCATTTTCTCAAACAATTCTTTTAATTTTCAATAGTTGAACAGTTGAAGTTAAAACAAAATGTAAAAAGCAAATGGAACATGTTTTTCTGCATGACATTCAGACAATATAAACAATGTAATAATTGACTGCTTGTTACACAATGTTTTTTTAAATAGATAATACTTCTACAAATATGTAAATACTATTCATTTTAACAAAGAAATATGATTTAGCACATACGTCATTGTAATTGTGTGCATCTTCCTCTGCAGTGTTGCACACACAGTAGAGCCCTGCTCCTCAGGGTGTGTAGGTAGCTTTTACAGAGAAGTTCAACATTTGGTTGCATCGTGTGCGTGATTTGCAAAGGCATGAATAATACAGCTGCCAAAGCAATAATACACAGGTATCATTTACGGCCATTTAAAAAAAGGAATCCTGCCCACAGAGAGATCTTTTTACTATATTGGTCACAAAAGCTAAACATGCATCTTCCTCTTTAACCCTCTGAGGTCTAAGGGCATTTTCACATATCTTCTTAAAGGTACTCTAAGCGATGTCACACATTTTTTAGGCTACAACATTTTTTGTCACATACAGCAAACATCTCCTCACTATCTGCCAGCTGCCTGTCCCCTGAACACACTGTAAAAAAACGTGGTCTCTGTAGACAGCCCAGGGTCCACACATGGCAACAAAAACAAAGTGGTCCAACCTGGACCATGCAAATGTACACAAACCGTGTTCCAGTGTTCAGCCAATAACGGACAAGAAGGATTTTGGGGGGAGGGGGGTTAGTACGCTGAAGCACAGAAGGGAGGGAACGGGATGAGGAGGAGGGAGGAGCGAGCTAGTCTTCGTTTTGTTTTAAAATACTTTGAACTTCAACAAGAAGTAACGTCACCCAACATCGCTTAGAGCACCTTTAAGTTGACCTTTTTTAGGGTATTTGCATATAC
Source organism: Perca fluviatilis (assembly GCF_010015445.1). NCBI lineage: Eukaryota > Metazoa > Chordata > Actinopteri > Perciformes > Percidae > Perca > Perca fluviatilis. Next base: position 13,472,658 of record NC_053118.1, on the reverse strand, counting down.
CTGATCCCCATGTGTTTCATATCAAAACGTTCAGAACAAACTCAGCTTTCCATATAGTGACGCCTACATTTTTTCTAGAGCAATGTGTATAGAGATAATTTGGCGCTAAAGGCTGGAACGTTAATGTTGGCTTTTTGAAAGTCCTCAAAACTCTTTTGAAAACAAACCTTAACTTATGATGATGAAGTTGTTTCAGTGCTTGAAATGAATTGACCAAAGTCTTAGGTTATATATAATTAAAATAGTAAATAAATGTCTGAAATGAAATTTTGTAATATTGCTTTTTGAGTAGGAGTTTTGTCAAACATCGTTTGGACGCGCCGGTGCGTCTTTCATCCTCAGAGGGTTAACCCAGCTACAAATCGGCTGGTTTAAGGCAGTAATGCCCAGAATGTGTACATCAAAAATGAGCCCCTGTATTGTTGCCTTGACAGCAGAAAAAGAAGGCAATATGTCAACGGTACATTCCCATCTTTTTTTTCTGACATAAACTATATAATTTCTTTGAATTCTTTCTATCTAAAGCTGCATTAGCAAATGTATAGGCCGCTACTACAGATTTTTCTTTAATTACCCTCCTCCCATTCTTTTTTTACGACTATCATGCAAACGTATCATCTACAGTTTGTGCCTTTTGAAACACATAAGCACCAGTAAAAAACTTTCAAATTTAAACTCCTGCAATAGGAGTCTCCCGTGTTTGACATTACAGAAGAATTACATCAGTTCAAATAAAAGTTATGAAGTTTGTTGCATATTGTTATTGTGCCATACCTTCCTTTCTAAGAATGTGTGTACCTCCTGCATTCCTCCTCCTCTGCATCTCTTCCACAGTATGCTAAGCTATGACATGAGAGCAACGGAAATGTGGGGTAGTGATATTATATTCCAACCAGTGAAGTCTCATGATCTTGACAGCAGCACCCTTACATTTTAGACCTTCAGTTTATTTAGCAGTACAGCTTGTTTAACACGTGGAGGGAAAATTGTCCTTTTCACCTCACTTGCCTTGATTAGAATAGCTGTTAATGGGTTTTAAAGTACTGAGTTAGCACTGAGCCATACCTACTAGACTTGGAACCACAACCCTTAAAACCAGCTCTATAACCATTCAGCTTTGGCAACATTTCACTGTCTGTCTGAGCTTCCAGTGCATGGCGATATAAGTACCAACTGCAGAGGATCCCGAGACGCTGAGAATCCCCCGGTGGCGTATGAGGTGTAGCGGGGAAAGCAGTTGTCACTGTAGAACTGCAGTCCTGTGTATGCAAACAAATGAGCACTGAGCATCATGTGCCACGTGCATACACACATGGAAGACTTTTGATTTTTGTAGTTTTGAGAGAGAACAAAAGAGTGGCATGCTTATAATGATCTGGTAAGACCGAAGGTTGCAAAGGAAAAATAAGGAGAAGAGTTACCAGAGTTAGTAAATGTCACAGAGGTATGTTCTCGCTTTCAGAGTTCTGAATAATCCACTCAATAGCATCCCAACCCTACAGATCCACACAGAAGAGAAACCGAAGATTAAAGAGGAGAAGAAAAAGTCATACACAGTGATAGACAGCGCTGGAAATAGTAACTTTTGACTGTAGGTCCAGTGAAGTCGCCCTGGAACTGCAGAGACAGTAATGTCCCAGTTAGAAGGCATGCAAAGAAATCCTCAGCAAATGTCTTTATAACATGCATCGAAGTTTAGACTACATGCAAAAGATACAATAAGCGTATAAGTATAAATGTACTGATTTGTATTACCAGGGGGGGGGGTTTTTTTTTTGGGGGCCCCCCAGGGGGGAAAGACCCCCCCCAAGGGGACCGGGCCAAATAAGAAGAATTGAGAGAAAAAATAGCAATTCAAATCTTCTTTGACTGTGTTTAATAGCAATTTCAAACAGTTGAAAAAGCAGAACATAAACTTAAATAGGAGTGCTGATATCAGTTTTACCGTCCAGAGTCTGGCTGTGTTGGACTCTGGTATTTAAATATTAATGTTACTTTTTTTAAGCAGTTTTGTTGATCGGGGTTTCATTTACTCAGGTGTAATCAACGTTTTTGTTTATCAAATTGTCAGAAATAACAGGCAAATGCGTATCGATTTCTGTCAAATAAGGTAACACCGACTCATTGCCTTTACTGTACGCGGACAGATCATGCTTACTGTCGTGCGTAGTCCCCCCTCCCCAAAAGGCCCATTCTGAGCCAGGAAAAACCCTGGTTACCTTCCTGGCGTTAGCTGACATTCTCCTAGCCATCATCCCCTCCAGGTAACTGCTTAGACTCACTCCCTTGACTGTGATGATGGCCTCCTGGGTCAGGACGGTACTAAGGAGGGAGGGGGACAGAATGTGATTACTGTAAGACATTAACAAATAGAATAACACACTTACCTGTACCCAGAGATGTTTCCAGAAATGAAATAAAGTTGAACAAATACTTACACCTCGGGGTTGTCTGGGTGCGGTCTGTAAAGAAGCCTCTCATCCACTGAAATCAGGTTGGTGAGAGTAATCTGGAAGATAAAATACATTTTTAATTTCCTTATTTATGGAATACTATGATGCAAACACAGTGCACGCCATCGATTTGGAAATAACAATTTCTATTATAATGTACCACGGTATTTCTTGTAAATTACATTTATGTTGGCAGTTGATGGACTCAGTATTAACTTACATTTGTTGAGCACAGCTCCATCTTTTTCTCCTCTGGGTCCACTATGGAGTGTTCCTTCACATACGTCTGCGTATGGTTGGTTCCCAGTATCTACACACACACACACACACACACACACACACACACACACACACACACACACACACACACACACACACACACACACACACACACACACACACACAGTACAATAAAATCAGTCCAAATATCACTTGCCTTGTGTGTGCACGTGCCACAACTTTTACAGGACACACTTTTGTATTTTTGCTCTGAAAACCTCGATGGAACGACTGCTGAACGACCCATTCTAGAAGCTGTGGTTTGTTTCTACAGTGCGGTACTGTCGGTGGGGAATGGACAGAATATACAGTCTATGGGACAGAGTCAAACAGTTGTAAATGACTTCAGATGAATAACAACACATTTGATTTGATTTGATTTGATTTATTTGGGATCTCCATTAGCTGGGGCCTTAGCCACAGCTATTCTTCCTGGAGTCCACACACAACTTGTGCAACTATACATTAACGTGCATCATTACAATAAAAACAACCACCAAAAAAACAACATTCAATACATCATTGAAAGAAAAACAACATAAATAATAACAAAAATAACAACATTCAACACAACACAAGACAACACAGGACCTAATTAGCTGTCCAGATCCCTGCAGGTCAGTCAAGGAACCTCTGTCTTAGTCTTCTCCATGTATGTGCCTCACCTGTCTGCCTCTGACCGTGTATTCTTCTATATTTCTATACATCTCAACGTGTGTGTGTGTTGATGATTTACCGCTCGCACAATGCCTGGGAGGCCCCACTCTGTGCTGAGGAGTCTGTGGCTGTGCAGGCGTCCCTGTGTATCCAGGCTGCGGTCCAGAACGTCCACCCCGACCACATTAGTGTTCATGGGGTTTGGGTACTTCCTCATGGCAGCCTTGATCACCGTCTCCCATGGGTAACTGCACACAAAACATCCACATATTCAATTTTACTACTGGCTAAAACATGCTGGGCATCTTTTTTATAAACCGACAAAAGACTTAACTGACAGAGTGTATGGGACTATGTTTTATGATCTCCTTATTAAGTCAAGTGTGCAGGGTTATTGCAGAAAGTGATCAAAAACCTTCCCTAATGTGCTTCTCTGGGACAACACTGTGACTGGAGAGGCTATGGTTGTGGCTGACTCCTGATGTTAAAGGCTCATAGTGATCACCATCACAATGGGCTATAATATAGAGCAGGTGGAATTTACCGACCAGAATCATAAAGTCGTGAGCTTCAGAGTTCTATTAAATTCAGATTTATTTAAACTAGTTATTGGAGTTGAAGGTCCCATCAACCTAGCCCTATATGACAGAGCAGTTCATTCTGCTTTAGGAATGTCCTAAACAATAACCGATGACCAACCTGAAAACATGTTCCGTGCTCCAAATTTTCATTTTTCAAAAGACAAGTCTTGACCTTAGCGCTGAGAATCCCTTCCGTGATCGGAAACTACATTTCACCGGACCATTTTCATATGAGGAACTGGCTCCAGTAATCAGATAGTAACGTTACAGGGCCTATGATGGAAGCTCACGACCATCAATGAAGTGAGTCCGGAGAGCGCATCTCTGCTTTTCTTCGCATATCAACCTTGCGTAAAGACTGCGCAATATGCTCTTCTGATCCCCCCGTCACAGGAAAAACATGTAATTCAGAGATTCGAACAGACAGCTCGTACAGTAGAGGACAAGAGAGAAGCCGGCTGGTGCAACAGCGGGGAAAGCAAATGTCAAGCCAGACAAAGTGAGATAGCCTACAGGGGTATTGTCATAGATTTCAAAATAAAACCATTCACCTGTCACGATTGCAACTTTTGTTTAACCGACATCATCCTCAGCCTTTGAAATATCTGATAAAGATATACAGCCTATGGTTTTAGAAACATTATACAGTTTGAGGCAATTACAAAGGATGTTAGACGAGGCCTTTTCTGTGTAACACAACAAGTTTGTAGGCCTACAGGCTAGTTTAGGCCACCCTTTTGAACAGCTGGGGATCAAAATACTTTAATAGCATATTACCTATTATCTTAATAACCAACTCCTAAATTCATAAACATTTTTGCTGGGTGAGTCATTCAATAGCATACTCTTCCTTTATAGGCATATACTTTTTTCTTTCTTTTTTTTTCTTTCTTTTTTTTATTAAACACACTTATTTACAAAACACAATTTACAAAATCTCTCGTTGGGAGACTTATGTGCAGAGTTAAACACAGTTAAATAGAACAAATTACAATAAAAAAGTAAATACAAATAAAAATAAAATAAAATAAATTAAGCAAAGGCATTACAGTCCATAAGGCATGTCAACGTTGTTCACATACATATATTGTCCTCAGTCTTCATATATTCTTAAAATAAAAATACATGGAAGCTTTACAAATTATAATGACAAATATTTTGAGACATCTTCACATAGAGAGTAAATGTTATCACTCGAGTCTTTCAGAAGTTTCAAAGAAGCAAAGTATTCCCTCAGTTCAATTTTAAACACCATTAGGGATGGATTTTTGTTTTGCCATTTACATTTATGGATATGGTATTTACCCATAATTGTTATGATATTGTAAATTCTAAAAAGTTCTTTCGGGAAGGTTTTCATTAATTCATTCATGTAATTTTCTCCATTTTTGTTTCCAGCCAATTCATGATATCTTGCCAGAATCTTTTTATCACTGGACAAGAGAAAAACAAATGTTCAATAGTTTCATCTTCCTGGGAACAGAATTTGATAGGCATATATGCATATATCCATTACCCACTTCTATCATTAGACCTTAATGCACTATATGGTGCTATTCTCTTGGATTTATTTTACAGCGATGCTGACTCACTTTTAATGTGTTATGTCCACCAAGAACTTGTATGTACAATTGTTATTTTTGTCCAATTAGGCGACACAAGACCAATGCGTTTCCTGCCTTACTCTGGTTGTGACTGGCTGACTTGACGAAGCTGATATGTAGCCTTGCTGCTGCTGCATCCGCCTCCATTTGTGCGCATGCGCTTAGCATCTTTCCATCATCCCGGTCAAGTGGCACCAAAAGAGCAAAGCTGTATCAAGCTAGACACAGGCAGCAAGAAGCACGCAGGAAATATAGTGACATCTCTTTCAAACAAAAGGATTTGGTTTGGAGCCTAAAAGAAGAATCACTAGAACATGCCCTCTAACTGCAGCAATAAAATACGTGAAGGATAATGTAACCAGTGGTGTAGTCTAATGTATTGTATTGGGTATACTGTACTATATATTGGCCTATAAATATGGGCCATAATCTACCTTGGGGGGGGCATATCATAATGGGGGGTCTGGGTGTCCTCCCCCAGGGTTATTTTCAGCGTCAAAGACTTCATTTCCTGCATTTGGATACATATTATGCACCACTTTACGGTGGAAATACTTTTATTTAGCCTATGCGAAGAAGAAAAACACAGATGAAACTTGAAAATATATCAAAAATATAATGGGAAGTATGTCGTTTAATTTTTATGTGGCTATATGGAAATCCTGGGTATATGCTGTGTAGACCTGCGTATCATGTGGACTGCACCACTCAGTAACCAATCATTGCCATTTAGGTTTCAACTCTAACTTACGATTTCATTCATTTTTTGGTTGGATTATTATTAAAATAATAACATAAGATACAATCTTTTTTAATTGAATTGATTTGATGGCTGTGACACATTACACATTTTGTAAATTAACACTGTTAGCCTACTGTGGTGTAAGGAAAACCTGCGTTAATGCCTTTTCATTTTGAAAGTATGACCGGAAGTGTAAGGTGTATTCTCTTTGTCTTGCCGCTGGTGTTGTGGGGGATCAGAAGAGGAATTCAGTGAAGCAGACGCGCAGTGTGGGCTAGTGTGGTCCGTTAACGAGGAATTCATGCCATCGCCGTTTATTCAGCGGCCCGTTTATTTCGCTCCGGATACGGAACGCTCCATCAATCCACACATAGAGAACAGGCTCAGCCGATCACAAGCCGGGATAACGCACGCTGCATGACCTTGCATTGAATGTCATTAGACGGGTTTTTTTTAAAGCACCGACACGGTAAGGTAATAAGCATCTTCATCCGCACGGAGTAGCCTACAAGGCGAGACCAATGTCGATATTACGGGATAGTATGTCGCCTGTGTGCAGTCTTGATTTTGAGATAATATCTTTTAGAGACTGTGATCGTGTTGTGTTACAGATATGTAAGAGGAAACAGCTCAGGCGTTTTGGAAAAATCATATTGATGACAGGACTGCTCATGCAGCCTAGGTGAAGGCCGGACTGCATAGCCAACCGCAGAATGCAAATATTCGCCGCTCACATAGTTAATAGTCCTGTTGTAAATGTATGAGCCTTTAAGCCTTTTAGAAAGACACAATTTGCGGTAAAATGTTTATTCTAACAATGATGTATGGTTTATTCTCAGAGCAGTTTACGAGGACAGCGCGTGCGGGACTGAGGCAGATGCTGCAGCAGCGCTTATCCTCTCAGGGCGGGAGAGAGAGAAATAGAGGGTGGGGGCGTCATCTTTTTAGGGATCATTAAATCACACTGTGTCCGACTGTGCACCCTGCTACTTATCAGCGTCGGTCTGGTGCCGTATAGGAGATGACCCATTTCAATGTAAAAGTGGGGCACGGTGCCCTTATAAGGGCACACCAGGTTGGCTGGTGGTCGTGTTCACGCCAAAAATCTGCTGACACAATGCGCTCTGCCGGCCCCAGCTTTTGTGCGTAATGAAGCCTATAGCCCACCTATCATGGCCTCATGAGGCCACAGGCTCCTAGGCTTTAAACTGGCCTTCTGATGGCCTGGGCTCCTTTCTTTTAAACTTCACTCTATTTAAAGATTAATCATAAAAAAAATGGAGTTATTGTTATGTTCTACTATAAAAACAAGCATATGGTGACATTGTTGATTACTGATTCTTACTCAGTGGATCCAGCGCTCTAAACTAAATGCTGGTTAAAAGCTGAGATTTTATAGAGGCCTCTATTCTCACACCTGTCTCTTTAATTCCAGGTCACTGGCCACAGCCATGGAGATTGTCACACATTTCATTAATGACACCATAGAATTCTACAAATGGACCCTAACTATTGCAGGTAATAATCTTGTATGTTTGTCATTGTCAGATCTTTTTGAGAGAAATTGTGTGTTTTTTTGCAAGTGACTAAATACGCAAGTTCTTGTGTGTGCACTTGTATACATCTCCAGGTATGTTTTTCCTGCAATGAGTCAGTAGATGCATGGATGGTGCTTCGGTGGGAATTTGCGAGAGGATGAGTCAAAGTTGCACCATTGTCGAAGAATGTGTGTATGTGCCGGGACATTGACATGAAATATACAGCAATATATTGATACTTAATGTGTATTGTTCCGTTCGGCTCCTTCATTTGTACCTTCTTTTTATAACTAAACTGGAATCAGTAGGCCTACATGAAATCATGCAGTAAAGGATCATATCTTTCACTTTAGTTCACCCACTAAATCAATGTATGAATATTGTATCCTTCACCTCATAAGATTATTAAAATTCACACTCATATATAACATTCTGAACATACCAAATGCACTGTTAATTAAACAAGGGTGTCTACATCAAACTGACCCCCAGACAAGTCACCTCTGGACAAAATCTGGCATCTGTCCTCCTGCTGTGTTTGACCTGCACTCCTCTTAAAATAAACTGCCATGGAACCCACGCTGTGTCAGTGTAATGCGAACATTAAGAATAGTTATGTAATGCTATGAGAACCTCTGTCCCACAGACAAGCGAGTGCAGAAATGGCCTCTGATGGACAACCCCCTGCCTACGCTGGCCATCAGCATCTCCTACCTGCTATTCCTCTGGCTGGGACCCAAATACATGAAGAACAGAGAGCCCTTCCAGCTCCGCAAAACCCTCATTGTCTACAACTTCAGCATGGTTTTCCTCAACTTCTTCATCTTTAAAGAGGTAGGTTACTGGTAACTAGATGTGTTTCTGTTTAACGGCATGTGTGCAAAAACTGTAGTGAGTAATGTTGAATCTGTGGAAGTCTTTTCCAAACCATAACTATCCATTCAGATGAGTACTTTTTAGAAGCAGTCCCCCCCCCCCAGGTTTAAATTAACCTTATTACAGTATATCCAGCTTTCTGCCTGTACTTAGTCTCTCTGTCACTCTCACTGTGTCCATTAACATCAGTGATTCAGTATAGGTATTCTCTGTTTTTTTTTAGCTGTTTATGGCAGCACGGTCAGCGAGCTACAGTTACATTTGTCAACCAGTGGACTATTCAGAGGACCCCAATGAAGTCAGGGTGAGTGTTTGCAGCTGAGACACACAAACACAAGACCCATGCACACGTACACCCACTCGCATTAAAAGAAAATGTAACGTTTACCGCAAAGGATCACACCGCACCTGCCCTATTATGTAACTTACTTTCTTATGGTGTACTGTGTGCAGTAATTAGCTTCCAGAAGTAACAAGACACCTCTGCTAATTTATTACGATGTAACATATGTCTCACAGATACATCTAACTTTACTTCAGTGCTCTACAGTACTCCAGTGATTAAGAAAATCCTTTCCAGCGTGCCAGGGAAGCTTCACGCTAAGTGGATTTTAGAAACATGATCAGCTTCTGTTCATTTGGACCTGGCTTTTGTTATCAGAAAAAGTGCGAGCTGGCAGAGGGATCATGGAAGGTGTTTGCTTTCACTTTCCTTCCAACTGCTCCATGACGTAGTTACACATTTGACACATCTGTTGCTGGGGTCTCAGGTGACATTGTAGGATTAGAAAAGAAGTTAGAAATGAGAGTCCAACTACTGTTCTATTTCTCTAACTGTCTGTGTTTCCCGCTTTGTTTCTATTTCCTTCCTCCACCTGTGTCTATCTTCTCCCATCAACCTCCCATTTCTCATGTTCTGTGTGAGACAGGTGGCAGGAGCTCTGTGGTGGTATTTCATCTCTAAGGGCATCGAGTATCTGGACACAGTGTTTTTCATCCTGAGGAAAAAATTCAACCAGGTTACTTTCTTGCATGTCTACCACCACTGCACCATGTTCACGCTCTGGTGGATCGGCATCAAATGGGTGGCAGGAGGACAGTGTGAGTTGCTGATGCTACAATAGAGTTCTATATTGTGCCCAATGCTTAATTCTTAACCTGTAAAGTAATACATGTCACCCAACAATGAAAGTTGTGGTCTTTACCCCCTATTTCCTATAGTTATTGTTAAAATGAACATTTCTTGTTGGAGGGTCAAAGGGCTTGATTGTGTGTTTTTGTTTTGCTCCTGATCCTAAACTGAGTACTTTCCTATTGAGCTTTTTGTGGTGGGAAGGTAGGAAGAGGAGCCTTTTACATGTCTGTGCCCAAGCGCTCTTTGTGTCACAAAACGTCCATGTCAACAATATGAAAAACATGAGTGCCAAATTATTTCTTGGTAAAAAAAACTGTGTGTTAATGTGTGTCACTGTTAATCTGAAAATGAATCAGTACTGTCAAGTATTCGCAATTTGTCGTTATATTATAAAAAAGAAAACTACCATTATTGACCTTAAATGGAAAAAAAGTACAATAAAGTGTTAATTTGTGTAACAAAACTGTATTCTAGCACCACAGTTAGCGTGACAAAACTAAACTTTCTTTTATTTGCAGCATTCTTTGATGCACACATGAACGCGGCAATCCATGTCTTGATGTACCTGTATTATGGCCTGGCCTCCTGTGGACCTAAGATCCAAAAGTACCTGTGGTGGAAGAAGTACTTGACCATCATCCAGATGGTAAGCTATCACCTTACCATGTGGCTAATTGAAATTAATTTATTCCTTTAAAGTGCTCATATTATGCTAATTTTCAGGTTCATAATTGTATTTAGAGTATATTGTATTGTATTTAGTTATATCAGAATAGGTTTACATGGTTTAATATTCTAAAAACACCATATTTTTGTTGTACTGCACATTCCTGCTGCTCCTCTTTTCACCCTGTGTGTTGAGCTCTCTGTTTTAGCTACAGAGTGAGGCATCTCACCTCTGTTCCATCTTTGTTGGGAGTCGCACATGCGCAGTAGCTAGGTACGGACTACTAGCCAGTCAGAAGCAGAGTATGAGGGCGTGCCACGCTAGCAGCTAGGCGAGCATTATAACGTGTGTTACAAAGTGACCACGTTTGTCTCTGAAGTAAAGGCTGGACTACAATAGAGCTGTTTGGAGCAGTTGGTGAACAGTGTTTTCTGTTGGAGATGGTAAGTCCCTTTGGGGTGGACTTTGGGCTTTTTCACTTTTTAAACCTATAACGTGCACAAAAAAGATATATAACACAATAAAGGAAAAGGGAAAAGCCAAAAAGCATAATATGAGCACTTTAACACATTTTGGAAGGTTAACCCTAACTCGCGTCTTGAATCTTACAGTGAATCTCACCGATCTCTCTTTATGTCTCAGATCCAGTTCCACATCACCATCGGCCACACGGCCTTGTCCCTCTACGTCAACTGCGACTTCCCCCACTGGATGCACTACTCCCTCATCTGCTACGCCATCACCTTCATCATCCTCTTCGGCAACTTCTACTACCAGACCTACCGCCGCCAGCAGCCCAGACGCGACGCCTCCTCCAAAGCAGGCAAGGCCCTCTCTAACGGGACCCTCAACGGGCTCAGCAAGGCCGCCAACGGAGCAGCGCTGACGGGGAGCAAAGAGGAGAAGCCCCAGGAGAACTCTGGGAGGAGGAAGAGGAAAGGAAGAGCTAAGCGAGATTAGAGGAAGAGGAGCGAGAGAGGTAGAGGTGAGGTAGGGCCTTGCTTTGGGTTCTAGGTTGACAGTGCTAAAAACATTAAAGACTTCATCTGAGTACGATTTAGATGGATGGATGCGTTAAGGTGAGATGTGTTTATTTAAGCCATGATCTGAGTTGTTGTAGATAAAATATGAGACAGGCTTGTGTTGAGAGAGGATCATTCTGTTAGTAAGAGGTGTCAAAGGCCATGCCCAAGGTGGCCGTTCTCACAAATAACCCAAAATACAGTAGTGTACGTTACGGTACGGGATAGATCTTACAGTAGTATTCCCTCTCTTTATTGTGGTGCCAAGTACTGTAGATCTGGTTTAAAAAGTGACTTTCAGCTACTAAAAACTGAGCCTGGAAAGGAAACAAAGAGTCGACCAGGCCCATTTGGCATGCTGGGAAAGCTACTTTAATGCACCTGAGCTGCTTGAAAAAGATGATATACAGTACCATTTTTATTGTTACTGCTGTATTGAGACAGGAATACACATAACACGTGCACACAACCATTCATTTATATTCGAGCTATTATTTTTTGTTCTTCACCTTTCCAGATATAACTGATGATAATGTACAGTACCATGTCATTTTTGTCCTCATCTTATTCAAGTTGTCATTGATGTTCCGTGAGAGAGACTTACGTTTACAGCTCTTGTTTACTGAATAGACACCTCTGCAGTTGTCCACTTATTTGTGAACATGGAATTGTCTTATTTATTCTTATTTATTTCCAGTTGTGGACTCAGCTGCCACTCATATTTGAGCTGTCACCCATTAGTGTACAGTGACATTCTGAAGAAGAAAAATAAATCAATATCCACAGGTAAAATGTACATAGAAATAGAAATTAAAGATCTAATCCTTTGAGACTTGGATGAGATTATTCCATCACTGGTTTATGATGGAACAATCGCCAAGTTTATCTCATAGAAGGTTAAAAATGTTCTATTTCTGTATACATCCATAGCAGGTTTTATATATCCCTACTTGTATGTAATGCGATGCAATGTAATGAATATTATCCAGAGAAATTATGGATCTGATGATTAGCTCAATGTTTCCCATTTTGACAGAAAAGCTGGTGGAGTGAGTTTTGTCGCTGCAGATGTTTACCTGTCTTTTTATATTATATCTGACGTTGTTGTTTGTTTTACATGCTGGTGAAAATGTGTGCCGAACAAAGAAATGATGGTGGAGAATTCAGAACTAGCGTACAGCCGGTTTTTATCAAGTTAGCTAGGCCTACCTTAAGCACCATTTTCTTCCCATGTTCAATCAGATATCTTTTGTGTCTATGTTTTCAGGCTTAATCTGAACTGGCTTGAATGTAAATTTATCAAGGGAAAGATTTGGATTTAAGAAGATAAACGTTATGAATTATATACAAAAAGAGCTGGTGGACCTCTATAGTGACTTTGTATGTTATACTATGATGAATAACTTTGCTCTGCCTGTAGTATATAGAGTATAATTCAGTCGCCGGCTCTATATCAGCAAATCAGCTTTATGTCACCCATTAACCAATGCATTTTGATGTTATTTATTGTTGTTTTTTTTCTATTTATTTTTATGTAAATACAAATTTTCATGTTATTGAAAGTGCTTGTCTGTGTATTTGTGTTATTTTTGTGTTGTACATATTACATTGTGATATTTTGTACACTACACATTTGGGAATGTTCCCAGCTTGTTAGCTTGGACAAAACACCTCCACATTGCTTCTGTGTTTTTTTTTGTTTTTTTTTTAAGTATCATCATTTTGAACTCTCTTCAAATTGAATTAAACTGAATGCCTGTACAAATGATGGCTTCCTTTTGCCACTTCATTTCACTGGATACTTCATAATTTAGTACATGTCATGCTTCTTTAATGATGATATACATCAAGACTATGTTTTGACATTGATGACTTGAAAAGACAATAATGGTTACCGATTAGCAGAGTGGCTTTCCAACACTAGAGGGCACCCTGTTTGCATGACAGTAAATTAACATCAATGTTACTCTACAGTATGCTTACTGTGTTCCCCCCGATTTCAACCAGCCACCGTTATTATGGAAATGACTTCTCCCCAAGATAAAGAACTTCATCAAGTATCAAGAGGACTACAACATAAATATGACCAAAATATTACATGATGTATATGTGTGTGTGTGTGTGTGTGTGTGCCAATACAAATACAGTTAAAATGAGCTCCACCTTGACCAACTACAACATTACACCACTGCTTCCATGTTAATGCATTGGCAATACTAATTAAAAAGCATACCATATTTTAACACTCTGAAATGGGACATTCAGCTGAATTAGTTATTTATTTACTTTTAGTACTTTAAGAACATTTAGGTAAGACTACTCTTTTACTTTTCCCTAAGTAACAGTTAATGCAGGACTTCTACTTGTAATGGAGTATTTTTACATTTTGGTATTGCTACTTTTACTTAAGCAAAGAATACTTCTTCCAACTCTGTGGAAGCCAAAATAGAAACCTTGAGTTTAATTTGTAAATATCTTTTCACGGGTTTTCCCAAACTTTTCAGCACTGAAAGAAATCCTGGTGTGAAATGTGTTTATTAGGCCTACTGTTGCGATGCAGCTTCAGCTTTCACTTTGCCATATATGTCTGTTTGCCAGTTTTGTTTGGTTATAAACAAACTAAATAAACTAACAACATTAAAAAAATTTATTGATTTTAAAAGGCACCTACCCCTTCAGCGATCCATATTTATGGCAAATAAGCATAACAAATCTGTAGCGGTATAGAAGTGTGGTTCCAGTATAGGGTGGAGTCATGTCTTGAGTCATACGTTGCTTATATGTTGCTTGTCTGTTAAACTGATTTTTTATTTTTTTTTAATAACTGTGCTAAAGGTTAATCTCTGGAGACCTGTTTGGTAGACAAAAAGAGAAAACCCTCCTAAAATTTAATTTATTACATTGCTCATCCCATCCCTGAATTCTCCTCCCATTTTGACGAGTATAGACAAAGGTTTCCATGGAAACCGTACACAGCAGCTGCCTGACCCCTCCTACCCACCCATCCTCCCCCTCCCAAATACCTTCCACCCCCACCCACTGCATCCCCTCCTCCTCCTGCTTCTGAATCAGCTGTGGTCTATGTGGGAAACAGTACCAGTGCAATAAACTACAGTGTTTTAGTGCTTGTGTGTGTGGGGGTGGGTGTGTGGATTAGAGATTGGAGGTTTCATGTGTGTGTGTGTGTGTGTGTGTGTGTGTGTGTGTGTGTGTGTGTTTGTGTGTGTTTGCTTGTGTAATAGGTGGAGAGATTGAGAAACACATTAGTATGTGTGTGTGCAGTTAGAAATCCCCCGCAGAGTTTATGAGTGGGAGGCCTCCACTAGCAGAGGGGTATTACATGGATGATGTTTGTGTTATTCTTCAACCCAGAGCAATAATTTCACAACTCGGTAACAGAAAACCATAACCTCATCAGCAGCAGCATTTCCCTTGGATGGTGGCCCCATATCCTTCCAACTGTTTCAGCCCTTTCCTCCAGTCTCTTCTGCTTGACAAACACATCTCTATAGCATGAGAGCTCCTGTGAATGAGGTTTCTTAAGGGAAAATGATTTATAGCTGCAGATTTTTCATTGGCACTCAAGCGCCTTGAAATCCTTTTTAAATCGTAAGCCATTACACATCTTTTATAATGGACACAATGGCAGATTTGGCCTGCATGCATCACTAGCCTTGTCTGCCAGTTCATTGGTTACTGTATGTTAGTTTTAACCCTCATTAGTGTAATCTCATTGATGTGTAGCTTTTCAATTTCATGTCAGTCAACCCAATGCATTCACTCTTTTCTATATCTTCACACACAACATGAACAGAGCATGAGCACTAAACACATCTAGATTGTGTAGGCCATTATGCATATATGTCTATGTGTTTGTGTCCAACAGGATTCAAATGACTACATCAGCATTTATTTAAGTGGGTGTCTTTGTCTGTGCAGAAGCACCTCCTTCAGTGAAATCCCATGTGGATTTCACAGCAAAGTAAAAACATTTTCCTGCCTGTCAGAAGCTCAGTTGATATCTGGAGCACAACAACTGAGACCGGAGACAGGTGTGTTTCTTTTATGCCTCATGGGAGAAACGTATTGCACCAATAAGGCATAAAGACTTACTTTTCATTACCTCATTCATGGCATGGCATTGTTTTAGCAATAATTATTAATGAAT